>NC_064424.1:6552500-6892000 GCF_023375975.1 Astyanax mexicanus | reverse complement strand
AAGTCTAAAACCTGTGGAACTCAGATCAGCTGGATTGATAAATAGTTAACTGATAATTATGTTAACATAATTATTTAACTATGTAAACATTTACAATGTAAATTCAGAAATAATTAATTAATATTATCTACATTATTTAACCCACAGAAACCTGACTATTACATTTTGAAGGTTGAACTGCAGCTGCTGCTTGTAGGGCTCGAACTCGTGTGCCAGCTCGTAACCCTCATGGTAGAAGGTGAAGAGTCCCTGAAGAAAGGCTAGAAGCTGCGAAGATATAAGAGAAAAAAAGAGAGAAAAATGTTTCAGAACAAAATTTCAGAACTGCCTTTAAATATAATATAATTTATTAGAAACTATTTGATTAGATATTAGTGGTGATTAACACCTGACGGGATAACATGCTGTATACTGGTAGGGCTAATATAGTGAAAATATTGTGTCACAATATTTAAAGAAATGTTTGCAATGCACATTATACAACAGTTAGTTCCGACCTCACAATCTGATTGGTTGAGAAGTGATCTAGCCGTGATGATATTCGTGATAACATCATGGCCTTCTCACACTAAACTTGTATCACTCTGCCGACGCGTTGCCGAGTAACGGCGTATATACACAGTACAGTTTTGAATCATCGCCTCCACCGGCACCGACAGCAGCGTTAGCATAGCACAGGCTAGCGCTCAGCGGCACACTTGCCTGCAGTCCGCAGCGCTGACTCGTCTTTTGTGGAAAAAAGGGAAGGAACATCGCTCGGCTAATGCCGTCTGACAGCCAGAACGATAATTTAACCAGCCAGGCTAGGCTAAACTAAGTTAATGCTGAACTAAAGCAAGCTACGCTAACTGGGAATTTCCAAAGCGCGGATAGCTTGACTCCGGTCACCTACCCACAGTCCAGCCACACCGGCACCACCCAGCAAAACAAACAGAAATGCTCAAAAAATGCGCAGCGTTCATCTGAAGACGACTCCACAGAGCAGGAGAGGAGAGTATTAGCGTTATTTCACGCTCCTAACGTTACCATATTCGCTTATTCCCAGGTTTGCTTTCAAGCTAACTTTTGTGGTGTTAGTCTGCCTGAACCATACACTGTTTTGTAGTTAAGTTTCAGTTCTGTTACAGTTGTGGCGGAACTACTTTTTGGCGGAAGGCACAGTCCATATTAAAGCATATTCAAACTGAATTTCTTAAAGTTCTTTGATTTATTTTCTTTATTTGTAAAAAAGAAACTGTTGTATAAAAGCAATAGAACACTCGAGGTTGTGTGTTATCACGAATAACATCACGGCTGTATTCGTGATAACACACTTCCTCTCGTGTTCTATTGCTTAAATATGTCTCTTCATATTTTCACATGCAGGAAAAATACACTAGTAGCAGCAGATTCTTAAAAAATAAACTCTGATTAAATATTTTAAATGCAGAGATACACTTAGTCCAATTCAACAAAATTCATCCAATTTAATCGATCCAATTTAATATCGTCATGTCAGCTCTAAATGATCCATCCATTCACCAAAATAAAACTCCTACAATGGGTTCTTTAAAGCAATGTCATAGAATAACCAAATTTGGTACCATAAAGACCCATTTTGTAAGTAAGACCCTTCCAATTGGATTGTACTATTTTGTATAAAGTATTTGCTTTGTTGTATCCTAAACTGCTATACAAATAAACTATCTTAATATTTTCTGCACTAGCCTCTGTTGAGAGGTGCACTCTATTGCACATGGAAACTAGCAGGTGCAAGAAATGTCTATAAACAGTCCTTTAGCAGATTTAATGTGCTACTAATGTGATCTTTCACATTTCCTCACAGAAACTGATCTTCCAATGAAGTGACAGCTTGAGAGAAACCAAACTTAAACTGTAACATGTATCTTTCATTCCTTACCGGTTCAACAAACTCAAATTTCTTTCTCTCCTGCACTTCTTGGATTTTGAAGACATATTCCAGAGAGGCGTCACAAAAAACCTGCCTCTCCTTGTTGATCTGAGTGTCTGCCTGAAAATGAACAAGTAATAAACGAGTTAACAGAGTGAAAAACATAGCCAGTTAGCTTAAAGAAAGCCTTGCCCCAACACTGTTAAATAGGCGTCTAAGTTTATAAATATATTTACACTGATGGGTGTGGTAGTCTGGAAGTGAGGAGTGATCAGGTAAATTTCTGGCATGTTTCTATTTTGGCGACGTAAAACACAGGAGCTCTACTGACTTATTAAAACCCTGACAACAGCCAATCTTCAGAGTCCATTTCTATAGGTGCGCCATGTTGCCAGCTGCAGAGCAGAAACCCGACTTTTACTTCAACAATAAACAGAATAAAGAATAAAATAACATTGCTTTTCCCTTAAATGAGCTGCTGGCGTACCTTCACAGCATGAACGCACTGTTAAGATACGAACGCGCCAAAGTCAGAGCTCACCTGCCGCTTAAAGGGAATGGCAAATGACACACTGATTGGCCAAAACACACCCATGATTAAGCTGATTACAGGAATTAGTACGTATTTTTTGTGCCCTCATGATACCAAAGACACGCCCTAAATCCAGCTGCACGTTCAGCAATTAAGCGGTGCACTATAGATCACTAAAATAGGACCCTAAGTGCGCGGTTCTGATAACTCCATGTTCACAGAAGCTGTAGTATCAGCACCTGTAGGAGCACAGGCATTGTTAAGCTAAACAGCAAAAGCTGTCATAGCCAGAAAAACTCCTGGAAAGAACTTCTAGACCACTCTTTTTGCTTTTAGAATGAATATATTTGGCTTTGCAGGGATAGTAGCAGAATAAATTAATGCCATTTGTTAGAATATTTCCCTTCCCACCTCAGGAACACTCCTACTTTCAATGAAAAGAAATGAAAAATGGTACTGCTGCTGTAAAGTTAGCATAGAAGATGTAACTAAAACCCTGTTTGGACGGGTTTAACTAAAAAGATGAATTATAATGTAACTATAATGAAATAATTATTACCAGAGTTTCTCAGTGATTTAATTCCTGTCAGTAATTTTCACTGGATTCCTACGCTTTTTATCTCCAGTAAATAAGCCGTAAAATGAACGTATTCAAAATCTGCTCTAAGGTAGAGGGGTGCTAGAGGAAGTGTGTAGTTTCATTTTGCATGGATCAGACACAACTCGGGTAATTTAAATCTGTGGCAAACCTCAACACTCAAATCCAGAAGGTGAGTCAAAGGGCTCAAAGCTTTTCACAGCTGTAGAAAAGTCAGCTGTTCATTATTTTAAACTAACATTTCATTCATTTCATACTTTAAGTTTTTTACATTTTAAGACTTTTATTATCCTTAGAGACAAAATTTAGACCTTTTTTCACAATAATAAAAGGTACTCAAAACTAATAGTATGTTTACAAACTTTACAGCACACCTTTTTAGAAAAAAAAAAATATATTGCAAACAATAGAAATGATCAGTTTGCACAGACAGAAATTGTACTTAAACTAAAACTGTTCTTGCATTAAAAGTAGTCCAATGCAAAAATCGGATTATCCAACTGGTTTTCATGAAATTTACTCTTTTTCACACCTACATAAATAATGGCATTGGTTCTGCTTAGTTCAGTATGCTGTTAAATCAGTAATCAAAATTCGATTAGCATAAGAAACTGTTGAATGCACAAAATGTACAAAAATAAAAGCAAAATAAAACCAGAGTTTACTGTCTGCAGCACTTTTAAGACCTTTGTTAGATAAATGTCATGAGACATTTTTAGACAGTTTAATACATATTAAGACCTTTTTTAGATAAATAAATGCAGATATGTGCTTTCATTAGGTTTTTGAAAGTGACAGCAGTGTGTAAATCGAGTAGCCACTCCCATAACCACACAGTTAAGCCGCGTTAATTAGTCATAAACTTTCCTGACGTGCTGTAGTAATAATATATTACTCCACATCTCCAGGGAAACCTAATCCATTCACTCTGGGCTTTAGATACAAGAAAAAAAGAACCTTTAATGGGAAAATGTGTAGTTGCGTTTAGTAGAAACGTGAACTGTTATAATAATTACCTCTTGTAAAGACGACTCTTTCTTCTTAGAGGACAAATTCAGGTGTTTTTCCAGAACAGTATAATATTTCTCTGTTTCTTTGTCAAATTTCTTCTTTCCTTCCTTGAAAAGAAAAAGAGAGAAAGAGAGAGAGAGAGCATGTTGACAGAAAGTGGAATTTCCTCTACAGCAATTACAGAGATAAATGTCTTGTGCAGAAATGTTCAGTTATATAAGGCCTTTGACTTGTAAACAAACATCATGCAAAACCCTCATTAAAATGTTTTGATGATTTCCCCTTTGATTATTTTGATTTGGATGGATAGGGACCGAGCGGACAGCTCTGTGCGCCTGAGTGGCTGATCTAACCAGCAGATGGCATTCTCCAGCCTGAGCACCGGACTGATCAGAACCAGGGCTGATCTCTGTAATGGAAATGACCAAACCTAATCCAGCCCTGTTGGACACGGTGAGGTCATGACAGGCTATAAAATCTGTCATATTAATAAGCTGAGTATAAAACTCCGGGCTCAGGCTCATACACGTGCTGTGAAAGAGCCGTATATCAGATATCAGCACGAGGAACATGGATTAATCATTAGCTTTACATCTCCAGTGACAAGCAATGCAGCAATTCACACACCACACAGAGCATGGCAGAACACAGCATGGTGTCAACACACACAGAACACACAGCTGTACTCACAAGATCATCAGTCATAAAATGATAGTGATAATGCATAGCACCACTGCCATGCTTAAGCTTGGTAAAGCTTGACTCGGGCTCAAAAAATCCGACCCGACATGGTCCAAGCCCGTGCATGTTCTGCCCGAGCCGAGTAGAGCACTAAAATTGAGCTTTTAAAAACATTTTGGGATGTTTAAATGTGCAAAATCTGTTTAGAGCAGGGATGTCCAAACTAAGGCCCGCGGGCCATTTGCGGCCCGTTTCCTTGTTTTGGAGCGGCCCGCGAGGTATTTTAGAAATAGAATGAAAGTTGGCCCGCTGTTAAGCAGGTTTTTATAATGTAAGATTCAAAGTTTGAACGCTAGGTGTCAGAAACGGGCCAAAGAGTCGGAGAGGGTGCGCATTTCTAGCGCAGAAAAACAATGAAAAGAGTCTAAAAGCGGAGAGGGTGCGCATTTCTAGCGCAGAAAAACAGGCCAAAGAGTCTGAAAGCGGAGAGAGTGCGCATTTCTAGCGCAAAAAACGGGCCAAAGAATCTAAAAGTTGCCGTAATTAAGGAGTTTTATATTAAGAGACATCATGAAATTAAACATCAATTTGAAAAATCTTAGTTTACACAACACTGTCAAAGATAAAGACAGTTAGTCAAGTAAACTTTTTTAAAGAGGTATATTTCATTATTTGTTTTGAGTGTGGCCCGTGACTTCAAATATATTTCTCCTTCTGGCCCCCAACAAAAAAAGTTTGGACACCCCTGGTTTAGAGTGATGTTAATTAACATTGCAACACTGAAGAAGCATAGCCCTGTTATTTTTTATAAAAATGTTTGATACCACTTTAAAACAAGACTATCTTTATAAAGCGTTTATAAATGTTTTACAATTAGTTTATTAATGGTTACTAATTAGGTTGTAAATGCCTTAAAAATTAAGGCCATTAATAATCAGTTATAACACCTACATAGAAAGGGCAACAATGACCTGTTGTTTTCCAAATAGTGAACCCACAGCCATCTTTATTGTTGCCCTTTCTACAAATGTGTAGAATTTTTTTAATGCATTTACAACCCAGTTATTAACCATTAATAAACTAATTGTAAACCATTTATAAACACTTTATACAGGTAGTCTTATTTTAAAGTGGTACCAAATGTTTATTAAGAACAGCTACTCACAGCGCTGCAAGTCAATGTCAGTGCGTAATGCAGACAAGTAGAGGAGCTCACGTGAGCGTGAACCCCAGAGCTGCGTGATTATAACATGATTCTAACTTATGAAACTTTTATTTAAATAACAGTTTGACTTGTTATATTTTACTATATTGTGATTATCACACCATAGCTTTGAATGAAATAAAAGTAGCATTAAAAAACAGACGCATACATCACATCACAGTTTTCTTGAGCCTCGGGTCGGGTTCGGACCAATTCTACCAATTGGAACTTGGTTGAAATTGCCTAATTGCCTCCTAGGTGTGAGTGTGTGAGTAAATGTGTCTGTGTGTCTTTCTGTGTCTGTCTGCCCTGTGATGGATTGGTGGCCTGTCCAGGGTGTATACTGCCTTTCAGTCTCCAGCTCTAGCCTTAAAACTTATGATAACTGCCATATTACTATAGTTTATTTGTAGTTTTAATGTTTATGGCAATTTTATTTTTTTCATAACATGCATAAGCATCACTATTAGTTAATCTCAGTAGCTAGCTAGCTAACTTTACCCTTCCACCTTAAATAGTGGATAGACAATAATAATTATTTGCTGAACCCTGTGTCTCTTGCTGTAAAAAAAATAAGGTGCTCTGAAGCTAACTAGTTAACCAGCAGCTAGGTTCCTACACTCTTAAAAACAGAGGTACGATATGAGTACTTTTTTGTACTCAGAGGTACACTCTTCATAATTAAACCCTCAATGGTACAATATTGGTCTTTACAGGGTCAGATTTGTTCCCTTGTTTGAAGTACAAAGTCATTTCTAACAGCAATAAGTACAGATTTGTACCATTTAACCAGCCAAAGGGTACATTCAGAATTTTGTATCATTGTACTAATAAAAAATATATATTTAAATTTAATTGCACATTTTTCATTTGAAAGCCAGACAATTTTGGATCATCAAATATGTGTCAAGTTCTTTCAAAAGACTTTCACTGAAAGGTACTTTTTTGTACCTCAATATAAGGTACAGCCCAGTGGCGGATGCTGGTCTTTCAAGGAGGGGAAGCTCAATTTCCGCCTACATCTGAACATATGTCGTTTTATTTATACGTAAATTCTACTCTCCCTGAGAAGTTTTTTTTTTTTTTTGTAAACAAAAGGCATTATTTTCAAGTTTTCACTAGACAACAAAAAGGTACCCATTCTTTACATTGAACACTTACGTAAAAAAGACGCTATGACATGAATAAACATAAAATGATCAGTAAAAAAAAAAACATTTCGCAAAACCTTTAAAGTTGGTAAAGGAAAAAATGCAGGTAAATTTAGTTCCTTTTTGGACTAGTTTAATTTCCTTGAATAATTCCTTTATTAATTAAAATTATTAAAATTATTTTTAATGATAACACAATACTTACTACTTGCCCCTGTTCATTTAAGTCCTGAGATCGTTTCATCAAGAGGAATGGCCATCAGTACATTTTATTTGTTACAGCACTTCCAGTCAGCCAGCTCACTTTATTATACCAGAACAGCTGAAAATACCTGTTACTTTTCCCCACCTTTTACACTAAATTAATCAGAAAAGCACCAGAAATAGAAGCTGGATTTGTCTCTAGTAGTTTTTAATAAAGAAAATGCTGCTATAAGGATTAGAAAAGTCTCAGGTTCAACTCAGAACAGAATGAAAATACTCCCATCAGAGTTTTACACTAAAAGATCGCTCATTCGCTTATTTCGCTGTCAATCAAAAAGGGACTCCGCCTTAGACAGATCATCCAATCATGCAGAAGCTGAGCGTCCGGGCCGGCCGAGGCCAGCCCACTGCTCCATAGACCCCCAGAGACGCTGAGCGTCCGATAGGCGGGACAAAGCCCAGCATTTATCCAATGACTCGTCTCGTTTCGCCGCGCGCTTTGCTCCGCTATTGAAGTCTGTGCACTGTTTAAAGCAGCGCTGTGAAGCTGCGGGAATGAGTGAGAGGAAAGCCGCGGCGTTACCAGTGATAAGAAGCTGATTCTGAACTAAGTTCAGCGCGTTGTAGCGCATATTCAATCAGTGAGTATATAATAGTATATGTAATAGTAATAGTATACATTTAATCACTTATTTTTTTACATTTTAGGGGAAGCTGAGCTTCCCTTGCAGTCTTAGAGCAATCGCCACTGGTACAGCCCCAGCGACCAGCTTTGTACTCTTTTAGGTACAAATCTGTACTTACTTTTCTTAGTGTGTAAACTTTAGTGCTCCTGATGACGTATCAGGTTTGGGCCTAATGGGATTGGGCCTAAGTCTAACTTTGGTCAAAAACATAACTAGAACTCATTAATTTATTCACTGCTCCCATATAAGACTGTGTGTATCAATCAATCAGTAGCATAGTTGTTAATCAACAACAAATCTGCCCAGTATGTATTCAGATTAAGCTCACTACAGCACTTTACAGTAGTGCCCTCACTGACATCACCTACTGATGCTGGACTGAACGAGCACCCAGAACCTCCAGCAGTGAGGGTGCCTTCCTTCAGAGTAACTGAAATCCGAGCCAAGCTGTTTGTTTTTCCTCTTTGCCATTAGCAGAACCTTTCCCATGACCCCTTCATGGACGCTCAGCAGACTACAAACTTGCCAAATGACAAACCAGAGGAATCGCATTTCTGACATGCTTAGTCCAAGCCCCTAGGCTCATCCAGTGACTAACAATGACATCACCCTCTCAAGGCCAGGACAGTTCTGCCCTGAAGCTCCAGTTAAAACAGTCTCTCGTCTTTCTTTCTTCACAGAGAAACTAAAGATCTGACAGACCTGCTGACGTTGTGTGGCTGTGTTACAGTATTAGAGTATTAGATGATCAGTTTAAGGTGTAGTCCTTAGTGTTCTGTTTGTGAGTGTGTGTGTATGAGTGTGTGTGATCTGTACGGGAGGTTGAACAGCCGGACAGCCGTTCCCTTTGGCCTCTTTGGTCGAAATGTTGAAGCTAAGCGAGTTCAGGCTCAGCTCAGGCTGAAGAGTCTGGGGCCCAAATAAGGCAGGGTGTTTTCAGCTTGGGATCTTTCAGCTGTGAGCTCATCCGACAGCACACAGCTCGTCTGAGGCAACTGGGGGTGGGGGGTGAAGGGGGTGGGGTGGTCACACTTCCAGTGCATTGTGACTCCAGCTTTTAGCCACTCTCCACTCATCTACTAAAACTAGGGTTTCCCAATCCAGGTCCTTCAGTGCCACTGCACTAATCATTTGTAAGTTTCACGATATTTAAAAGAATCTGGGTCCTATCTTACACCCTGCACAAGACACGTTGTGGTGTTCATTGCTATCTAACACCCCATCAATAGTCTATTTACACACCTTCCACCTGCGTTGTTCAAAGAGCAAGAGTGCTTGTGAATAAATCTACGCCATATGGGCAAGAAATGGTCTTGAAATCAGTTGTGTTCAGATTAATTCTAAGAATATTGCTATCTTGGCAATGGAAAACACAGTTGCTACAATGACTGAAAAAAAGCATGAACAAAAACAGTCGTTTGCAGTCAGCCGTTAAATGTTCATTGCTTTCTTGGCAACACAGGAACAAAATACAGAATACAAAATAAAATAACATAACTGCTCCTGGAGCAGCATTAGCATTAGCCCCGAACTGCAGCGCTAGCTCTTTCGTCATTTAGAGGTGAGTATTCCTGTGTTAAAACAAGCTAAGTGGGACGAACCGCTAGCTAATATAACCCTGGCTTACCAGAACACTCAGGGTTCCTCAGTGAAGCGCTAACTGTGGCTGGCGCTAGTGGTTAGCCACTAATGCTGCTGCACCCAGCCTTAGTGGAAATCAGGAAATCTAAACTTATTGTAAATATTTTTTTTAAAAAATTACAGTTTTGTTTACTTGGCTTAGTTTTACTTAACTTAAGTCCCTTAAGTAACCTAAGACCTGCTGAATTAGATGGAACACATGGTGATGCCCCTGTTCCTTACTAGTGTCGATAAATGCAATTTATAGTGCGAAAAATCTTTTTTTTTTACTTTTAAAGCTTTATAATTTTATATTGCACTATTGTTTACACATAGGCCTTGTCTATTTACCTTTGTGTTACATTACTTTCTGTCCTTATTGTCTTCAGTAGCTCATTGGCTCATGCTTGTCTATATCAGAGACCTTGCAGTGTCATGTTTTAGCATATGTCCTGTACATATGCAGTATTAACAATTAAACTACTTGTTTAATTTTTAATTAATTTTTAATTTTGTTTAATTTTTCAAGACAAGTAATTAATTATATGGCACACCCCTTTGTGCCAACCCTACTCAGTCCATCAGGTCATTAGCAGACCCTTCATGAGTTTGAAGCCGATTAGTCAGAGCATGGAAAACACTAATATTTGCAGTGAATGAGAACAGCAGGACCAGGATTAGGAAACACTGACCAAGTGGAAATAACTTGCCCACGAGCAGGACAGCAGGGCACCAGGAACAGCTCTGGCCTCTGCTTTAATGCTGCAGAATGTGGCATTACTGTATCTGGATATAATTTGGCTGTTCCTTAACAGGTGTTTGCAATTTCCCCCCTTCCTGCAGCCTCTCAGCGTGGACCTATGTTAAATTATGTACAGGATCATGTCACAGTAGGGCTAAAAATGACTCTGCGCTGATATGTGGAACATAAATTCACAATGGGAGTCTTAGGAACTTACTTTGGCAGCTCCGATTTGCTCCTTGCGAAACTTCTCCAGCGGCGTGATCAAGACATCATCTGCGTTCTGTATCTAAATCAAAGAACACCACGTTTCAAAACGTTAGAAAGACAAAGGGATTCCTGAGTTATTCTCTGCTGACAGTTTCCCAGAATTGAATAAGACATTTTGTAACTCCTTTGTTAGAGTTTGATTGTATCTGGCAAGTCTGGGAAATATGTGGTCTGTGCCTCTGACCTTGTAGAATGGTCTAGAACAGAGGTGTCAAACCTTTTTAATATTCAACAAAGCCGAGGGCTAGACATACTATATGTTTGTTTAAGTTTTTATATGATTTTTAACATAAATTTTTTTTTTTAACATTAACATTTTGCTTTATAAACCAAGCTGTTCAATGTTGATTCAAAATATACCAAAACTGCAACGACAAAATATATAATAGGCACTTAAAACAGATCTTGGAATATTATATTGATACATTTTCAAAATAACAATATATAGAAATATTTATTCATATAGGAACAGGCTAAATTAGCTACAGATAAACGATAAATGTTTAATGTCCTCAGGAGAAGGGGACTTTAGACACTAGACTCTTTTAGGCCATTTTCTTACCATTATTATTTGGATAAACTTCTGAAGAGAAAGAAAGAAAGAGAGAGAGAGAGAGAGAGAGAATCTTGAATATCGAGAAAGATAGACAGAGACAGAGACATTGAGTGCGACAGAGATGGAGAAAAAGGCAGAGGAAAAGATGGAGTGAAAGAGAGTGTGGCAGCGAGAAAGAGAGCCAGAGAAAGATGGCAAGAAAGAGTGACAGAGAGAGAGATATGGAGTGAAAGAGAAAGAGAGAGACCCAGAGAGAGAGATGGAGTGAAAGAGAGAGGACAAGAGAATATTGAGAAAGATAGAGAGACAGAGACAGTGAGAGAGATTGGAAGGAAGAGAGAGTGATGAAGTGAAGGAGAAAGAGGGAGAGGGAGAGACTGGTAGAGAAAAAATGGGAGAGATAGAGAGAGGAAGAGGGAGAGAAAGAATCATGTATATTGATAAAGAGAGAGACAGACAGTGAGAGAGATCAATAGAGAGGGAGAGAGAGAGTGACTGAGAGATACAAAAAGAGATAAAGAGATGGATATTTAGAGGTAGAGATGAAGTGAAAGAGAGATAAGGAGAAAAATAAATATCTAGAGTGACAGAGAGCAAGACAGAAAGATAGAGAGAGAGATGTAGAAAGAGGGAGAGAGAATCATGTATATTGAGAAAGAGAGAGACAGACAGTGAGAGAGATCAAGAGGGATGGAGTAAAAGAGAGAGTGATAGAGAGTTAGAGAAAGAAAGAAAGAAAGAGACAAACAAACAAAGAAAGAGGGAGAGATAGAGTGAAAGAGAGCTAAGGAAAGAAAGTGACAGAGAGACAGAGAGCATGCTGGGCAGTTTGGGTGATTCTCCTCTATGGAAAGTAGCTGTAGACTAAAAAAGTAAAAGTATCTAGATCTGCTACTATTGTAAGCAACTCATAACAGGGATCTGAAAAGTCAATTAACTGTTAACCACACTACAGGTATCCACTGTTTTTGGGGGGAGGAGCTCAGAGCACACATTACGCTGCAGTGCATGATGGGGCTGAAACAGGACAAAATTAATAGAATACCAAAACTATTTTACAGCAGGCCGGATGTGGCCAACAGGCCTTTTGTTTGACAAATGCGGTCTAGAATAACCTTTCATTACTATTACTGGATTGCTATGCATTTCTTTTTCATTTTTTTAAATAAAAATGAAACAATCCATTTATAGACAATAGAGAGAAAATCTCCACAGTCTAGACAAGCAGGCTTTATACGAGTCGAGTGTACGAGAGTTTATTGTAAGATTACTATCCATAAGTGTAATCATCTATAATTAAATCAAATTCCCTGAAGAGCAGCTCAGTCACTGCACTGCTGCACCGCTGCACAGGATTGGCATCACAGCGTGACGCTGCCAAGAGTTACAGCAGCGCACATGAACACCATCCCCAGCAATTGTTCTGTAAAACACACTGTAAAATAATGGCACTATAATTAGTAGCGCTTTGGTTTAGTAGCTGCAATTGGAAAAACATACAATTACACACACAAGTTCCTTTTATATACTTTCCCAGGCACAGAGTGGTGGGCTTCCAGTCTCACTAGAGAATTGCCTGAAATAAGTTCCACATGCTTGCCTGTGCTCAGCCCTCCCCCTGCCAACCGACAGCCCATCTCCACCGTGCTGATCTGCCAACATCAAAACTAATGGAAGCTGTACTCAGAATGGAGCTGTGCTCAGTCCAAGCAGGTCCAGATGTTAGATATGAAACTTGTTTGAGGGCTGTAACAAATTCCCTGTTAAGAGACGTGGGCTTGACATGTGTTTCCTGTACTGGAAGCTCATACGCCGTGTATCTGAACCCGAGGGAAATATTTCACACCTTTAACATGTGTTATAAGCAGAGCTGAATATACTGTACATACCGTACAATAAGATGACTTTATTTTACTAGGATAAACATTTCTGATCACTGGTCAATAGGTCTGTGTATTGGCAAGAACTGTGCGATATAATATGTATCAGGTGTTACAATACATTGTACATGGTAAGCAAGGCAATATATTGGATGTACTGGGTTTGGTTAAATCAAATTTTGTAAATAAAACTCTCATAGTGTAAAAAAAATACACTTTCATATGTATAAAATCTGAGTAAACGTATATTGTAATGGTTTTATCCAATCAGAAGAGTGGGATCTACAGAACCCATGAATTGAGCTCTGCTAGGATTTTAACACAACACAAAATAATCCACTTCTGACACCAATCAAAATATTGCAATTCGATACCAGGAATGTATTATCTGTATCATGTATTTTATTAGAGATAAATGCATATCATGATCCAGAACTTACAAATCAATATATTGCAGTATGTTGCGATACTGTAAAGCAAAGAAATATATTGGACATATTGTGCTTGTTTAAATAAAAGAAATAAAAATGTCATGGTACAAAAGACACACTATCAAATTTATACATCTGAGTAAAAGATTGTTTATTTTATTTTATTGTTTCAGAACAGTGGAGTACAACACTGCTATATTGTGAACCACTTCTCACACCAATCTTTACATATAAACTAATCATTAAATATCAAAACTGTGTTTTTTTTATCGATACAGTAATGCTAAACAAAATATTGCAATAAGATACCAATGATTTATTAGACCACTACTATTAGACAGAACTTACAATTCAATATATTGCAAAATATTGCCATACTGTAAAGGAAGGCTATGTATTGGATATATTGTGATTGTATAAACACAATAAACAAAAATTGGTACAAAAGGTACAAAAACTATCAAATGTTCAAGGTAAAAGATTAAAAGTTTACTTCATTTTATTGTATCAGAACAGTGAACCCCTTCTGACACCAATTTTTACATGCAAACTAATCATTAAAATTTGACACTGTATTTTAAAAAATGTATAAAATATTGCGAAAAAATTCAATATCAATATTTTTATCGATACACCCCTACTGACCGCCAAGGTGGGCACAGAGAAAGAAGAAGCTGGGTTGGCATGCTGAAGCTTTGCTCACAGACACGCTAAGCCTGACTGTAAGTGCTTGACTCATTATGGCAAGGGGCCTTTCAGCACTTCGCCAAGAGTGGAGTTTAAGAGGTTGAGGATTTCCTCATTTCAGCGTTTCAGGAGCAGAAAGCAAGGCTGTAGCTCCAGCCGTTCAACACCAGTTCCCATGGTCCTTTACAGGCAGAGAGGAAACGCACTTCTTACATCAGACTGATCCATCATGTGGGAAAATGCCTCCCACTAAAAACAGATAGGTCTGACTGCCTGCTTTGACTTTTAGAGAAAGAGAGAGAGAGAGAGAGAGAGAGAGAGAGAGAGAGTGTGTGTGTGTGTGTGTGTGTGTTATGTGCCAGTGGATATGGTGCAGCCCCTATGTTGAAGCACATTTGAATGCAAAACTGTATGTTTTTAGCATAGTGTAATAATGAAAGTTAAGGACACTGAACTAATAACCAGCCTCAAACACTGTTGTGACCTATATAAAAAAACTATTATAACCAAAACAGAGCAATTCCAAACTGCCACACTATTTTACTCAACAGTATGGGTGTGAGAAACAGCAACATATCAAAGTATGATACACTGCAAACACAGTATTGATTCATATTCATTGGTTTACAAATTGGTTTCATTCATCATTGGTTTTCATGAATCTTAGCATGTTCTCCTCCACCAGTCTTACACACTGCTTTTGGATAACTTCATGCCTTTACTCCTGGTGCAAAAATTCAAGCAGTTCAGTTTGGTTTAATGGCTTGTGATCATCCATCTTCCTCTTGATAATATTCTAGACGTTCTCAATTTGGTAAAATCAAAGAAACTCATCTTTTTTAAGTGGTCTCTTATGTTTTTCCAGAGCTTTATACCGTGAGTTAGTCTGAAGAACAAAGTTTTGCTCCAGATTTCTCTATTGGAAGCTCTGATTTACCAAACCAGCTGTTAAAGGATATCATGATAACTGTACATAGTGCTACACTCTAGGGGTGGATGATATGGCCCTAACATAATATCTCAATATTTTATGGCGATATGACAAAACAATGAATTAAAAAATATATATTTCAAGAAGACACTACTGCAACAAAATAAAAATAAAATTGTATTATTGCGTACGATATGATATGGCACACTGACTAACTGAGATATTAAAAATGTAAGAATTGTATCAGATTTGGATCAAAAGTCAATGATCCAGAATGCCATGATACTTACAATAATGCACTCCAAATATCTCCATATATCCAGGATTAAAGTGAAATAAATGATACTGGACAGATATAATCTGTCTCTAGTAGATATATTAAGGGAAATGAGAACAGTGTGATTTTTTTTTTTGCTAAAAACAGCAAAAAGTAGAATCTGGATAGAATAATTAAGGGTGGGTATTATGGCACCATATTTCAGGGTATAATATCGTTCACAATATTCATAGACTCCATTTTTTATACTAGATATTAACTGAGCCAAAACACTGACTGACCAAAAAAGAAGCCATAAAACCCA
Source organism: Astyanax mexicanus (assembly GCF_023375975.1). Lineage (NCBI taxonomy): Eukaryota > Metazoa > Chordata > Actinopteri > Characiformes > Acestrorhamphidae > Astyanax > Astyanax mexicanus. The sequence goes on along the minus strand of NC_064424.1, from coordinate 6,876,344 downwards.
TATTTGCACAGTACTGTATATCAGATTCTTCCAAAATTGGTGAAAGTACAGAAAGTCCACACGTTTTGTAAGAATAATTGCTCAGAGGAACACTGGTGAATGATTTATGGTCAGTTGCAACAGTGTAGTCTAAACTAAACTCACTCTCAATTGTGTTTTTTTTTTTTCTTTTTTGCAACAATAATAATAGCAGGGACTTTCCAGCAACGTCCCCGGAGACAGGACACGTAGAGTCGTTCACCCTCCAGTCTTATTATTGTAGGTCTATGAATGAAACGTCTCTCCGGAGCTTTCTCTCTCTCTCTCTCTCTCTCTCTCTCTCTCTCTCTCTCTCTCTTTCTGTGAGTAACAGAGGTTGTGAAAGGTGTTGGTCGTCCTGAGAGGCCTGGCACTGCAGCCTGTGAGAATGCAGCGTAGCAGGGCCTCGTCTGCAGGAAGTAGTAGAGTCTGGAGGGGGCTGCTGGGTAATTCTCCCCCTGGGGCTCCTCACACAGCGCCGCTGACCCCGTCTCATTCCAACACGCAACAATGGATAAGACTGAAGCCACTGAGCGGCAGGGTTACAGTCTGAGAGCGCTGGAGAAAGGGGCTGCTGAATGCGACAGCACCGGACTGCTGAATTGATTCCAGACACATCCAGAACATTTCACTGCCCCTGGTTACTCTGAGCTTTGATGGCAGACCGAACTGTCAGTCTCCATGCCAAATGTGTGCTAATTTACACCACTGTGAGTAATGACTCGCAGCAGATCCTCCAAGTGCAGTTCAATACGGTCAATAATACCGGCCTATTACTCAATTTTTGCCTTGTGGAATAAACTCTCTTGTTTCTTTTAAGTGTCCTTCCACTAAAATCCACTTTTTCTTGTTGTTTGTGAAATATTATAGGTCTCTCTGAGTTGTATATGATGCTGCACATAAAACTCAAACTTTTTTAACCTCCATTGTCAGCAGTAGCTAGTAAAATAAAATCCTCAGAAATACGAGTTGATCAGAGAGATGTTAGGGTGTCAACATCAACCAGTGAGTTCATGGCCTCGCCTACCTTGGCTCAGGACCGCCCACAGGCAGAACTAAACCTGAGCTACAGTAGTGCCAACACTGTCTTGTTAGCTATGGAGTAGCTAACAGCTCTGTTTACTCTGTTTACAGCAGCTAGTTAGTGTTAGCTATCTTGTGTAAGTAACTGTAAGTTAAAATTGGATCTCCGGTGGATTCTGCGTATTACCAAGACCTTAAATATCCTCCTGAGACCCGGACTTTAGCTTGTTGTGCATTTTTATTTTCTTCCATCTGTTTAGGAGGACCTAACAAGTATAAAATCTTAACTTTGTCTTTGCATAGGAAGTCATTTTTGCCCCCCCAAAAAATAAATAAAATAAAATAAAATAATAATAATAATATATCCTTGTCATTTGGGATCAACAGGACCCAATTAGTAAATAAAAAACGAAATGTCATCTTTGTACAGAAAGTAAATAACATAGTTTAAAATATAAAATTCTATGAGATTATTTTACCTGTCGCATGTTTCTGTCTGGACTGGCTGTAGAAACTTTTGACTGGGATTCCCGCCATCTTGTTTTTAATCACTATAATGTTGTCATGTGACCACCAGATAGTAAAGGCGATGTCTCCATATGAAGCTAAAGCGTCAACCTTTTAAGAAAATTAAGTATAATGGTGTAGAGAAGCAGAAATGTAATGTCCTCATATGAGGACGCTGGGTCTCAAGATGATATAGACTAGGGAAGCACAGTTTGACAAGGTAGCAAGACTCGACAGAACATTGGTCAAAGCGGGCGCCGTTCACGGCAGGTTTTATGATATAGAGTGAAGTCTGGGGCCTTAGACTCGGTGAAACTGCTTAAGCACCGAATTACCAAGTCTGAGATAAGAGTTTAGTATCGTTAGTTTAGCAGAAAGAAACGTTATCAATGCCGCAGGGAGTGGGGGTTGGGTGGGGGGCGGGGGGGAGAGCCGCTTGGCCGTGGGGAGGGGGTTAAATACGCTTGGCCGCGGGAAGGGACAACACTTGGTTGAGTGAGTCTATAATGCAAATACAGTGGCTTGCAAAAGTATTCATACCCCTTGAACTTTTTCACAATTTGCATCCACAAATTTAAATGTATTTTATTGAGATTTTAAGTGATAGACCAACATAAAGTAACACATTATTGTGAAGCGGAACGAAAATAATACGTTTTTTAAACCTTTAACCACATAAAAATCTTAAAAGAAGGGGTATAAGAAAAATATTGATATTATCATATTGTTATCGTGATCATTTGTTTTTCAATTCTGTACTTTTTAAAACACAATAATGAGTTTTAATTATTAGTTTACATGTAATTCAGTGGTTCATATAATGTTGTGTTTAAAGTCCGTCCACTAGATTGCAATGTTCTTCGTCAGATCCCACTTTTCTTATTTAATAAAAAATAAACTTATAAATATAATAGTGTGTGTATATCATTTTTTATCTTTTAGTTTTACTAAAATTTTATTTATTATTAAGCGATTGACACAACTTATATAAACCTAATCCAATTTTTCTGTTCTTACATTCATTCTTTTATTTACATTAAGTATCCATTACTAAAGGCTTAAGTTGTAAAAAGAAAAACATGTGGGATTAATCAAAATTAATCACAGAATAGTGTTGTTATTATTCATCTTTACAAAATTCATTTTTTAAAAAGATTTACACTAATTTAAACTAATATTATAGTAATATAAAGCAGAACATGTGAACATGGCTAAGATGAGATTTAAGAAATGAAACTATTCATTATATTAAATAGAAAGGTTTAATTAATATCACTGTCTCCAGGACACAAGTTATAAAATACATTTTAAAAAAGCTGTATATTGTTTTTAACAAAAGCTTTTTTATGAGGCAAGTAAATGACAATCTGAGAATCTCTCAGATCTCTCAAAACCTGTACTGTTGAAAAAACGATGAGCACAAGACCAGACTAAAACACAACATTACTCACTTATTGTTAAGTGTAACTTTACAGTAACTAAAGATGAATCAGTGACTAGACTGTCTGACAGATCAGCAGACGTTTCCGTATTGCATCAGAATAACAGAGAAAAATACAAAAGCAGAGGATGATGAATGGAAACATCCCATAGTTCAGCAGATCTATTCATTCTCACAGCTGATTTAATTGCTGGTTAGTAAGAACAGTTACGCCACACTAACCTACTTCTACCCGGGAGCTGCTTTCGTTTTTTATAGAATCGTTTTAAAGCATTCCAGCAGCTATTAAACAAGTATCACAGCAGCCTGATGATACGTGCCATTTCCCCTTCTTCTAGGAGAGAGTCATGACCCACAGCAAGCATCTGTCTCACAAAGGCATTTTTCCCACACAAAAAACACACAAAAAATCTACTCAATTCATTAAAAACTGAACCTGTTTCATCTCCTCTTACTTTCATAGAGTGCCAGGTAGGGCTGCACAATATTGAAAAAAAATGAGATTGCAAATGTTCTTTTTTTGACGATATATATCGCGATATTAAACAATATAGGGCCCATGATGTCACCAGGACCACCCCCACCCGTGCACACGCTGTGTCGCGTCCGATCAAGAGCTGAGTCAGCGCCGAGCTCTCAAGACCCGAGGAAAACAGCAAACAACAGTAATTGGCCCTTTAATCAGGCATTTAAATGGCTTTTTAAAAAGTAATAGGAGCATTTTCTTGGGATTAAAAGCATGAATTCAGCTGTAACTGGAAATATCTGCACTGCAAAACTGTGCTGGACTGACGTGCACAGCTTTCCATACATGCGTTTACAAGCACGTGCCCAACCATGTGGATGGAGGCCATGTGGTTACCTAGTGCTCGCCCTCCCCTTCGCTCTTCTCAGGCAGCAGCAGCCTGTCACTCACACAGACACAGAGACAGTGCTGTGTATCTACTTCTTGTGTCAAGAATCGAAACATTGCAACATGACGTGTTTGATTTAAATGCCTTAAGTGATATCGCACGTCCTGCAATGTGACTATTGCGCATGCGCACATCATGATGACGATGCTTAAACGATATATCGTGCAGCCCTAGTGCTGGGTACTAAAACATCATTCATATTAGAGGTGGGACAAATTGTCAATATCGGATTATATAATATTGTTTTCGTTTCAATACATTCTCGATACATGGCGTTAAATATTGATATTTTTACTGAAACAAAGGTGCTTCAAACTCCAAATTCTCTTAATTAATCATGAATGTGTTTTGGGTATAATGTGCAATAAATCAATCAGAGTGTCACTTGTCATTCCCTTTTAGAGCCAGGGATGACTCTGACGAATTGCGAATTGCTGTTTTAATGGCGCAGCTACCTAGACGTGTCCAATGCTTCTCAGCAGACCAAGCAGGTCATTGATGTAGAATATTGTATATTTATTTTGTATTCTGTTTATCGTTGATGTGAAAGTCTGCATAGTTTTTAACTGGCATGGGCTTTGGGTTTGTGCACTGCTGCGTGTCTAACAAGGTGTGGGCACACGCCTGTGTTGACAAGATAGCAATGAACGTATGACTGTTGACGTCTATCTAGGTTCAGTTGAGTCAGTTGAGCACCAGTGTTTTTCTGCCACCAAGATAGCAATACACCAGGAATTTACCTGAACACACACCATTTCGAGACTACCATGCATATCGTCTTATATATATTCACAACCAGAAGGAAGGCAATGAAATAGACTGTTGCCGAGGTGTAAGGTAGCAATTAGCATTGCAACATGCCTTGCACACTGTTCTGACTGAATAATTCTTCTTTTTTCTCATGTTTTATTAATACTACAGTGCAGTAGTTCTCAAACTTTTAGGCCATGTACCACCAAGGACCAAACTAAAACCTCCAAGTAACACCTACAAGCCATTTCACAGAAACACATGTAGTTCCCACACACACAGTTATTTATACACAGTAAGCTAGACGTGTAATCCACACATAAACATGTCGTCATATATTTAGCCAATTGTTCTTCACCTGTTGTGTGGAGCTTGCCAGCTTCAGCAGTGTGTAAGTTAGTATGATTAGCCAGGTAAGTTACTTGATTGGTTATTTGTTTCTGGTTAATACAGTAAAGTAAAATTAAAACAGTTCTCTTTTCCAATTATATATCTACTAGAGACAGATTATATCTGTCCAGTATCATTTATTTTACTTTAATCCTGGATATATGGAGATATTTGGATTTTTTGCATTATTAGTGTCATGACATTCTGGATCATTGACTTCTGTTACAAATCTGATAAAATTCTTGTATTTTTTAATATCTCAGTTTGCCATAACATATCGTATGCAATAATAACATTTAATTTTTATTTTGATGCAGTAGTATATCCTTAAAATATCTTTTTTTAATTCAGTGTTTTGTCTTATCGCCAGGAGTATCGTTATCATGAAATGAAAATACCATGAAATATCTTGATATTATTTTAGGGCCATATCGCCCACCCCTATAGCACAGTTTGAGAACCACTGCTATAGTGTATTTTTATGGTATGCAAGTTTTTTTTCAAATACACAGCCCTTCTTATAGCATCATCCTTCAGCTTTCCTCTTCCCTCCTTTCACAGGCCTCTCCTCTGCCTTAAAACAGCACCATTAATCTTTCTTTCAGCATAAGATTTGACAACCTGTTTTTGGCTGCCAGTCAAGCCTAACATTCTAAGAGAAGAGAAGAATGCTAAACCTCTATCAGAGCAGGTAGACACTTAAATTAGCTGGTGCACTTTTTAATGGTGCCCTATCCAATCACAGAATCACAGATGCACAAACACACAACTGGAACTAGTGCTGTGCGATATGACGATAAATATCGTGGGGACGATAGAAAAGTGTCTATCGTGCTTCTAACCTTCTATCGTCTCTATCGTTTCTACAGTAATTTCATCAATTATTCATGCAAATATATAAAGTAGGCTACGATGAAATGTATTGGCGTGGTCACTTTGCATAAACTCGGTTTATACAAGTGATAATAAAGTAATCTTCGCAAAAAAAAGCTTCATAATGTGGTTTTGCGACATGACGCTGCTTTACGTTTTTTGACGAACACTTTAAAAAATGTTAATTGAGTTTATTTTGATAACTCAACTTAAATACCTGTATAATTTTGAAAACAATTAGCTACTGCATCGACCTCTGTTATATATATATATATAACATATATATATATATATATATTGCTGCACTAAAAGGTAGTAATTCTCGTTTGTAAAAGTTTGGTTTAATATCACTTTGAAATAAAGTTGGAAAAAAGTAAGCAATGATATTATTTTGTCAAATTTTTTGAAGAATAACTTAAATCATACTCAAATGTGGTATATCATGATATATATCGTTATCGTGACAAAAAAAAAATTATATCGTGATATACGATTTTTCTTATATCGCCACTAACTGGAACTACAACTTAGGGTCCAAGTGGCTAGCGCTAATAATTAGCTGAAGTGACAAACAGCAGAGAAACAAATAAGACAAACAAGTGAATATAAAGAAAATACATTTACTTACAAGTCGTCGTCTCTCTTCTTCCACTGTGTTTAATAGCTGGGAGAATTCCTTTAACGACTGAGCTGTGGGAAAGAGAAAATTTTGGATTACGACCTACAGTATATATTTTTTATAGCAAATCATCAAATGCTGGCCCATGTTTCCCTAGACATGAGCAGTAAAACGTGCCATAGTGAAATGACCACGGCCACCCACATCTATAAACAGAGGAGATTCAGGACCAATAGTGTGCTTTAAAACAATTACATGGATAAGGAATATCTGTATGACACAACCGTAAAGCATGTTTCCTGGATGGGTCCCTGGTGTGTCCAGCGAACAGAAACTCGCCGTCACAGAAAACATAAAAGCATATCAATTGTAACAGACAGAGTCCCATCTGCTGAAGCCATTCATCTAAAAATACACTGAAAATATATATTATTATATATCAGAGGACCGTTTGAATATCATGACCTCCTCCTGTTTTTTTACACTTTTTTTACATTTGTCCATCTTATCAGCTCCACTGATCATATAGGACACTTTGTAGTTCTATAATTAGAGACTGTAGTCCTGTATCTGTTTCTCTACATACTTTGTTATTATCCACCTCAAATTTTATTTGGATGTATGAACATTATTTTATTAATTTATACTAAATAGTTATTTACTGTATGAATTTACTGTATAAATACAGCAATTGCATGTCTGAAATGGTTCTAATTAATTAGCTGTTTACTACACAGGGCTGTATGTATAGTTTTTTAACTAAATTTATGTTATACTTTGATTGATTAACTGATTGATTACACACAGGGCTAGTTGATGTTTTATAAATGATTTACTTTAAACCATGGCTAGGATTGTCTACTGATAGCATGTGCTTGTGAAGTTCAGGGTTTAAACCAGAGGCCATCAGCCAGCTTAGAACAAACAAGACAATGAATAAATAATAAATAGTACTTAATAATACTTAATAAACTGGGATTTTTCACTAGATCTGGGGAATATGACCATCTTTTATTGCCTTGTGATAAATTTATTATCATGATAAATGATACACACATCTGAGTATATAGTAGATTTTATCAGTGCTTAAAAACACAATGACCAAGAATAGACACTACTCTTTGCTATGCTTATAGGAGTTGGCGATATATTTTTTTGCGATAACAATATTCTTGGCACTATGATAAAATATTACACTTTTAAAATTTTTATTTCAAGATTATACTACTACTGCAGCAAAATTAATATTCGTTTTATTATTTATAAAAATATGAGTCCAGCACTATGATTAATAGATTCCTGGTTCGAAATCTCATTTATGTAGCTTGCCATCGGCTGCCAGAGCCCTGAGAGAGCACAATCGATATTTTCCTGAATACAAATCAAACAGTTCATGTCCTCCAAACTTTTAATTTCTTAATGTTTGTCTAGTTTTTACATCTATTTTCAAATATGCAATATTTGGGTTGATTCCTGTTACTGATCTGGAATTAATAAGTGGAGTAGAGAGAAATCATGCAGCTTTTTTCAAAGCCCTCACATTTTCAGAATGTAAATAAGTGATTTTATTGCAGAAAAAAGGGGTTTGTATCACCTAGGTCAGTTGGCTAGAGCTGCTTCAGCTGCATCACTTCCTGCCTGGAATAGGCTGTAATTTGTTGTTTGGTGATATGAGAAGAAAGCAGAAGCCCCCCTGCCAGCCTCCCGGCTCCTCTAAACACGCAGCCTGAGGCTACACACGTCTGCTTTAGAGCCCTGAACCCCGGGATAAACAGCCCCTCAGCCTCAGCACGACATATTTCAGCTGCGTTAATGCAGCACAGGAAAACACGACCGCTGCGTACACAGAGACTGCACAGTCCGCTCAGCCTTGGCCAAGCAGCCATGAAAAATCAACATACGGGGGAGATATGAATATGACTGAGACAGCACGGTCATTACACATGCTCTCAGAGCTCAGCTCACATATACACAGCCATGGCCAATCATTCTGACTGCATAATTGAACTGAGCAGGATGCTGAAGTTCATTCAGTTTGTTAAGGTTTATTATGCACTGTTTACTTCATACATCACTAATCTAAATGGCTGCTGTCCAAAATGTCACACTGTGTTATTATTGCAGGCAGACTCTTTATTTATAGTGAAACTGTGTCTACAGTTTATATTAAAGACGAACGATATAGACAAATAATGTGATGTGGTTGGTGTGGCACAGTGGATAACACCGCGCTACCTGCTACTGAGCTACCACATCATGTGGGAGACTTGGGTTCAATTCCAGGTCTGGGTGACTGAATGCTGCACTACACCAATAAGAGTCCGTGGGCAAGACTCCTAACACTACATTGGCCTTTCCTCTGTAAAGAAAATAACACTTTAAAAAAATTAATTGTGTGATAACACTGTTGGATATCACAAAACCAATGTGAAGCAATAAAATCATTAGTTAATGATTAAAAACAAATTTAAAAATTAGTTTAAGCTTTTAAATATTTTTTGAAGCAAATAAAACCCTAAGAATCAGTGTCTCAGAAAATTTGAATACTGTATAACAGGTGTCGGTAATTAAGTTCTGCCGCGGACCAGATATATTCCAAGCCATTACCTGGCTTTCCAAAAATTCTGTTTTGGAAAATAAAGTGGAATGAGATAGAGTGCTACAGACTAGGAGCTCTCGAGCCCAGAGGGTTGTTGAACCCAACTGCAGAACAGTTGATCTCAAAGCAGCTAAACTCAAGAAAAAAATGAACCCGTGTCGTCAAGGTCCCGGCCCAATACATTACCGCTGCCCTGGCTAGTGAATTGGGACACAGCCAGGAAAAAACGCCCTTATAACTAGACAGGGAGCCCAAAAACGAGTGAAAAACGAGAATGGGTGAAAACTAAAGTCTCGCCGAGAGCGACAGAGAGAGACAGGGGAGGAATGTAAACAAAAGCTCACCAGAGAGGCATTTTACTTATTTATTTTTTTTAATTATCGTTGATTATAGTTGAAACAAGCTCACTGGCCAAATGTTCATGCTTGCGGACCACAAGCAGTGTTGGGAGTAACGGCGTTAAAATAAACGGCGTTACTAACGCCGTTACTTTTTTCAGTAACGAGTAATCTAACTAATTACTCTGACTGTAACTATAACGCCGTTACCATTTTCGACACTCCGTTACTGCACGTTACTTTAGCAGCTGAATGAACTTTTTTTAACTTTGCGCATACAGACAAAGAGCCCTATCATACACCCCGCACAAGGCGTGTAGCGTGGCGCTTTGCCACCTGTCAACAGTCTATTTTTAGGCCTTGCACGCGTCCTTAAAATAGGGTTGGACTTTGGAATATATTAACAACGATGGGCGTGGTGGTCTGGAAATGATGTGTGTTGAGGTAAATTTCTGGAGTGTTTTTATCTTGGCGGCGGAAAAAAGCTTAGCGCGATTGCTCACACTGCGCTCCAAAATACTCCATACCATCACATCTTTACCACATAAAAATAAACCACACCCAGAGCCTTCAGCAATCAACTATGAAAAAATATATATACTTAAAAATCTGCACTGTAACTATAAATTATTATTAGTTATATTTATTTCTGTCAGTTATAAGGATTTATATTTATGTTTAGTACACAGACTAAATAACTAGGCATTCTGCTGTTTAAAAATTTCAACAGATGCTATTCTCACTCAAATGCTGGAGTTTTGAAATGGAAAATTAAAAGAGAAAATAACTTTGACTGAACATAAATTTATTTTAGTTAACTTTGCTATTATTTAACTGAATTTCACTTTTATATCTGAAAAACAAAGCACATTGTCAATCTGGCGCGTGGTGCTGCCCGTCAATTATATAAAACTTAAAACATTTGAAATACACAGAAATATAAAGCTATATGTTAGCATTCGTTTCTTATCACCAGGGCAAATTTATTAAAATATTAAATATATTAATTCATGAATTAAAATCTCGTCCAGCGCTCTGAAATGTCAGGCACGCAAAGTGGTGCTTGGCGCAGCGGCGCGGCATTGCGCGCAGAATAACCTCTGTCTTCTAAAAAAAGTTTTTATAAATAAGATCTGACAAGTATACTAAAATTAATGTTATTAAACTTACTAAAGCCAACAAATGTACTTTAATAATGTTAATTAATAAAGAGAAATCAGGCAAAATGCGCTGCGCCTCTCTCTCTCTCTCTCTCTCTCTCTCTCTCTCTCTCTTTTGCAGCGCGGAGCTGAATTCAGCGCGAGGCTATAAATAATTTACAACTCAGCTCAGTTAAATAAAAATAAGTAAGGACCTGTAAGTTAATCAAATATTGTCAAATATAAAGGATAGGTTGAGGTTTTGGTGAGCTGTTTTCATGATTTGAAACTGAAACTAACCGAAACTTTTATTATTCTGCGCAAAAAGCCTGTGATTGTTTTAAATGAGTTTTTTAATGGATTTAAATGAGTTTTTTTTAACGGATTGTTGTTTTTGTCCATTCTTTTGTTTTGTTTATATATACATTTATTTCTTTGAGTGTGGTTTGGTTTGTTTAATTTTTATCCCCAGACGTGTATTTGTTTTTTCCGGTTTTTTTTCAGTATTACATGTCTTAGTAATTTTCTTTGGTCCTGTGGAGTTTTTCGTTTCTTATTTTTTTTTATTCGTTAGACTATATTTTTGTCAACATTTTGGGTTTATTTTTGTTTGTTATTTTTCTAATAATAATAGTAATTACATCATTTATTTTCTTTATTTATTCTTTATTTATTTATTTTTACAGGGCGAAGTAACGCAATAGTTACTTTTACTGGTAACTAGTTACTTTTATAGTGGAATAACTCCGTTAGTAACTCAGTTACTTTTTTGGAGAAGTAACTAGTAACTATAACTAATTACTTTTTCAAAGTAACGTGCCCAACACTGACCACAAGTGTATCATGCATGTGTATCATGGTCCAGCATCCGACAAGACAAGAGGCACAAAAAATTAAACTGCTTTAACAGCCCTAAAAAATATTTATTAAATGTGTTTTTTAACTAAATTAAGATTACTAAAATGGTTAAAAATAAATAGTTTTTAATAAGACGTAATAAAAGTTTATATACATACAGATAGATAGATAATTTATATGGAAGGGAAATATGGTATAAATATGAGGAATCGATTGGCCACTTTATTCTGCAGCTATGACTCCCGAGCTTGCAGGAAATGCAAAAGAAACCAAAAGTATGCGACAAGTCAAAGGAAATGCTAGAAGCCAAACAGGTTAGAATGTCGCTTCACCGCCTTATAATTAAGTTGCATAAAGTAAAAAAAACAATTAACTCTGTGTTGCTTTGGCGCATATTCGCGTGTCGCGGTGACCAATTGCGCCCTGTCATAGAAAATGAACGGTTGCCTGTTGCTTTGCTTTCAAGTGTGAATGCAGGGTAAGACCAATTGTTACTTTTGGCAGTGTGGGCAGTGTGCCAAGTCCTGCTGGAAAATGAAATCCACATCTCAATAAAAGTTGCAGAGCAGAGGGAAGCATGAAGTGCTGTAAGATTTTGCAAGAAAACAAAACTGAACTGACTTTAGACTTGATAATAAAACACAGTGGATCAACACCAGCAGATGACATGTCTCTTTATCCAAACCATCACTGATTGGTGGAAACTTCACACTAGACCTCGAGCAGTTTGGACTGTGTGTCTCTCCACTCTTCCTCCAGACTCTGCTCCCTTTGATTTATAAATGAAATGTAAAATTTACTGATGATCAGTGATGGTTTGGAGAGACATGTTATTTTTTATTATTTGTAATTTTTTATTAAATGTTTTCAATCTCCTTTTATACTGTAAATGCTCAGCAACATTGTAAATGAGGGAAAGCCTCACTGTATTCCCAAGCAAAAATAAAGGTTGATTGATTTATTGATTATTAAAAGGACTTGTTGTGGTGTTTGTGGATATTTAAATGCAGGCAGCAGTCATCCTCTGTGTGACAGAGAGGCGTTATTGTTGATTATAAAATGATGCTGCGGTTGGAGCGTGGTGGTACGAGCAGCAGCCGCGGTGGTAAAGGGCAGGATTGTTCTCAGCTGTGGTTTAGATTAAACTGCCTGGAGACTCGGGGCGACTGCAGGGCTGCGCAGGACATCAAAACAAAGTAATGACAGAGACCGCAGGCTTATATTAGCACGATTATTACCGCCCTCTTCACTCCCACAGGTTCACACACAGGCAGCTCTAATAATAGCTCATACTCTAATCCCCACATCAGATCAGAGTTCACACAGGTCACTCTGAATTAAACCTGATGCATTTACTGTGATATATAATCACCAGTCAGTCTGTCTTGCTCAACATTATCTTGTTTTTTTAGCTACGTTTATACGGAGAAGAATGACAAAAGCTCTTCCTGTTAGGAGAGAGAGGTTGTGGGTAAATTCCCGTATGAATCTGGTCTTAGTCACTTACCAATGTTAATCTCATCATCGGTTTCTGCATCACCGATACATTCAAACTGGAAATCCTGAAGGGATTGTGAAAACTTTTGTACAGCTGCAGAGAGATCTGAGAGAGAAAAAAACAGATATTCCTGCATCAGCCATCATCATCATCATCATCATCATCAGATTACAAACTCAAATTTCCTTAAAAACATATTTATTACAGTGGAAAGGTAACATTTTAATAGAACATTATAGTCATTATGGCTTTTAGAAAAATCTGTTTTGGGAAGGGGGGAAGTAGGGGGGGTATGCGGCCTAAGCTTTTGTACTTAATGACATTTTTTATATATATCAGCCCTGCCTGTCTCAGCTGGTCTGCATCAGGACTGATTAAACAGCCAGCTGGGACTCTAGAGCCCCATTGGGCCGAGTTATGTTCTTTTAAGTTCCTTTTGGGTGTGGTGGAGGGTGTTAAAACCAAATAAAGGTATGTGTACTTCCTCCTTCCGGGTCACAGTGGTCACGCCCCTAACCCCAATATATATATATATACATATATATATATATATATATACATATATATATATATATATGTATATATATATATATATATATATGTATATATATATATACATATATATATATATATATGTATATATATATATATACATATATATATATATATATATATTACTTATACTTTTATACTTTAAGTAGTTCTGAGTAAAAAGTTTGAGTTAATACTTCAAATTCTACAGAAGTATTTTAAACCCTAGTATCTATACTTCTACCTACAGAGTAATGAATGTCAACATTTTTGACACTAACTAAACACAATAGCCAATATTCATTAGTCAGAAAATATTTAGGTCAATAAATAATTTGTGTCCGTACATTGTACAATAAGTTGATAATACTGCTCTGGAAAAAATAAGAGAGCACTTCAGTTTCTGAATCAGTTTATCTGGTTTTGCTATTTATAGGTTTATGTTTGAGTAAAATTCACTTTGTTGTTTTATTCTATAAACTACAGACAACATTTCTCTCAAATTGTAAATAAAAATATTGTCATTTAGAGCATTTATTTACAGAAAATGAGAAGTGGCTGAAATAACAAAAAAAGATGAAGAGCTTTCAGTTTAAAAGTTTAAGTTTTAAGAGTTCAGAAATAACCTTAGTTTTTAATTACAGTTTTCATGCATACAGTTTTGGAATGTTCTTCTCCACCAGTCTTACACACTGCTTTAACGTTATGCCACTCCTGTTGCAAAAAACAAATCAAGCACTTCAGGTTGGTTTGATGGCCTATATTCCAGAGGTTTTCAATTTGGTGAAATTAAAGAAACTTTACTTTTACTTTTTTACTTAAGACCAAGGCTTTTATTGCTTATTTTATATCTATCTACAGTCAGGTATCGGATTTGTTCATGAACAGATGTGTTTACGACCCACAGACCCAGAGATAACGCCTATAAGCCTTTATTATTACCTTTACAAATCAAAGCCCAGTCTAACAGGAGCTGCATCTTTCTGGGAAATCATTCAGCTTCCCTTTTTTTGGGTCAGGAAGGGTTTGAGTAGGTGCCATGTTGCCATGGTACAGAGCAGCGAGCTGCCTACACTCTGTCTGAGCAGCTCGAGTAAAGAATGAAGGAGGAGAGTGTGAGAGAGAGATCCACTCAAATAATAGAAATTGTGTAGACAGCCAATCTGTATTTCAACCACAACAGGATTATTACAGGACTTAATATGTTTTCCCTCATTATTAGAGCTGAGCAATACTCCGCAAATATCAATGTTTAAAACCATTGTATACAAGATAATAAAGATAAAAGGACTACTGGTACAGTAAGTAGATCAGATACAGCAGTGCTGCTGGAGTTTTTAAACACTGTGTTTAATCTCTCACTGTCCTCCACTCTATTATCCCTTGTGTGGTGTTCATATTTTTGTTACTCGTTTACTTTGTTACTTAATTCAGCAAAATCAATCAATTCTACATTAAAATGCTTTACACATGCTTGCTTCACCTAAATTGCAAGCAATATAAACAGCTTACATGGTTAATATTTGCCCTTTACCTTTCTTATGTTACATTTCTTTTAAAAAGTGCTACTCTTTTTTTTATTAGTTTTTTAATAAAATGTAAAAGAAAATGAATTAAACTCAAGATATGAGTAGAAAATTTGTTTAGTTTCAAATTTACAAATGAAGCAATGTTTATTAGCCCTTGGCCAAACATACTGTATGTAATATAAATGTGTAGGGGGGGGGGGGGGGGTACAGTGTGTGTTTATCGAAAATGTGTTTTGATATATGTTTTTCCCAAAAAATAAGCCAATGCCAATGAGTTTGAGTTAGAAAAAATATATTTTTTGTATCATTTGATGAAAAATTAAAACGGGTCCCACAGACCCGAACACCACACAAGGGTTAAACACTCCTACCTACAGCTGCTCCACCTTGTAGATAAAGTAAAGTCAGGGACAGAAGATCTGAATCTGTTGCTGCACAGTTTACAATGTTGTTCATTCTGTAGTTCTTCATCAGAGCTCACAGGATGCAGCAACACTGAGGTGCTTAATCTGATAGAATTCTTGTATTTTTTTATTCAAATTAAAATTCAAATATATTTTATATTTTTTTATTCTAATAAGTAAAGAACAAAATTCTTTAAGAAATAAGAAATGAAGGTCAATTAATCTCAGGAACTTAAAAATTCAGGAACTTTGAAAGTATCCTTGAGTGAAGAAAATCCAAAACATTACGATGAAACTGGCTCTCATCAGGACCAACCCAGGAAAGAAAGAGCAAGAGTTTCCTCTGTTGTACAGGATAAGTTCATCAGAGTTACCAGCCTCAGAAACTACAAGTTAACAGCTCCCCAGATAAGAGCCACCTAAATGCTTCTTCACAGAGTATTTTGTTTTTTTAAACACTTTTAAGTTACTACATAATTCCTTGTGTGTTTCTTTTGACTGGTACTTGATTAGTTCACACTGCAATATGTAGTAGACATATTTTTTTTAACACTTTAAATAATTGTTAAATAAATTGCTATCTGCTTAGGTGTGCCATCATTCCTAGATCTGATCTCTGACACCTGACTCCAAAGACTAATGGAACTCTATAGTGAGGTTTTAGTGGTTTTAAAGAAAAAAGAGCACTTCCAAATATAAATATATCAGTCTATCTGAGTTTATACTCTAATCTACAGCCCGCCCTGCTGTTAACACACTGCTAGCATGCATGACTGGCGCTGAACAGCTCTGGCATCTGGGTGGTTCTTTAGTTCTGCCGCTATCACACAGGTGCAGGGACAGATTAGCATCCGCTCATCTCTGCAGGCTGTTTTCTGCAGGCATGTGTAAGAATGAGACGGTGCACAGCCAGGTTTTCTGGAATTATTAGAAATATTAACGGTGCACTGCTAGGAAGCCTATTTTGTTTTTTGTTTTTATAATGTATCATCAATCTTTAGTCCATTCAGTCCATATATGGAAAACTAGCTTCAGAAAGAGCTTATTCATTATTAATTATTATTAATTTGGTAAAACAAAAATAAAACAAAGCTAGTTATGGAGTTAAGTGTTTTGCCCTGGAATTCTTGTGAATGAGGGATGAGGTTATTTAGTAAGGTAAATCTATATTTGCTATTCAAATCCATCTTCATTTGAATGAACCGCTATAAATTCATATTAAGAAGAGATCAATCTTTTAAAAAATCAGCCTATTTTAGACAAAAGCAATCCATAAAAACTATTCAAATAACATTAAAGCCTCTGGGAACCTAAATCTGAGTTTCTTTCTAATTGGCTTAATTTAGCTCCTCTGGTCCTCTGAGTAAATGGTAGTCACGCACAATCATCAGAATATTAAAACACACAGTTCTCAGAAAGGTCTGAAGAGTGTTTTACAAAAACTTAATATATAAAAAAATATTCCCAAGAGTTTTAATATAACATATAATGTTTTTGGAGTAATTCTTCATTTAAACGCTAATATTTTAAAGTTATTTGTACAATCAAACCATTAGTTCTCTGTAAATCTTTTTTCATATCCAAACAAAACCTGTTATTGCAATTAAAATAAAATAAAATAAAATTGAGATAAGGTGTAATATTAGCAATGCCTTGCTGCGGTCTTACTCATGAGGCCATAGGCCTCAAATGTATTATTGTGATTATACCACAGTTTGGTTAAACAAATCTGAGATAAAGAGGATGAGAAAATATGATCTGTTTGGTTATAAAAACTCTGCGAGTTAAAATAGTTCCATTGCTGCTCTGTTTGTAGCTGGATCTGTTTGGCTTGTAAGCGCTGCATCGTTGCTAGGTTACCTGTATGTGACGGAGTAATACATGGAGAGCTTCGGTTACAGTGCATTACCGGCTGATAATGCCAAGTCTTAAAATGCTTCTCAGCCAATCACATTGTAGGGTCGGATCGAAATGTGGTATAATTAACATTGCAACACTGAAGAAGCATAGACCTATTATTTAAGAAGCTACACACAGCACTGCATATCAAGTGCATAATGCCAGAGCTGTGTGACATTTTGATTTGTTACTTTTCTATAAAATGACTGAACAGGCCTGAGGAAAGTGGTTGAAAATCTCGTCCCGACCCAGACTGAGCTCGAGTTGGCCATTGGGTCGGGGGAATGTACACTTTAATATCCATACTGTGTGAAATTGCCAGTATCAGCAGTGATACTGATACAGTAGTGGTATCAGTGCAACTCTAATAATATCACACAAGCTGTCACAATGCTGGAAATCTATAGCCATCACATCACATGACAGACAGGGTTAACAGAGAACTGTATGTAAAAGGGTTGTGTTTAGTATCTCTTTATAAAACCACTTAATTTAATTCAAGTACTCAAAGCACTTATAAGAACAATATGAACTTTGATGTTCTTGTCATATCTCCTGAGATGAAAGCAGTATCTCTGTGCTGGAGGTGATGTGATCAGTAAACAGTGGTTTCATTGTAATAAATGTAATAAAGCTCCAATAAGCTCCAGAGAAGCCCAGGCTGTGGTTGTATGAGGTACACCGTATTAAGGGGTAGACTGATGGTATTTGAGGGGTCAGAAGGTCAGCCGTCAGTCTGACACACAGGGTCCTTTTCATAATCCAGAAAGCGGCTCACAGGAAGCCACATTCCACAGTGGCCCATCAACCACACACTCTCACCACTCTCACATCTCCATGTAAACACAGCGAGGCCGGTGCCAGCTCTGCTGACTCCATGGTGAGAGATCACATTTTACCAGCTGATGAGCAGACGTCCTGAACGCTCACAGAAGAAGAGAATCTGCACACACTGAACTAACTCTGCAGAGATGCAGATGCTGAATGCTATAGAAAAGTTACGAAGCTACAGTGATACAATGCATTAAGAAAAAATAGAGTAATAATGTCTGCACAATATACAGAACCAGTCAAAAGTTTGGACACACCTTCTCAATCAAAGTTTTTCATTTTTTCCTACATAGTAAACGAATAGTGAAGTGATCCAGACTATGAACACATAAGGAATCATGTAGTAACTTAAAAGTTTTAAACAAACCAAAATACTCTGTGAAGAAGCATTTAGGTGCTCTTATCTGGGGAGCTGTTAACTTTTGGTTTCTGAGGCTGGTAACTCTGATGAACTTATCCTGTGCAACAAAAGTAACTCCTGCTCTTCCTTTACAGGGGTGGTCCTGATGAGTGCCAGTTCCGTCATAATATTTTTGATGACCTTTTTGTATCAATATAGATTTTCTGCCCTTTATATTATCTAAATAATGCATTTAAAAAGTGATTAAAAACAAAAACAAAACTCATTTTAAATCCCCCAATATTAAAATACATGCATTGCACTAAAATCTATTTTTTATTGTAATGAATATAGAGATTCTGACCCAGCTTAAACTTATTCATTTAGCTTTAAATTTACAATGACATATCTACCAGAGGCAGATTATATCTCTAATTTAGCTATTTCTGTCTATATTCATGTTATGATTCTCCCCAAAATTATGCGGTCTTGTTAATAATAATAATAATAATAATAATAATAATAATAATAATAATAATAATAATAATAATAAAAACAACAACATTAATAATTTTATTTTACTAATCATATTATTTGTTTTATGTTTTTTATGTGTTTGAACTGTGACATTAAAAATATGGACTTAAAAACAATTTCAACATTTATTTATTTATTTTTGCTTTTTACATTGTCTAAATCATTTTAATTTTTAAAAAAGTGATTTAAAAACAAACAAACAAACCAGAACACACACAGAAATAAACAGCGCACACAGAATGAATTCTGCGGAGACGCAGATTCTGACAGCTGCTGATTAGGGCCAGTTCCATCATAACGTTTTTTTTTTTCTGATGGTCTTTTTCACTGCAGTTGAGGACTGCCCCTTTTTAAAGTGGATGGTCCATCACACTAGCAATATAAACTGTTTTTTTTATATATGCTATTTTTAAATCACACATTTAAAGAAGTGATCAAAACAAACAAAAACTATTTTAAATTTTATAAATGTGGACGGTCTGTCACACTAGTAATATGGGTTAAAAAAAACTTTTTTCCTTTTACATTATCTAAATCATGCATTTAAAAAATTTTCAAAATAAAAAAAAATAATAATTTAAAAGTCCCCACTATTAAAATACATCATTATTGCACTGAAAACCTCTTTTTCATTGTAATGAATGTAACAGTTACTGAGTAGAAATCCTGATCCTGGTTAAACTAAGCAGTAATAAACCCTGTAAAGCTTAATTCTGTTGTATTTAATAGTAAAACTTACTCTTTAAGGCGCTGATGAGCATGTTCCCGTCTTTAATCAGCTCCTTTATGAAGCTGTTGGTTCTATCCAGCTCGATTTCGTGACATTTCAGTCGGTCTCTGAAATCCGGGCTGTCCAGAACAGAGTCGCTGAATTCCAGAGCTGGAAGTCCCATTGTAGTTAAATCAGCGACAATTACTAACTAAATAAAACACTAAACAGACTCTAAAGCGGGGGAATAAAGCCACAGTTTTCTCTTCTTCGCTGCTGATTTATTAAATCCGTGCGTTTTATTCACGCTAACCTTTAAAACTCCTCAAACTCTCTATCCTAAAACTCTTCTTCCGGCATTTTGTTTCCCTCTCAATCACACGGAGCTGCGGAGCTGTTCATTTCACACCCGTTTTTCGACAGGTCCCCGCCCACTCGGGCTTTCTCGACCTCCGATTGGCTAACAGCGGCTCACCACCTGCTTTCTATTGGCCAGTGTGGTTCAAAGATTCTTAAAGTATGCTGGGTATAAACCAATCATTGCATTGGGCGGGCGTGGCTTGTCAGAAAACGGGTGTATCTATATTGGCTATATTGGCTATATTGTATCTATGTATTTATTTATTTCCCAGTACACCACAGGTAGCGTGTAGCCTATAGATTATGAGGTCCTGATGAGTGCCAGTTTTATCATAACGTTTCTGATGATCTTTTAGCGACTGCGCTTGAGGATACTTGAGGATGCACAACTTCTTATTAAAGCATGGAAACAAGATCCTAATGCATGGCGAAGGCTTATTAAAGTGTGGGAACGAGATTCTAATGCATGGTGAAGGCTTATTAAAGTATGGGAACGAGATACTAATGCATGGCGAAGGCTTATTAAAGTGTGGGAACGAGATATTAACGTGTGGCAAAAACTTATTAAAGTGTGGGAACGAGATTCTATTACGTGGCGAAGGCTTATTAAAATATGGGAACGAGATCCTAAAGCATGTCCACAACTTATTATTGTGTAGGAACAAGATGCTAATACATGGCGAAGGCTTATTAAAGTGTGAGAACGAGATTCTAATACATGGCCAGGACTTATTAAGGCATGAGAACTTGATCCTAATGCATGGCCACAACTTATTAAAGCATGGGAACGAGATCCTAATGCATGGCCACAACTTATGAAAGGTTGGGAACTTCATAAAGCATGGAAATAAGATAATGAAGTTGTGGGGACGACTTATATAGCCACAACTTAATTATCTTGTTCTAATGCTTTATTAAGTCATGGCCACTCATTCCCATAACATAATTAGTTGATGACTTGTGGTTTCTGAGGCTGGTAACTCTGATTAACTTATCCTGTGGCAGTCCTGATGAGTGCCAATTTCATCATAACATTTTTGATGGTCTTGGTGGCACTTGAGGATACTTTCAAAGTTCTTAAAATGTTTTAGATTGACTGACCTTAATTTTTAAAAGTGATTTTTTCTTTATTTAGTTGAGTAGTTCTTGCTTCTCATAATCTGGATTAGAACATTACTCAAATATTCACTATTCACTGTATACCTGTAACTCTACCTCTTCACTACTTTACAACTGATGCTCTCAAACACTTTAAAACACATTAAGAGACAAGAAACACAAGTAATTAACTCTTGATGAGTTCAGCACAGCTGTTAACTGAAAGCCTGAATTCCAGGTGACTCTGCCTAATAAAACTGACTGAGAAAATGATGAGATGTCCAAATTTAAAATCTAAAACATTCTCGTATTAATTTACAATGCAGAACACTTTACATTATTGAAAAACCACTAAATGCTACTGTATGTCAGAAGTGTTAGTTAGGTTAAGTTAGCTTTTGTTGTGTTTTTAATTGAATATTTAATTTAATATAATTTATTTTAGTTTATTTGAATGAAGAGTATATGAAGGATTTAGGAACAACACGAACTTGATAATTATATTGATCCTATTTAGTTATGGTAGTCTCCTAGTCCCAACCCCTCTTAATGCTCTTAATGACCATCATGTGTTTAGCCACTAGCACCATCATTATTATTAGATTATAATAGTATTACTGTACAAACGCCTTTGTATACCATTTTAATTTGATTCAGAGCGTGTGCTGCCATCTAGAGGACTCTACTTACAGAACAATCTTTTATTATAGATTACAGGGAGTATAGTGTAGCAGTATATTCTGCTAGGATTAGAATTGACTGCATAAATGCGTAAAAAATAATGAATAATTTATGGTTTACTATAAATATAATGTGCTATTTCTGTCTACATAGTTGTTTCAATTTTATACAAGCATGTATCCTATTGTGTAATATTTACGTGCATTACAATTTACTCGGATAACATGGGTTTTCTAACGTTTAATGTTTTTTTGCATTGTCATTTAATATTGAAAATTATATTATATTATATTAAAGCTATACAGGATCACACGCAGAATTATTTATTAAACAAAAAGTGTTAAACAAACAAAATTGCTGCTTTTTCTTCAAGCTGTGAAGCTCCAGCTCATCCCAAATCACTCCAGCTCATTAAAATCATTTTACAAAAAAAGAAAGTATATTTTAACAGAAAAAAGTTACCCTAAAACATTTAGATTTCAATATGTGACACAGATATATATGTCTAGGAGAAAAACAGAAATAAATACATTATTTTAAACAAAAAGACCATCAGTTGTAAAGTTGTGAAGAGGTAGAGTTGGTATACGGTGAATAGCCCTATTTGAATGTTCTAATGAATATTATGGTAAGTACTACTCAAATAAGTAAAAAAAAATACTTTAACATTTTAAGAACTTTGTAAGTATCCTTAAGATGAAACTGGCACTTATCAGGAGTCAGTACTACATGATTCGGTATCACTTTCTATGATTGTCATCTCTATAAGACTCTAAAAGCATACTCATAATATTTTATAATGCATTAATTAATCATGAATTGAATTATGAATTCATAATGCATTAATAGCTGTGTTTATAACATGTTATACGTTTATACTAAGGAACTCAGTGCCAGCTTGCAGAATTATGCATTATGACTAAAAAAGCTTCCAACCTGTATAATGTATAAAACGTCTTCTGCTTACCTTAATTAGTGTAATCAACATATAATATAAAAATGGTTCATCTCACATATTTGCAACCACCCCCTGCAAAAACTACAAAAACTAAAACAAAATTGCAAAAATAACAAATGTTATGTAAAACTTTATAAACATGTAAACTATTTAAAAAAGTTTAAACATGTATTTTTTATGAAAAACGAGTGAAATATCTTAATTAAATATTAAATATTGATAGAATAATTAGTAAATGAGTCAACCCAGGAACACCATTGCTGTTCCTGACACAAGCACAGGTTATAATATATTACGATTACCATGAAGTCATGGCTATAATGGGTTATGCTTTTAAAATAAATATTTATAACCATGTTTATAATGCCTTATGAATGCATTATAATATGTTATTAATGTGTTTATCTAATAGAGATGAGGATCATGGAAAGTGTTACCCATGATCCCTTATGTGTTTCTTTATAGTCTGGATGACTTCAGTATTCATTTACAATGTACATAAAAAATAAACAGAAGGTGTGTCCTAACCTTTGACCAGTAGTGTATAATTG
The DNA here is from genome assembly GCF_023375975.1 of Astyanax mexicanus. Taxonomy (NCBI): domain Eukaryota; kingdom Metazoa; phylum Chordata; class Actinopteri; order Characiformes; family Acestrorhamphidae; genus Astyanax; species Astyanax mexicanus. Next base: position 6,852,949 of record NC_064424.1, on the reverse strand, counting down.
TGGTGTTGAACCGTCTGCACCATAGTGAGGTTGTGTAACTTAGTACACTAAGGCTAAGGCTAAGGCTATTTTTATCTTAAGACCCACAGTAGTCGTACTCTGAAGCAAGAACACTTGGAAGAGGTCTAAAGGCATGGTCACTCACTTCTTCACGGTAAGTTATCTTTATATCTTTTACTTTAAGCTTATATCTCACACAGACTTGCCTTTATTGACCCTAAAAATCTACACATTCAGTAAGGATGAGCTGAATTCTGTGCTTTTGGCTGCTGCTCATAAACACAGTAACACAGCAAACATGTCCAGTACTTAAAAATCTGTCCTCTGTTTCAAGGTCCTGCAGAAAGCCATTTGTCACAGAGCCGCAGATGGTATGTTTATTCCATTTCCTTGCACAGTTCCTGTGGATATCATGCTTGGGTTGAGAGAAATTGATGTTCTGGGTCATTCTGTCATGTTTCTGTTATGTATTCAAGACTTATTATCTAAGGTTTCTAATCTGCTCCAACAATAACATGTTAATGACATTTCCAAAAGCGTATTAAACATGTTCTAGTGACTGTTTAAAATGATAAAACATAGCAGTAAATGATTAAGCACTATAGCTCATATCATTAAAACAGGAGAGAAATAAAACCTTTTGAACTTTCAATGGAAGTCAATGTAAAATGAGTTTATTTCAGATAATTTTGGAAAATTTCTTATTGGCACAGTGTAAAGCCCTATCTGGACGGGATTAGTTTCTCAGGGGGTCCTGTGGTAATTTTCTCTTTTATGGGGGGGTCCCATGTGATTTTATTCCTTTCTGTTATGATCATGTGCGTGTTTTTCTCAGACGTCATTTGCGAAAATTACAGGCTGTATTACCTACTGGCAGTTGCTAAACTCTGTGGCACTCTGGTAATTTTAGTTTTAGTTTAATTAAATAATAAAATAATTTGTCCACTGCCACGCACTGTCATTACACTTTGGGCGCGCGTTTCCATGGAGATCCCCGTTAAAAACAACAGCGAGTGGAAATGGAGGAGCTACTGACCACGATGTCATGTGACCGAGAAAGCCTAAAAAAAACGATCCTCCTGTTTTTTTTTCAATTGCAGTCCGGATGCAAGAGTTTTATCACTGAGTATAAATATACTGTGAACTACTTTTCACGGATGTCCCCCTGAGAAAATAATTTAGTCTGGATAGGGCTTAGGGGACAGTTTGTGTGCTCAAATTATGTTGTAAACTAAAAATCAACAAAAAAGAAAATGCTTGTTTTTTATTAGACAGTTTGTAAAAATAAATTTATTTCAAATGCATTTTGCTTTTCCATTCCAGAGTCGATACAAGAGGTCAACGCCAAAGCTGCACAGGCACTGTGAAACCTGCTACAGCAAGCGCTGCAGAGCTCCAATAGAGATCTCTGTGTGTTGCTTGACCATCAACTGCCGTGCGCTCTGTGGCGCCACCTTTCACATGTGCAAAGAGGATGAGCACATACTGCTGTGTCCTAACGAGCAGGTGCCCTGCCTCAATGCCCACTATGGCTGCCCTTTTACCATGTGCCGCTCAAAACTGGCCAAGCACCTGGAGACGTGTCCGGCCAGCGTGGTCTGCTGCTCGATGGAGTGGATCCGTTGGCCCATTGAGGATGTAAAATCCCCTCTCTACACCAATCTCCTGAAGGATGTGCAGGAGCCCCAAGCTCTGGACCTCTCCATGGCCCTCAGAGATCAGAAGCATCTCTGTGCCAGGCTGAAGATGAGGAGCTTCTTTCCTGAGTTAATGGAGGAGCCAGAGGAACCTGTCGCAACAAAAGAAGAGGAAGAAGAAGATATAGAAGGAGATGAGGCGACTGGGGGAGATGCCTCCATTAAAGTAGATCCTAATATCCTAGTAAATGGTATAAAATGTAGTGCTGAGGAAAACTCAATGAATGGCCCCTTAAAAAAAGCTGAAACAGCAGAAATGCAATTGGACAAGACTCACCAGAACCATACTGTGGATCGAGAGAAGTACAACCTATATGAGACAATGTTTAGTATGGAGAAAGGAGGTTGCAAGCAAGCTGAGAACGAAGGATCAGTAGACAAAACAGTAGACAAGACAAAACAAGACAAGAAAGAATCTCCATCCAACGGTTCTACTCATCAAAGTGTCCCAGAGCAACAAGACACTTCTTCTTCTCCTAAGGATACAGCAGAGAGAAGAGACACCAGCCCCCAGCCAGACTTCACGAAAACTGGCTTAGCTCCTTGGCAAGACGGTGTCTTGGAACGACTTGGTAAAGAAGTAAATCCAAGAGAATACAACATGTACATCGTTCACCACGGACGCATGCTGCTCACCTTCGGCCATATAGAAGCATGCACACCCCGAGAGAAAGATTTTGTGTATGGCAGCCTAGAGCCAATACCGGTTCAGACCCTGCGTTCCTTTAACGTTCCCGTCAGTTACAGACACCGACGCATCCAACTCAAGGACCCCGTAACTCGAGCAAAAACCGAGCACAAGACCGTGGACACTTCTGACTTGGGTGTGCCCATGGAAGACATTCAGAAAATGGACGAGATGTTTGCAACCCTTCTAGTCTCTGCTGAGGTAGAGATAAGAGGACACAAGATCAGCGAAACTGTGGCAACCGATGGACTCTATGTAGACATTGCAACCCAAACGTATGACTTTGTCACTGCTCCATTCAAGTACGACGCCACTCTGGCCGATATCACAGCAGATGTGGATCTAAAGCTGCATCTTCAGACTGATACAGAGAGCGTCACCCTCAGACACAACAAATCCACCTCAGCCTTCTCCTTCTCCTGTGGACATTTCTTCAGACGGGATGAATACGCCTCACATTTCAAGAACGTACACTCCGATATCCAGTCTTGTCTCAGTGGCTGGTTTGAGCAGAGGTGTCCTCTGGCTTATCTGGGCTGCACCTTCGTCCACAAGCGTCTCCAGCCCTCCACACAGAGAGCTGTAGTCTCTTATAACCAGGACCTCAGCATTTTCACCCTCAGGCCTGAGATTGATACATCTCTCAAAGACCATTCCCAAATGGACTCTGTAATTCAACAAATTCAAGCAAAGAATGAAGATTCTCTCAGTGACCTTCCTTTTGAGGTTCTGCGTCATATCGCCAGCTACCTGGATAGCTTCTCTCTGTCACAGCTAGCTCTGGTCTCCAGACTTTTCCGAGATGTGAGTGCCACACTTCTTCAGGAGAGAGGAATGGTGGGTTTGAAATGGAAAATGAAGATATATTCTCATGGAAGAGTCCGATGGAAGTCATCTGTAGTAAGTCATGCATGCTGTGTGGTGGACTGTACACCACTGAAATTACCATACTAGCCACATGCATAAGCATTAGATAAGTACTAAGATATGCATTTATAAGGGCAGTTTCCCAGATGGAGGTTAAGCCTAGTCCTGGATTACACAAGCTTAATTCCTCTTTGTAATGAATTGTGGTACATTTACTTTGGATTTAAAACTATATTGTACTGTATTTCATAATCACTGTAATGTAATGTTAAACAATCATCTCTGGGTTCAGAGTGGTCCAGCAGGCAAAGCGCTGCCACTATAATCAAGAGATTGTTGGTTCGAATCCTGTTCATGTAGCTTGCCATCGGCTACCGGAGCCCAGAGAGGGCACAATTGGTCTTGCTTTCTCTGGGTGGGTAGGTGGCAGTCTCTCCACACACCACTCCAAAGGGTGATGTCCACAGCACAGGGCATCTATGAGCTGATGTATCAGAACTGAGTCGCTGCGCTTTCCTCTGATTGCGCTGTAATGCTTCTCTGTACTCGGTAACTTTAAAAAGAGGTGGAGTCTGACTTCACATGTGTTGGAGGAGGCATGTGTTAGTCTACACCCTTCTGGTGTTGGGGCATCACTAGTGATAGGGGGAGTCCTAATGAGTGGGTTGGGTAATTGGCCTTGTAAATTGGAGAGAAAATGGGGAAAAAATTTAAATAAAATGATATATATAAAAAAACAGTCCCTGGCATGTACTGAACATTAGAAGTACTGTGGCTGGTTAACTGATTACAGTAAACAACTAATTTAGCAGCATAATACAGTATTTTCTGTCAACTACATAACTCTGTGACTAATAAAGGTATACATCTTGAAACTGGAGAAAACAAGAAGAGGTCTGGCTGACCCACATGGCAACAGCTTTAGCCTTTAGCTCAGCTTAATATGATTGGACTAAGTCTCAGTTTCAGCAGTAAAGAGAAGAATTACAGGTCTAAATGGTAAAGTGCAGTAATACAGTTATTAATAAGAAGATTAAATAAAAAAGCAGCTTGTCCGGAGCACTTCTACTGGACTAGTAAAGCATGGGGTGTTCTAAACCTTTTGACTTTTTTATTTAAGTAAGCAACTGCATGGAGAATTTTGGGTACCACTTTAAAATAAGACTACCTTTATAAAGGGTTTATAAATGGTTTAGTTTATTAATGGTTACTAATTAGGTTATAAATGCCTTAAAAATCATTAATTATCAGTTATAACACATACATAGAAATGTGCATAGAGCTGTTGTTTGCCAAATAGTGAACCCACAGCAACATAACTGATTATTAACGATTTTAAGGCATTTACAACCTAATTAGTAACCATTAATAAACTAATTGTAAACCATTTATTAACCCTTTATAAAGGTAGTCTTATTTTAAAGTGGTACCGAATTTTGTGCCATTTCTGTGTTTAAGGCTTAATCCCTGTCTGGTGTGTGTTGATACACTTATTGATAACTACAGTATATCATATAATATTTAACACCTTTGTTTAATTCTCTCTCTTTTTCTCTCTGAGGTTTGGGAGTTCAGCAATCTCTTCAGTAATGTGAGCAGCTGGTGTATTGATGGTTCTTCTCCAATGGCTGAGCATCTTAAACGCTGTCCATTTTACCAAATGGAACCCAAAACGAAGCCATTCGCCCTGCCCAGCATGCAGAACGACAAAGGAAAGGAGCAGCAGAGAAATTCAGAGGAGCGACAAAGTCTAGTCATGCTGTTCACGGGACGGAGATAACTCTGTTAGAAGTTTGTCTTGATTTTGCCATTGATTTTTTTTTCGCATCAAACTGAAAAGAAATGTACCATAACGCACATGATGGATTGCTCAGGATGACATTTTTCTATTTCATTACAATTAGATTATTAAAATGATTTATTTATATTAAAAATTAATATTATTATATTATATGGTGAACCTGCAGCACATGCCTTCAGTCCCTTGGAAATAAAAGAGAAAATTGTACAATTTTATACCATTTCCTTCCCAATTTGCTAGGCCAATTTCCCAATACATTCAATAGGACTCCCCTTATCACTATAATACTATTAGAATACTAGCTGCTGCTAATTATGCATCACTGTGTAGTCAGTGCGCTTAGAGGAAAGCACCGGATCCACAGATCTGATACCTCCACTAACAGACACCTGTGCTGATCAAGATCAGCTTTTCTAGCGTCATCTTCCCACCTGGAGAGAGCATGGCCAATTGTGCTCTCTCTGACATTACCCAAAGAAAAAGAGCAATTATTGTTCAGCACCTCCAGGAACTCCTTCCTACAAGACACTGAAAAAACTATTCCAGGTGACTCTCCCTCATGAAGACACCGAGATTAAAATACCAAGAGTGTGCAGATCTGTCCTTCAAAGATAAATGTGATACTTATTTAGAAGAATATAAAGTATAATTAAGCAATTAAACACATAAGGGAGTTCTTTAATGTGTACTATTGGCACAGCAGTGTATTATTGTGATTAAATCACAGTTTTATTATTACTGTTTATTGAAAGATTTTGAGTTAAAGAGGATGAAAAAATAGAGTCTGTTATGAGTTCAAATAGTTCCATTGCTGCTCTGTTTTTGGCTGCGCTGTTTGGTTTGTAAGCGCTGCATCATTGCTAGTTGCTTCATTGCTAATATATACTTCTGAGATCATAATATTCATGGTTACATAATAAAACACTGAAGAATAATTGATTAATTTTAAATAAATGTTAAAGTTTTACATTAATTGGTAGCAAAAATTTTTTTTTACATCCCTATTCTGTAAAAACAGTAACTTACTAAGATGAAATGTAACAAAATAAATAATGTAACGTTAAAGTGGCGTAATGTAACACAATATCTACCACAATACTATTCTGCAATATATTTCCTGCATGAATACAAACTGTAAACATAAACATGTTTATAATAAGTACACTTAAAACCTTACAATAAATTAAGTACAACAAACAGATTATAGAATGCTGCTGTTATAACAATACAGATTTGTTTTTTTATTAATTGTTTAAAAGATGTTCATGTGTATGATATTTGTGAGCTTCATAAACTTCATCTTCAGCTTCATGGAACTACTGATTATTGCTTACGATTGTCTTGCTGGCCAATTTCTGTTTATAACAAATCAGTCTTATTACAGTGCCTATACTATATTTATAACCTATTTTCTGTTTGTTTGTATATATATATATATATATATATATATATATATATATATATATATACTAGTGTATGTGGTAAATATTACTAATAATACAATCCAATACCATCTTTTTGTGTCTGTTTCACAGAGTTAAATTCTATCACACCCTGTGTGCATTGCAATGTGCATCATGTGTTTTTACACAGACTGAGACCTGTTGTTCATCTGAATAGATATTTATTAGCCAATCAGACAGCAGCTTAGCCCCGCCCACTGCATTGTAAAAAAGAAAAAGCTGCACAAAAAAAACTTGGCAGCATCCCAGTGAATGAGGCGGAGATAACATTTCTCCCATTACAATATTTTTTACTGCTTAAGAATGATTTGTGGATTAAAAAAAGTTAAAAAGAATAAAATTATATTAAAAAATATTCCACTGCAATGAAGATAAAATATGTTAGTTTATTCATTTATACCAAATTACACTGAATCCTGTTTTTGGGTGAGTTACTATGGATGCTTAAAACTTATTTAGAGATGCTATGTCATTATTTTGATATTTGACTATAGTATCTTATTGGCTCAAAATATGACTTAGTATCTTAATATCATTACATAATATCTCAAACAAATGACACAGTAATAGTTCAAAATAACAACTTAGTATCTTACAATAATTACCTAGCATCTTAAAATAGTTTCTGTAGTATCTGTAGTAAAAATGACCGAACATAATGACTTAGTATCTTAATATCATGACTTAGTATCTCAAAAACCGACTTATTATCTCAAGAAAACAAGTAGTAGCTTAGTAGCTTAGTACCTCACAATAATGATTTAGTATCTCAAAATAGATACTACAGTATCTGTAGTACAAAAATCTCAAAATAATGACCTAGTATTTAAAAACCGACTTAGTAGCTCAAGATAACAACTTAGTATCTTTCAATTATATAATAGAACCTTAACATAACAGCTTAGTACCTGAAAAAAACAACTTAGTACCTGAAAAAAACAACTTAGTATCTCAAAATAACAACTTAGTACCTCAAAAAACAACTTAGCATCTCAAAATAACAACTTAGTTTCTCAAAATAACAACTTAGTACCTTAAAATAACAAATTAGTACCTCAAAAAACAACTTAGTATGTCAAAAAATAACTTAGTATCTCAAAATAACAACTTAGTACCTCAAAAAAACAACTTAGTATGTCAAAAAACAACTTAGTACCTCAAAATAACAACTTAATATCTCAAAATAACAACTTAGTACCTCAAAATAACAACTTAGTATCTCAAAATAACTACTTAGTATCTCAAAATAACAACTTAGTACCTCAATATAACAACTTAGTGCCTCAAAATAACAACTTAGTACCTCAAAAACAACTTAATATCTCAAAATAATGAGATAGAATCGCAAAATAAAGGGCTTGTATCTCAAAATAAAGACTCAGTAGTAACTGCAGTAGTAGTAGCTTAGTAGTAGTAACTTAATAATAAAGAAAGTATGTTCTGGCATTTATACTTTTTTTTTATCACAGTAAAAGTGTAAATGGTGAAAAGCTGAAAGGGTTAATTAAGCTCTTCTGTTCTAAAGTAATTCAGGTCAGTTGAGACAGAAGCATGCCGGTCACACCGGGCTCTGTTTGATAACCTGTAACCGGAGTCTGTGTTTCAGAGGTCACACTGTTCAACGACCACCACCACTCTCTATTTATAACATTCAGACACGGCACTCTGCTGACACTAGTCTTAAAGTGACTGAGCTGAACACAAGCAAGGAGCTGCTGCCTGCAGTAAACCAGGGGTAAGACGCACGTTTAGCCTATTTTTGTTTGTTTGTGTAAATATGTGTTATAAATGTATTGGTCTTGCACACCTGAAAGTGTGAGTTCTATTAGGCACAGCATGCATATGTATGTTATAACTGTGCCCTTTATTTAAGGTGGCCTGTATAATACCTCACAGATGTCAGCTGAGCATTCGAGTATTGCACACTGTTCCATTCTCAGCCACATGGGGGAGAAATATGTAAACAAAATACGTGGAAAAAAATGTGGAACAAATTAGGAGACCACTTCAGTTTCTGAATCAGTTTCTCTGATTTTGCTATTTATAGGTTTATGTTTGAGTAAAATGAACATTGTTGTTTTATTCTATAAACTACAGACAACATTTCTCCCAAATTCATATTTATGAAGTTTTAGGTGTTCAGAAATAAATATTTGGTGGAAAAACCACCAAAATGGGATTTTTAAATCACAATTTTCATGCATCTTGGCATGCATCTCCTCCACCAGTCTTACACACTGCTTTTGGATAACTTTATCGTTTATCCATTCCTGGTTCAAAAATGTAAGCAGTTCAGCTTTGTTTGATGGCTTGTGATCATCCATCTTTCTCTTGATTATATTCCAGAGGTTTTTAATTTGGTAAAATCAAAGAAACTCATCGATTTTAATTAATCTCCAATTTTTTTTCCAGCGTGGTAATTCAGTTGGATCTTTATCAGGAAATTGTGAATATTAACTCTCACAAAACGTTTATTCTTTCGACTTTTCTTTACTTTTTATTACTTTACTTTTCTTTTTTACTACTTTATTTCTACAATATTTCCATTACTCCAATAGAGCTATTCACTGTATACCTGTAACTCTACCTCTTCACAACTTTACAACTGATGCTCTCAAACACTTTATTAAGAGACAAGAAATTCAAGTAATTAACTCTTGATGAGTTCAGCACAGCTGTTAACTGACAGCCTGAATTCCAGGTGACTCTACCTCATAAACCTGACTGAGAAAATCCAGCCAAGATGTGCAAAGCTGTAATCTAAACAAGAGGTGTCCGCTTTGAAAGAATAATGTAATAATAATTCCATGTTGTTTAAACAACTATGCTGTGCCACAAACCTTTATTTTAACCGTTATAAATGCTTTTTATAACTGTCTTCAATTACTGTTTTTTTAAAGTCAGAACAAGTTTTGTTCTAAACAATCCTTATTCCTTTTGTTTCAGATGATTCTTCTTCACTCTGTATGCTATTATTACTGATTCACAGACATGGTAAGATCCAAAACATTAATCTTTGAATATCATGTCATAAGTCATTCTAATTAACAAAAATAAGTTGTTAAATATGTTTCTAACCCTATAGGTGAGGCAGAAGACTCCAAAATCCAAGTTGCACCTGCACTGCGAGAGCTGCCACAGCCGGCGCTGCAGAGCTCCAATAGAGATCTCGGTCTCGTGCATGGTCATCAGCTGCCGCTTGCTCTGCGGCGCCACCTTTCACATGTGCAAAGAGAGCGAGCATGCGCTGCTGTGTCCTAACGAGAAGGTGCCCTGCCTCAATGCCCACTATGGCTGCCCTTTCACCATGTGTCGCTCAAGGCTTGCCAAGCACCTGGAGACGTGTCCTGCTAGCGTGGTCTGCTGCTCGATGGAATGGAACCGCTGGCCCATTGAAGAGACTGAGCCTCCAGAGTTCTACAAGAATATCCTAACCGAGAAGTACACTCAGCAGCCTCTGGACCTGGCCACGGCACTCCGGGACCAAAGGTACCTCTTTCAGTCCATTAAAATGAAGGCAATATTTCCAGAGCTTATGGAGAAGGTAGAGGAGGAACCTGCAGTTCAGGAACTGGAGGGTGCAGCTGGAGGGGTGTCGAATGGCGTGGAAGAAGCTTCTTCATTGGAAGGTGTCGAATTTGGGGGAGATACTGATCCAGATCAGGAAATACCGTTGACTCAAGAGGAAAGAGAGGCACTAGCTAGAGACACTAACGTGTCTGGGATCGGAAGGTACGGCGCTTGGGAGAAAATGTTCAGCATGGAGCTGAGTGGGTGCAAGCACACCATTAAATCTTTGGGCACCAACCCAACTCAATCTGGAGGTTCTGAGCAAAAAGCTCAAGCCAATTCAAGCAAGCTGGATATCATACAAGAGGACCCGCTTAACCAAGCCAAGGAATACAGTGAATGTTCAGAAATGGCCGGATTCAATCCCTTCGATTTGGACGAGCGCAAGTTTCTCATAGCAACGTCCTTGTTTGCTTGTGATACGCGTCCACATAAGAAATTCATTTACGATATGCGTATAGAGCCCATGAAGATTAAAACTGTGCGGACGTTCAAGATACCCACCAGCTACAGGGCAAGGCCGAGTCACATTCGCAACCCTGGTCGTTACAAAAGGGTCAGCGTAGGCGTCGACACGTCAGATCTGGGCATTGACATGGAAGACATGCCGAAATGGGATGAGGTTCAAGCCACCCTGTTGTGCTCGTTGGAAAAGGAATGCAGAGGACACCTGATCGCAGAGGCTGGCTCTTCAGATGCCCTTCTGATGAACGAGGGAACTCAGACTTACGACTTTTACTCAATTCCTTTCAAAACCGGTACCACTCTGTCCGACATCACTGCAGAGAGGGATCCGCAGCTTCATGTCCAGATCAACACCGAAAGCGTCACCAACATACACAACAAATCGAGCTCTGCCTTCACTTACCTCTGCTGCCATTCGTTCAGACGAGACGAGTTTCCCTCTCACTTCAAGAACGTCCACTCAGACATCCAGACCAATCTGAGCGGCTGGTTTGAGCAGAGGTGTCCTCTGGCGTATCTGGGCTGCACCTTTGTCCAAAGGCGTTTCCAGCCCTCCACTCACAGAGCCATCGTCTCTTACGACCAAGACCTCAGCACCTTCACTCTCAGACCTGAGATGTCAGATATTCTCTACGAAGGTGTAAAAACGCTCAGCTCGGAGAGAAAGCGAGCGCGCAACCTGGACGCCCTGAGCAACCTTCCGTTCGAGGTTCTGGTGCACATCGCTGGGTTTCTAGACAGCTTCACCCTTTCTCGGCTGGCCTTGGTATCCAAGCTAATGAGGGATGTGTGCGGCACGCTTCTGCAGGAAAGGGGCATGGTCTCACTGATGTGGGAGAAGAAGATCTACTCTCATGGTGGATGGTGCTGGAGAACCAGATGCAAGGTCAGATTTAGCCCTTTAAACCCTTTAAAGCCAACATAGGTTCCATGTAATGACAATGCTGTCATAATTATGAAAATTATTGAAAATATTTAGAATCATTACTCTGTAGGTAAAAGTATACCTAGATAATAGAGCTTAAAAAATACTTCTGTAGAAGTTGAAGCATCAACTCAAGCTTTTTACTCTTTAAGTAAAAGTGTAAAAGCACTGGTTTCAAAACTATTTAAAGTATAAAAGTAACAGTAATGTAAAATAGGGCATAAATTAGGCCATTTAGGACAAAAGCTTAGGCAGTGCCAAAGAGTCCTGTAGTGCACATTATCCAAAAATGTCCAAAACACATTTTTCTAAAAGCCATAATGACTATAATGTTCTATTAAAATGTTTACAGGTCTCAATCTGTGTTAAATGCAAGATTCCACAAGAAATAAGAAAGCAGATGTTGTCCATTGCAATGGTCACAGTGTTGGAAAGGGTTAATAGTAATAGGCAGAGTTAATATGAACAGGGATTGTATAATTGACCTTTAGAATGGATAAAAATGAGGTAAATCAGTACAAAGTTTCTCCAGACGTTCTAACCACTGACATTTTTGTGATTCTCTTCAGGTGTGGCAGTTCAGCAACTTATTCTCCACTGTGGATAGCTGGTGCTTTGACGGCTTATCGCCGATGTCTGAACATCTTAAAGTCTGCCCGTACTATGAGACGGAGAAGCGAACAGAACCTGTACGCCTCACTGAAGTTCAGGAATCCCATAAGAAAGAAAAGAAGACTGCCAGTCTTGTCTCCATGTTTGCCAAAAATAAGCTGTAGGCCTGTTTGTATTTCTCTTCCAATGCAATGCAATGAAGCTTAATTATTCCTGTGTGTTTTTTTATTTATTAATGTTAGCTACTTATAGGATAACACATTCATATTTAATTTATGTTGTTTTTTGCTCATTGTCCTTGAAAAATAAATAAAAATTCAAACAAAAACGGCATTTGGCAGAAGTTGCAGCCTGGTTTGTGCTATTAAATTTACTTATGGTGAAACATTACAAAGTAGCCAGAAATGACTATCATAAAGGATATAATCTCATTATACATTTTTATAAATACATTATAAATAAAATTAAATTATTTTTAAACATCATTATAAAAACTGCTAATAACTTGAGCTTAAAGGGGCCAAATATCTCTAAAAGTCTCCAGAACTTGTCTTTAAATCCTTCATTCCCTTATTCAGTTCATTTGTTAAAAACTGTGATTTATTTCCCAGCATTTATGTAAATACAGCTCTGAAAAAATAAGGCACCCCTTAAAAAATGAAAACCTCTGGGATATAATCAAGAGGAAGATGGGTGATCACAAGCCATCAAACCAAACTGAACTGCTTGAATTTCTGCACCAGGAGTAAAGACATAAAGTTATCCAAAAGCAGTGTGTAAGACTGGTGGAGGAGAACATGATGCCAAGATGCAAGAAATGGGACTAAAAACCAGGGTTATTCCACCAAATATTGATTTCTGAACTCTTAAAACTTTATGAATATGAACTTCTTGGTCTAAAAGCTCTGCATCCTTTTTGTTATTTCAGCCATTTCTCATTTTCTGTAAATAAATGCTCTAAATATTTTATTTTGTTAAGCATTAAATATATATTTTTTCACTTGAGCACAGCAACATAAATGGAGAAGCTTAGGTTTGTGCAGAAATCTGTACAAAAAAAAGTTATGCAATAATTAAAACCACATATTATTTTTAATCTCTGCCTGGAAAACAAGTTGATTTTGCAGACTTCAGCACAGTGCAGGAAAAGAAGAAGCAGTTTTTCTGCAGAGATTTGCACTTTTATTCTCCTTCTAAGAGCTGTTCCTATTTTAATGGGGAATTGAAAGAATTGGACTTTGTGTAACATTACTTTCTCTCTGATGCCGAGTGGAGAGAGGTGAAGTCTGAAATTGTCATTAACTCCGCTCTGGGATACGGGTGAGTCTCAAGCATCTATTTACTATTGAGGGATATACAGACAGTGAGATTTAATCTATTTGCATTAACCCCGTAACAGTCCTTGGCCTGTATACGGGCTACAGGTGAAGGTGATAAAATCCCTCTAACTCTGCAGTAAAATAAGTTATTCACATTTTGAAAGGTTTGAGAGCTTTGGAGACTCCTAAAAACATTCGGAAAAGCTGTACTGTACTCTTAATACACTTAATAATTTCAGATCAGTTTTAGGAGGAATCAGCCACAAATTCTGCAAAGAAACAAAAGCTTTGGAGGACAACAAAATGATCAAGTTGAGTTTAGGAAAATAAAATTACATTTTAAAATGTAAAAAAAAGTTCAGGAAAGTGCCTATTGTAGGATTTTTATTCATTACATTTCGACAGTTGCAGATTTACTTCATTTTTATTTATTTTATTTTTATTACAATTACAATTAAGAATTTCAGTGATATTTTTTGTCAAACATGAAAAATGTAATGCTTAAAGAGAAATCTTCAAGATATAGCTGTGTAATATCAGGCAAAAACTGACCAAAATGTTGGCATTAATATTCCTTTCTGAATTATACAAAAGATAGGCTACTTTATAAAAGGTTTATCAATAAGTTAACACGTTTAGTTCATTAATTACATAATAATTACATCTATTTAGTTTAAGAATAAGCTATTTTTTAGAAACATGTGAGAGATAGGTGAAATAAATGTAGAATAGATTGTTCTAGTTTGATCTGCACACAGACGGCCCACAATGCTTACAGTTTAGTTTACTTTAGGTCATTTGTACTTGGTTTACATTTGGGTTTAAAATTAACATAAATACATGAATGCATTTTCATTCATAAAAATATTGTCTGCAGCACAGATAATAAATACATTAGTCTGATTTATTGTTTTATTTTGTTAGACATTTCTTTTTTTTATGTAAATGTAAAACACTGTAAATGCAGAAGTTTTGTTTTTGATAAAAATATAATTAAATAAAAACTAAAAACAAATAATTAAATTATGTTTAACTTTTGCCTGGAGATCAATTAGATTATTCTGATTTCAGCAAAGTGCAGGAAAAGAAGAAAGTTTAAAAATGATGTATAAATTATTTTATCCACGGTTTTTACAATGTACTGTAATTAAAAATCAGGCTATAGTGAGCTGTGGTTTGCCAAATAGTGGTTTTACATTCATTTATACTCTCAGACCTCTGATCATTTTGGATACTTATCTTAGTTTGTCCTTTCCATTTTCCCATTTACATGAACATTGTGATTTGACAAGTTCATATTCATAAAGTTTTAAGAGTTCAGAAATCAATATTTGGTGGAATAACCCTGGGTTTAAATCACAGCTTTCATGCATCTCGGCATGTTCTCCTCCACCAGTCTTACACACTGCTTTTGGATAACTTTATGTCTTTACTCCTGGTGCAAAAATTCAAGCAGTTCAGTTTGGTTTGTTAGCTTGTGATCATCCATCTTCCTCTTGATTACATTCCAGAGGTTTTCAATTTGGTAAAATTAAAGTAACTCATCAATTTAAGTGGTCTCTTTTTTTCCAGAGCTGTATTTATATATTTTTATGTAAAGTTATGTAAAGTTGTCAGTTGCTCTGGAAAAGTGCTATATTAACAAAGATTACTTACTTAATTACTTAATAATCTGGAAGGTTATAAACAGATATGTTATTGCTGACTGATGGAAAAGACAAAGTAAAATATGCATCCAGAAAGTGTAATTCATTTTTTATTTAATTTGATTGATATTAACCTCCCAAACAGCTGCCCAAATAACAGAATAATAAACTAAAGGGTCACCCTAAATTAACAATATCTACGACAACACTTTACAATAAGGGTACATTAACTAACAGTACTTATTGCACAACGTCTCTACTACTTATTAATTAAGATTATTTAAGACATTATTAACTATTACAAAATCATTTAACTAATGCTTCAATTTATTATTGTTTATAACATTATGAAGCATTCAAGTTTAGTAATGTTTAATAATGTCCTAACTAAAACCAATTCATAATTAATTTAGCTATTACTGAACTATTTAACAATGTTTAATACTGTCATAAGTATTGTTATTTGTGATTGTTACTGTGAAGTGTTACCATATCTACAGTATAATGTGTAGCAAACACTGTTTAACCGAGAGGATGTGTGGTGGGATAAAAAGTTATTAACAGATATATTAATCCTGACTGATTGAGAAAACAAATTAAAGTAGATATCCAGAAAGATCTGAGGTTTTACAGTAGAAATGAATGTGGAATCACTATTAAGTAAACAACAGACCACTGTTACGCTTTCCATGAATGTGTTATAACTGTTCATTCATATTTTAAAGCATTTACAACATAATTAATAACTATATATATATATATATATACATATATATATATATATATGTATATATATATATATATATATATATATATATATATATATATATATATATATATATATATAAATGGACAGGGGTTGGACAATGAAACTGAAACACCTTGTTTTAGACCACAGTAATTTATTGTGGTGATGGACAGTTCTGGTGGAAACAGGAGAGTTGAGGTGCACATTGAATTCTGTCGTGATTTGATCAGCCGTGGTTTTATGTTTTTTGGATATAATCCGGGTTAGCACCCAAACATCCCTTTCAGACAGCTTCCTCCTACAGCGTCCACAGTTAATCCTGTTGGATGTGGTTGGTTCTTCTTGGTGGTATGCTGACATTACCCTGGATACCGTGGCTCTTGATACATCACAAAGACTTGCTGTCTTGGTCACAGATGCTCCAGCAAGACGTGCACCAACAGTTTGTCCTCTTTTGAACTCTGATATGTCACCCATAATGTTGTGTGCATTGCAATATTTAGAGCAAAACTGTGCTCTTACCCTGCTAATTGAACCTTCACACTCTGCTCTTATGGGTGCAATGTGCAATTAATGAAGATCCAATTTAGCCATGAAACCTCCCACACTAAAATGACAGGTGTTTCAGTTTCATTGTCTAACCCCTTTACGTTTAACATGCTTTTAATCTGCTAACACCTGTAACCTGTAATGGTTAATTACTGCTCATACCTCTGTGTAGATTATTGATAATGCAGCTGGCGGGGCATCTTTTCGCTGCTGTCTGGGTGGCTGGACTTTTCTCCTTCAGCCTCTGCCAGGATGACTGCAAGCGGCTGGACGGGAAACCGGGGAAGCCCGGCAATCCCGGGAGAGACGGCTCGCCAGGAGAGAAAGGAGAGAAAGGAGATCCAGGTATGTATATGGCAACCTATATATATTTTTCATCATTTGAAACCTGTAGTTAATCTGTAAATCTGATCTGTACACAGCATAAATAATTCTGGATTAAGAAACCAATAGAATGCCCTTGACTTTCTTGGGGAAGATGAATTTGTGGCTAATCCACAAATTTGTTCTTCTTACAATATAAATAATCCAGACTATTAAGTAATACATATGGAACAAAAAGTGTTAAATAAACCTGAATATGTCTAATATTTTATTTTCTTCAAAGAGGCTCCTCTTGCTCAGACAGCAGTTTTGCACATCTTGGCTGGATTTTCTCAGTCAGTTTTATGAGGTAGAGTCACCTAGATTTAAGGCTTTCAGTTAACAGCTGTGCTGAACTCATCAAGAGATCAAACTAAGCTGAACTGCTTGAATTTTTGCACCAGAAATGAAATAAAGTTATCCAAAAGCAGTGTGTAAGACTGGTGGAGGAGAACATGATGCCAAGATGCATGAAAACTGTGATTAAAAAACAGGGTCATTCCACCAAATGACTCTTAAAACTTTATGAATATGAACTTGTTTTCTTTGCATTATTTAAGGTCTGAAAGCTCTGCATCTTTTTTGTTATTTCAGCCATTTCTCATTTTCTGCAAATAAATGCTCTAAATGACAATATTTTTATGTGTAATTTGGGAGAAATGTTGTCTGTAGTTTATAGAATAAAACAACAATGTTAATTTTACTCAAATATAAACTATAACTATAACTAGCAAAATCAGAGAAACTGATTCAGAAACTGAAGTGGTGTCTTATTTTTTTCCAGAGCTGTATATTATTGAAGTTGTTGACTTTACATGGGAAAACAGCTTAACATTAAAATAAAATGTCTTGTTGGTTTAAAATACTTTAAAAAAGTGTCTTATTCCATTGTTTTTTCATTCTTTTTTAAATGTCTAGTTATTGTCTCTACATGAATGAATGAATGCCATGTGAGTTGTTTTTTGTGCAGAAATGTTATCAATGCTGCGGGCCGAGCTTAGGCTCCCCGTACGCTCTATAATCATAAAATCAGACGCAAACGTTGCACGCTTTGACCGGTGTTCTGAGGAGTCGTGCTGCCTTGTCAAACCGTGCTTCCCTAGTGTTTATTTAAGGTCTCGGAAAACGCAAAATCAACCGGAGATGCTATTTAAATCTACAGTTACTTGCAGAAGATAGCTAACGCTAACTAGATGTGGCCATGAGGCCACTGGTTGACGTCGACAATTGCTCAGATTTCTGAGGTTGAAGAACAGTTTCATATGCAGCATACACTTACAACTCAGAGAGACCTGTAGTATTTCACAGAGAACAAGAAAAAGTAGATTTTAGAGGAATTAGACATTTAATTGCCTGGTTTATAAAGATTAATATAACTCATTCTCTCAGCTCCGCAGGTGCATCTGAGTGAAGAAGAGATGGTTGCTCTGAAAGGAGAACAGGGTGAACAGGGTCATAGGGGACAGATGGGACTCCAGGGCTTTGAGGGTCTTCTTGGCCCAGAGGGTCCAGCTGGACCTGCCGGGCCAGACGGAGTCACGGCTGCCAATTCTGGAGACGTCAATTCTGGAGCAAGCAAGGTTGCCTTCTCCGTGGTGCGAACTGACAAGCAAATTACCACGTACAACACTCCAGTGATCTTCGATAAAGCGATTACTAACGAACATAACGACTTCCACACTAATTCAGGCCGTTTTACATGCAGTGTAGCTGGGGTGTACTACTTTGTGTTCCATTTTGTTTCTGAGGTAAATCTGTGTCTGAAACTGAAGACAGACACCAATCCTGTGGTGGACCTGACGTTCTGTGACTTTAACCTGCAAAGAAGGTCTCAGGTCTTGTCTGGTGGGGCCGTGCTTAAGCTCGCCAAGGGGAACAGGGTGTGGATAGAACGTGTGAACCCTCATAACATGCCGCTGAAAGGATTTGAAAGAATCACAATGAAAAGCGAAATGTCCCTCGTGTTCAGTGGCTTTCTGATCTTTAGTACTGACTGATGTGAAAATGATCAAATTCACATTCAATTCAGCTAAGATGCAGCCTGCAGTTTCTGTTTTTTTGTAACACTTCACAATAAGAGTCACAAATAACAGTAATAACGACAGTTATAAACATTATATGTCTCAACTAATTATTAATTAACACTAGTTAAGACAGAGCAAAGTAAGGAAAGGCAAGATTTTATTGCATAGGACTTTTTTACACAGAGGCAATTCAAAGTGCTTTACTGAAATATTTGAGAAGTTAAAAAAGATATAAGATATTATAGTAAAAAGAATGAAAAAAAATAATTCAAACTAAATATGTAAAAGAAAAATGAATAAAAATGGAATATAAGAAACAAGTGTAAGGCTTAATACAGAACAGTGTTAAAAAAAAGCTACAAAGCTACAAGACATTATAAGAAAAAGTATAAAAAGTAATGAAAACAAGAGGAACTGTAAAAGTAATGTAATGAAAATGAAAATGAACATAAATTATTAAAAATTGTGCAAATTGTGCAATATATATATATATATATATATATATATATATATATATATATATATATATATATATATATATATATATATATATATATATAATATTTGTACTAAACTGTGCAAAGAGAAAGTTAATCAGCGTAGAAAAGCACTTTCAGCTTATTCTTAAATTAGGTTACAGTCTGAGCAGAACATCTCACACCTTCTGTAAGTTTATTCTGGCTGAAAAGATGTATAACTGAACATAATATTATTAAACATACCTGATTTTAAAGCCTAGGAATGCTGTAAATGATATGTATGAATGTATTGATACATTAGTTGAAATATGTAATGATTAATAATGTCTTAAATAATTAGTTGAGACATTCTGTAGTAATTACTGTTTTTAATGCACCCTGAAAAGTGTTACTTGTTTTTTTATTCAATAAGAAAACAACATTATTCTGTCAATATCAAACCTATTGTATTTGTCTCTCCTTTCACAGCTTGTGTTTTGCTTTTCAGCTCAAATATTCAGTTTATATTTCAGTTGTAATATTTTCAATTTTGCAATAAAACATATTGTGAAATTTGAGTTGTTCATTTGTGTACATTTTGAATGTAATATATAAGTAAGAATGTGGGTAAGAAACCACCATCCCAGCTACCTTTAATATTACAGAAATAGTGTTCCAGGAATGTTTAGAAAATGTGTGACATAATAATGGTTTGCCCCAAAATGTTATTAGAATGTTTCTCACATACCTTTTCCAGATGGACAAATACTAACATTATGGAATCGTTAAAATAACATTCCCAAAACTAAAAATTAATACAATGACACAAGTAATGTTGTAGTGACGTTACCAGAACATTTAACATAAACATGTTCTCAGAATGTCCAGAAAATGTGACAGATGTTAATGTTCAGAAAATGTTTTGTTAAACAAAAATTCAACACCTTCTTAAAGTGGCAGTCCATATTATTTTGTTTCAAACCTAATGCAGAAGCATTTCTGAGTGGAGAAATATTATGTTTAATAATACCAGTGTGCTGGAACGACTATCCCTGCTAAACCTAATTAGCCCTATTAATTCTAAAGACTGGAGTATCGGGTCACTTTTCCCAGGAGTTCTTTTGGCCACGTCACGCGTCTTTACGTACTTACGTCACACGTACAGCCTCTAAAAGAGGATCCAGCTCAGTTTTACTGAACACGAGCTGTTAGTGGAGCAATGGAGACTTCAGAAGGGGAAACTCAGAGCTCAGTAGCTCATTCACTCATAGTAAAACTAAAGAAACGAAGAAGTGAAGTTTCTGACTGAGCTCTCTCTCTCTCTCTCTCTCTCTCTCTCTCTGACTGAACATAACCTGGAATCGGATTCATCCGCTCTGAAAGGAGACCCCATCACACCCGCCCAGTTTAAAATGATTCTTCCACATGCTTTGTGCAATTACCCATTCTTACCAGAGAGGGCCCTAAATCCCAAAACGTACGGACATCAGCTTTTTTTCAGAAAACACAAAAATCCTACAGCAGTTGTTATGGCTATTTCAAAATGAGCAATGGTGTTAAAGAGGACAGTTTATGATACAGTTGAGCAGCAGAACCAACCAGACACCTTAACCCAAGATTAAAAAGACAGAAAACAGTTCAACATGAAATTCTCTCTACTCCACTTAATGAGTCCAGATAAGTAACAGAAATCAACCCAAATTCTGCATGTTTGAAAATAAAGACGTAAAAACTAGACAACTGTAATGAAACGAACGGTTTGATGGACATTAAGGATTTGTTTTGTATTCAGAAAAATACTAACTTTAAAATAAAAATTAGGAAAGTGACATTTTTATGATTGTTATTCCTATATAATTTCTATTACAATTACAATTAGAATTTGTAGTTATGTTTATTATCAAACATGAAACCTTTTTATGTAACGCTTGAATAGAAATCCTCAAGATTTAGATGTGTAATATCAGGCAGAAAATTAACAAAAATGCTGGCCTGTTAATGGGTTAAGTCGAGTCAGATAATGTGAGTATGCATGTGTTGTGTGCGTGTGTGTGTGTGTGTGTGTGTGTGTGTGTGTGTGTGTGTGTGTGTGGTGCTCAGCTCCAGCACAGTTACTGTGTTCCTACAAAAGAGGAACAAGCAGCACATTTCATTTGATTGGCCAAAGCAGGTCTCATTTGATTGGTTTAAAACTTTGTGAGTTTGTGACTTTAGCTGCTGACTGATCATTACAGGCAGCGGCTCAGAGAACCGAGGATCTGCCATGCTGAACTATACGCTGATTCTGGGGGCTGTTCTGCTGGCAGTGTGTCTCTGGCCTGCAGATGCTCAGAACACATGTCCTGCAGCAATACCTGGCCTGCCTGGCTTTCCCGGCTTTCATGGACGTGATGGAAAAGACGGGGAGAAGGGGGAGAAAGGAGCGCCAGGTAGGTGTTATGTGTGGAGTGATGGCAGGCATTCATAATGTGATTCAAAAAGAGCTGGTGTGGCTGCAGGGTGTTCATGTATTACATGGAACCAAACCGAACCTTTGGGAATAAGCCTGAGTAGTCCTGTAAGTACTGTTGATGAATAAACTAATGAACATTTGAAAAGATGGTTCTTATAAAACAAATAATTGAGCCTATTCAAGTAATGCTGGGCAATGTAACAATATGACAACATCCTTCTTTTACTACAAATGGTGCAAAATAAGTTCTGGTTATTCAGATAAAAAATAGCCTTACATGAATTGCAGTTTTTAAGGATCGGTCACTCCTGAAGCATTTTACTGCAATTATGTGTGCCCAGGTATATATTGTGTATAGTAAAAATGTTTTTAAATATCTTAATATAAGTTGTTACCATATTATCCAGGAATACGTCAATTGATTTATATATATATAGGTAGATTATATGGTTATTTGTTGGATTGATTGGTTGGATTGGTTGGTGGATATATAGTTATTCTTTTTATATATATATATATATATATATAAAAAGAATAACTATATATCCACCAACCAATCCAACCAACCAATCCAACCAATCAATCCAACAAATAACCATATAATCTACCAAACAAATTTAACCAACCAAAGAAACACCATATAATAAACAATGAATCCAACAAATAACCATATATCAATCAACACATGTTATGAATCCAACAAAAATATTTGTGTATCAACCATATATCAACTACAATGTTCTTTACTTAGGCATACATTTCTTAATTCAGGCACTTACAATATAAACAATAACTTACAATATAAAAAAGAAAAGTCAAGGCAAGTCAAGTCTATAACTATATTTATATAGCACATTTAAAAAATATCGAGTGCCGACCAAAGTGCTTTACAATGAGATCACAAGACACAAACCCAATTCAAAACAACTCAGAAAACTGGACAATTATAAAACCAGTAAAAGTTTAAAAATAAAACCAGAGTTTACCAAGACAAAACAGACAACTAACAGGATAAACCCAAAAAAGCTCAAAGGCTCAATTTATACCCCTCATTAACACACGTTTTTTTAACAGAAAACAGCTGTACCGTAATATCACTTCAGACAGTGGCGTGCAGTTAATACAGTGGGAGTACCTCTTCTGCAACAGCTGCCGAATTACATGTAGACAAATATCACAACAGCTGCATATTCTCCATTTTGACTTATATGAGTTATATGAACTTAATAAACATTAACAGCTCGCAAATACAGCTACACATGACAAAGGGCCATGAACAACAGACCTCTTCAAAGTTTTTCAATGCTTAATTTTTTATAATTGTGAATTAGTTTCACATTGAAACTAAGCCAGGATGCACACCGTTTTAGAACGTGAACTCTGACATCGAGCTAGACAGCTCTGGCCCCGCCCCCATGATGAAAATCATGAATCTGATTGGTTAGATTCACCTGTGGCTTTGCTAAAAGACTTGTTAGGATACCCTTTAAATAATCAGTAGAAGGGGCACGCAGAAGCTATTGTCAGAGGCCGTTTTGATTAAAATGCAGAGTGATG
Source organism: Astyanax mexicanus (assembly GCF_023375975.1). NCBI lineage: Eukaryota > Metazoa > Chordata > Actinopteri > Characiformes > Acestrorhamphidae > Astyanax > Astyanax mexicanus. The sequence continues at coordinate 6,829,745 of NC_064424.1, read as the reverse complement.
CTTAGTATTAGTTGCTGTTTTTTTTTTTTTTTAGTTTAATCATGAAATATATGCTTATAATTTACATCAACTATACATTACCTGATTAAATGTTATGAAATAATTTACATGCACCTATTGTCACTTCTCCTCTGAAGAGCTGGTGTGTCGGCGTGGCCGCCATATTGGAGGATGGTGATTAATAACACCTATAATAATCACAACTCTACACATTTTTACCAGATTTTCACACAATTTGGTTTGTTACAAACAGCAGAGATGTAGTAATGATACAGGATGCTGTCACACATTACAAATACCTGCTTTCATGCTGAAATACTTTGTATTATGCTCTTTAACAAAGACAGAAATATGGTTTGCATATTAATGAGTGTATCAATAAATTGTTTAATTAATTATTTTATGTTTATATGTACATGCATACACATATATACATAAATATACACATTAGAGAGAGAGAGAGAGTTTATTTACTCAAACATATACCTATAAATAGCAAAATCAGAGAAAACCATGTGTGACATATATATATATTGAATATGCCATACCATATGTCTGTATTTGTTAAAGAGCATAATACAAAGTAATTTAGCATGAAAGCACATATTTGTAATGTGCTCTGAATCATTACTACATATCTGCTGTTTGTAACAAATCAAACCGTGTAAAAAAACGGGTATAAATTGGTAGAGTTGTGATTATTATAGGTGTATTAAACGCCTTGCTCAGTGTAAATTAATGCACTGGGGGCGCAGGGTTGGCTCCTCCAATATGGGGGCCACGCTGACACGCTAGGAGGCAGGCTATGCGTCGTCTATGTATATGATCTCTATGGTTAGAAGGGCCTTATGGCAAACCACTGCTCCAGACAATACATATTTATTGGTATTTTTAAATATGAAGAATGTAGTAGGACATGATAACAACCACGTGTGTGTGTCTGCTCATCTCATCAGGATTGACATCGGGACAAAATGCAGAAAAAGGGCTAAAGGGGGATCGTGGCCTAAATGGACCCCAAGGAAAGAGGGGACACCCCGGAGACCCTGGCCCACCTGGACCTGCTGGTATTCGTGGACCACCTGGAGACCAGAGCAATTTAAGTGACTCCACAGCAAAGTCTGCTTTCTGTGTCTCACGGGGAACTATAGCTTATCCAGCCCCCAACACCCCAGTAATATTCAACAAGGTCATCACCAATATCAACGAGCACTTCAATGTTGAAGAGGGTAAATTTGTGTGTCAGATCCCCGGCATGTACTACTTTGTGTACCACACAACCTCTCAGGGTAAAACGCTGTGTGTGGGGCTGATGGTTAATGGGGAGAGGAAAGCTTCCTTCTGTGATCACACTCAAAGCGCAGGTACGCACTACCAGGTGAGCTCAGGTGGGCTAGCTGTGTACCTGAGCCCCAACCAAAAGGTCTGGCTCGAAACTACTGCACATAATGGCATGTACGGAGCTGGCGATAAAGGCGACAGTGTCTTCTCTGGGTTTCTGATGTATGCACATTAATTGGCTGTGTGAAAATATTTCAGTGCAAATAAAAAAAGTATCTTTTAACAGTGCAAAGTACACAATTAACAGTGCAATTTGTGTTTCTGCTTCCTGTACCACTTACAAAATAAAATGCTTCTAAACTGACTGATGCAGTTCTTTTTTTTTCTATTATATGCTGTATTTGTGCTCATTTTTAAATATCCCAGTATGCACATCATGTGGGCAAAAGTGTTGGGACACCTGCTCATTCTTTGTTTCTTCTGAAATCAAGAGTCATAAAAGGGTGTCCAATGACTGTAAGTAAATAGTAGTGGTGGGGGATATGGCCGTGAAACAATATCCCAATTTTTCATTGTATTTCTGTGATTAGATTATTCTTGACAATATAATTTTTTTTTTTATAAATGTCATGTCTATTACACTATATAAACATACTCATAATACATTATAATGCATTCATAAAGCATTAAACCATAGTTATACATATTTATAAAAATATATAATAATTTATAGCCATCAACATTTGTGTTTATAAGATTTTATATAACAAAGGAACATAGAAAGGGGCCAAAATATTGTCATATTTACTTACAATTAATGAATTTAAATAATTAGCTAACCCTCTCTTGTAAGATACCATTATGGCGGAATGTTATTTTTTTGCAAAAAAAAAAAAAAAAAAACTAAACTAAAATAATCCACAGCAGATGGTTTATAGGACACATCATCTAAATACAGCCTCTGCTGATGTTAATGCAAATGAAAAGATATTTTAGGAAAAATAATTGGTTATACTTTATTTTAAGGGTACCTACTGTACGTACATGCTTTATAACACATTCATAGGCGTTGAATAATATACCTAAAGCAATAAAGCAATATTTAAATATATTAATGAACAGGTCATGCCATTGATGCCAACAAGATATAAGACTTTGTATGAAATACTTGAGATTAGAGGGAAAAACAAGAACACTTCCAATGCATAACAGGTCTTCTAAATTGAGCTTAAGGAAGTGTTATAAATGAAAAATGTGCTACCCCAATGTGCCACCACATAAATATCCATATATTGCTTTTTTATAAATATATTATTCAATGTGTTTGAATATGTTAAATGTGTTATGAAGCCTCTATGTAGGTAGCCTTCAAATAAAGTGTAACCAATTAAATATATAACAAATATAACTATATATTACATTTAGAGTCTATTAATTATTATGGATGGTTATAGGTGCATTTAAATTACCGGTAACACTTTAAAATGGGGGCACATTAATGAACAGTACTCATGACAGAATGTTATAACTGATTATTAATTGATACTAGTTAAGATATTATTAATCATTTAAAAATTCGCCAATTCATTATGTCATCTCTATTAGTTTCTATAACCACATTTATAACATATTATTATGCATTCATAAGGCATTATAAACATGGCTATAAATATTTATAAAAATGCATAACCCATTATAACCATGTTTATTAAACATTATGGCATTATAAGCTATAGATGTTAAAATAGTATATATCTATTGTTAATAATCTAGTCCCACAATGAAAATGTGGCACTTTACTTAGAGCGCACAAATACCTCTTATAATACATTATAATTGATTATAATTTATATTATATTCAAGACAAGAATAGTTTATGAGTAGTTAAAAATATATTTTTTTAGGATTATTGAGGGTGTGTTTATAAGTTGGAAGCTTTTTTGGTCATAATACAGTCTGTAAGCTGGGAGTTTCTTGGTATTGATGTATAACATGCTATTAACACAGCTATTAATGCATTATAATCACAGTTCATGATGCATAATAAACATGGCTATGATGAATTATACATTTTTATAAAAATGTATAGCCATGTTTATAATCCGTTATGAATGCATTATAATGTGTTATGAGATGACATTCATAGAAAGTTTTACCCAAAATTCTTCAGCATTAAAATTGTGTAATGTCTTAACTAATTAGTTGCAACATTACTTAACAACTGTATTTAATATTGTTTATTATTACTGCTGTAAATACTGTTACTTGGTGTACCCTTACTGTAAAGTTTTATCAAATTACCAGCTAAATAAAAATAATTGTGATCAATCAAACAGTAATTGTGCATCACATTTTTGAATCACACCATTTAATGGTGTTTTTCAAGGGCAAACAAACTTTACTTTTATCCAGTAAATCGTTTTGCGAAATGGTTTATGCTCAGTATGTTTCTGTTCTGTTTTCCACATCTCGCAATCTTGCACCCATAAGCAAATTACAATTATAAAAAAAATAAAAAAGTCTCCAATTTCCAAGCACAAGGGTTATCCAGGACAGATAAGTGATGAATCGACAGTCGTGACTTCCCTGTCAGGGTTGTGCAATGCTGCTGTTCTCCATTTGAAAGAGAGAAATGAAAGCGGGAAGATTTTATGTGGAAAAAAAAACGCTTTGCTGAGTCCTGCGGTCCCGACTGCAGTCACTGATTTTACAAACAGGGTGCAAACATTTCTGCGACCATGGTAAGACATCTACCGTGCTTTATATTAAACTAAATCTAAGATTAATGGAAAAATGTATTTAGTCATTTTCTCTGAATTTTTTTATTATTTGGAGTTTTATTATCATGGAGTAGTGCCAAATAGGCAGAATATCATTTTGAAGGATTTTTAATCTTTTCAATATTTTAAATTAAGCTTGGTGCCAATTGGTTCATGTTTATCTGCTCCCGATAGTTCTGGCATTGGCAGTACTTCTTTCTTTACAGGGACTAGATGAGCTGTGTATACTCATTTGCACATCTGCACATATCAGCAGAGAGTGACACTTATTTAGTTTTTTTTTTTCAGAATATTTATTTTCTGAAATAGGAGGTTATAGGATATTGGAGGTTTGAGTAATGCAAGACCTCAAACCAACAGCCAAACTCAACAGCCAAAAGTTTACAGATTTTATAATGTTTTATTTTTTTGGTGTGAAATGCTATTGCTTTATAGTATTCTTTTTTGTCACATTATTATTTTTGTTTTTTACTTTGCATTGTAAAGCAATTTGGGCTGCATTGTAATGTATCAAAGGCTCTATATAAATGTATAAAATGTTTCCTTATTCATTTATTCTACATCATAGCTCTTAGGATTCTTTTTGGGAATAAATGTTTAGTTGTATTTTAGTTCAACCCTTATTTTCTTGGGAAAATCTTTAATTGGTACAGCTTTTTGTTTTTAGTTTTTTTTACTTTGGAAGTGTTCTTCCCCTTTGAACAACATATTTACACAAATGGCTATTTAGCCAACCAATAAAACATATTTTATCATTATTTTTTAAATATTTTATTGCATTTTTATCATGTAATACAGGGTCTGTATTTGGCTACAGTAGAACATAGTTTATGTATAATGTTTCTGTATCTTCAGTTTTTATATTGCATATCATTTTCTTGCTATTGCTTTTATTTTTTATTTTTGCATTTTTACTATATCATATTTATTTTATTACTTTGAGCTGCATTGTAATGTATGAAAGGTGCTTTATTCATTTATTCATGCTAAGATTTTAAGTGGAATGGCTACTGAAAATCTAATGTAAAAAGTTAGGGTTTCTATTAGTAAGAGAAGAGCACAGTTTATGCATATTTTTTTGCATATGCATATATTTTGTACTTTTCTTCTATGTGACATATTTAAACTGTTCTTTGTCTTGTATTAAAATATTGTGGTGAGCAGATTAACAGAAATAATCCATACATTTATTCTTAATTTACATTAATTTTCACTAAATGTGAAGGATTTTTCCTCCTATAAATGGCCTGACTGAAATAATGGTTCGTGCAGAAATACAGTAATTTTTTTCTGTCTTTTCTTTTTGTTATTTGATATTGCTGCAGGTTTCCTACTTGGTGCATGCAGTTCTCCCAATAAGCATCCTGCTGTGGGGCGTGACCACCGTCTTCTCAGACACATGCTCCGAAAACAGGGGGTATCCTGGGGTGCCTGGAATTCCGGGAGATCATGGTGCCAATGGAAAGGATGGGCTGAAGGGGCAAAAGGGAGATAATGGTAAGGGTTGAGTGGAGAGGATATATATGCCATATACAGCTCTGGAAATCAGTTGAATCAGTTTCTCTGATTTTTTATTTATAGATACATGTTTGAGTAAAATGAACATTGTTGTTTTATTCTATAAAATATGTACAACATTTCTCCCAAATTCCAAATAAAATATTGTCATTTAGAGCATTTATTTGCTGAAAATGAGAAATAACTCAAATAACAAAAAAAGATGCAGAGCTTTCAGACCTGAGGAAATTGGTGTTTTCTCATGTATCATAGCTCCCTCCCCCTCACAATATACACACAGTAGTTTAACTGGCCATGCTAAATTGATCCTAGTTGTAAGTGTGTGAGATTAAATGGTTGTATGAGGCACTTGCCTTGTGCTCAGTGTTTCCAGATGGACCTCTGATGAATGGACAGGATTTAGGATCAGGATCTTGGGAACCTGCCCTTGAAACCAGTCTAATAACTAATCAGCTAAGATTGGTGGTTGAAATTGTCTCTAGATCATTTCTAATGGTCCATTAATTGTAGAGTCAATATAGAGTTTTTTTTTTGGGATTAACAATATTTTTTAATTACAGGGTTCTTGCACCATTTTAAAAGCCATTTTAGGTCCACCAATTTAAGGCTTTTTAAGGCCTTTTTAAGACCTTAATAAATATAATTTAAGACCCCAAAATGTAGTCATCATTTGTGTGTCTCTCTCCCCGGTACTGTTAGCTAACTTTAATATGTTAGCTAACTCGTTGCTAATGTTAACCAGCCCTCCGCTAACCTTAGTTCTATCCCTGGTAATGTTAGCTAGCTCGTTTATGCTAGATTAAGTTAGTATGTTAGCTAGCTTTCTGCTAACTTTAGCTCTATCCCTAGTAACGTTAACTAGCTCGTTTAATCTAGCTAAAGTTATTATGTTAGCTAACTCGCTGCTAATGTTAGCCAGCTCTCCGCTAACTTTAGTTCTATCCCTGGTAACATTAGCTAGTTTGTTTGGTGCTAATGTTAGTTAGCTTGCTGCTAACGTTAGTATGTTAACTAGCTAAAGTTAATATGTTTGCTTGCTCGCTGCTAAAGTTAGTATGTTAGCTAGCTCGCCACTAATGTTAGCTAGCCCTCTGCTAACCTTAGTTCTCTCCCCAGATTTTTTTATGCTTTCCTACTGGCATTAAATGCACCATCTGAAAATGTAATACCTGCAGCACATTTACAGCAAATTTAAGACAATTTAAGACCTAAATTACCCATATTTTAATGTAAGGCTTTGTAAGACTTTTTAAGGACCTGCAGGAACCCTGAATTATGTCTTTTATATTCTTACTAGTAATTCACTGGTGCTTGGTCATGCTCATGTTTTTCAGGTAATAAAGCAGAGCCAGTGAAGGGGGCGAAAGGCGATCGAGGCATGCCTGGAAATCCGGGCAGGGCTGGCATAAAGGGTAATATGGGAATGGAGGGGCCCCCAGGACCACAGGGCCCAAAGGGGCAGAAAGGAGCCATAGCAGGAGTCCCCAAAAACATGCGTTCATTTTTCTCCTATAAAAGGTCTCCTCAATACAGGCAGAATGTTATCATAAGGAAACCCATCGAATTTGATGTTTTGACTTCTCCTAATCAGGACGGTGATCCACTGACTAATGGAGAGTTTACAGCAACGCTGCGGGGCACTTACTTTTTTGTGTACCACATCTCTGCAGCAAGTACCGCCTGCCTGAACATTAAGAAGAATGCAGAGATTTTGGTGAATCTCTGTGATATCACTCAGGGAGTGCTGGTGACCTCAGGGTCAGTGGTGGTGAAGCTGGAGAAGGGGGACAAGGTGTCTGTGCAAGCCTTTCAAAACTCCAACATCATCAGTAAAGATGCTGACAGCACTTTCACAGGATTCCTGCTCTTCCAATCGTAACAATTTAGCAAGATCACAAGCTTTAACTTTCAGCTTCTACCCAACTAACATATTATACTCTTACACATCAAGATGTCCTTAGGTGCAGCAGGTTTAAACCCCTGCTCCTGGAGACCCAGCTTCAGACTTTATCTTAAATCCTAATAATCCCCACCTTATTCATCTGAACACCACCTTTAGAGATTAACCTGCTGGAAGGTAGATCTCACGGATGTGCTTTGGTAAAAACTTTTTCAAACAGAATAAAACAGTAAATTGATTCCCATCAATCATGTTCTATTGGTCTTCTCTCTGTACCATAATATATCTCATTAAAATCTTAAAAAAAAAAAAAAAAACATACAACTGTGTTGTTTCTGCTTCTTAATGTGTGCCAGCTGAGTTTTATTATAGTGGCAGAATTAAATCAAAGAGGGGCGCAGGATTTTTCTTTTCACTTTTTAAGATATATACAACACACTACTGTTTCATTGGTTTATAAGCTTGTTCATTGGCTGCTTCATGGTCTATTTTGATGGATAATAGCTCTTAAATAGTGTTACATAAAAAAACAATTAAAAATATATAAAATACATGATGTCCATTGTAATGGATGCAGGGTCAGAAAGGGTTAATTAAGGTTGATTGGTTGATTGAAGGGTCAAACGTGTTTTGACCTATAAACATTTCAACAACAATAACATGGAGACGTAACATAAAATGAACATTCTGTACATTAGTGTGTAATTATGTAACACACTGCTGTATAATTCAGCCTGTCACATTTAAAGCACACTTCTTCTTTATGTGTCTGCTTAGGAACATATTACATTCCTGCTGAAACAAAAGCCTAGTTCAGGAGAGGCTACAGGAGCCGGACTCCACAGTGAGGCCTATTGTTCCTCAGCTGATCCTTTCACCCAACAGGCTCTCTGTAAGAATGGCACAGCCATAGCAACCGCCATCAACTAACAACTACACAACTACAGTGCTTCTCTATCAGACCACTCCATCTCGAGGATGTAAGAAAATCACAGCTGCTGTTGATTCTGCTAAAAATAATGTTCATCACACTGGATTTTTAAAAAAAGACTGAAAAAAAGAAGATTCACACTGAAGGTGAGCAATAACCTGCACTTAGGGCTGGGAAATATGGTAAAAATGTTGCATCACAATATACAGTACCAGTCAACATTTTCTGCATTGTAGATTATTAATAAAGTCCACCTCTTTGCATGTCTTGGCTGTATTTTCTCAGTCAGCTTTATGAGGTAGAGTCACCTGGAATTCAGGCTTTCAGTTAACAGCTGTGCTGAACTCATCAAGAGTTAATTACTTGACTTTCTTGCCTCTTAATGTGTTTGAGAGCATCAGTTGTAAAGAAGTGAAGAGGTAGAGTTACAGGTATACAGTGAATAGCCCTATTTGAGTAATGCTCTAATCTGTATTATGAGAAGCAAGAATTAATCAACTAAGTAAATTAGAAAAAAAATTAAGAGCTTTAAAAGGCCATTGAAAACGTCATGATGAAACTGGCTCTCATCAGGACCACCCCATGAAAGGAAGAGCAAGAGTTTCCTCTGTTGTACAGGATAAGTTCATCAGAATTACCAGCCTCAGAAACCACAAGTTAACAGCTCTCCAGATAAGAGCACCTAAATTCTATTGTGTATTGTGGTTGTGGAGTATTGTGGTTTGTTTAACACTTTAAAGTGACTATGTTAATTCTTATCTATTCATTTAAGGTCTGAAAGCTAATCTTTATAGTATAGATTAGACAGGTTAGTACCTAAAATATTAAAGTGCTAACCCTATTTTTAGGAACAAGTGATAAGGCATTGCTGTGCCCACAACTATCAATGCAAGTTTTAGATACTTTGTTTTTGGCACAGTTGCATTATTATCTGCAATTTTTCCCCATGTTGGTACATATATGATTGGCACCTGCTTTTCTGCAGTGCACTGCATTATGGGATAATAGTGTCCATCATTACCACAGTAAAAAAAAAGAAATTCAAGTAAATAACTGTTGACAATTTCAGCACAGCTGTTAACTCAAAACCTAAATTCCAGGTGACTCTACCTCATAAAGTTGTTGTCTAAGCAAGAGGTGCTACATTGAGTTTAGATGACTTTACCCTTTTAACCAGTGAATTTAATGTGTGTCCAAACTTTTAGTATTTTAGTATTTTTAGAATACCTTATAGTATTCATTTGCACGCATTGCTGACACAGATGTGCAAATGCACAAACTCAGATTTCTGTAAAGAAGTACTGCCAATAGAACTAGGATGGACCTTTTGGCACCATGCAGGTGTGGACTAGAAAGGTATAAAGCTCCCAGTATTGAGCTGTGGATCAGAGGAACTGTGTTCTCTTTAATGATGGTGCTCTATGCAGTTTTTTTAATTTGATCATACAACAATATGCTATACTCGCTAATATAAAATATCTGTACAATAGAGACAGTTACTGCAACAAAAGCAGAATAGTATTTTTTATACCCTTGATTTCAGACAAAACAATGAATGCACAGGCGTCCCAATACTTTTGCCCTCACATCCTGGACATCACGTCTTCCAGACTCTCCCCTCTGGTAGAAGGCTTCGAACAATCAAAACCAGCACAACACGACACACAAACAGCTTCTTTCCCAGAGCTGTAGCACTCCTTAACCACAGTGGACACATCTGAGTCTCCAAACATCTCACTCACTGAATTGTATTCACAACTGACTGGATTTACAATCTGCTCACTTGAACTTTGCTTATTTGCACAGCTATACAGATGTTCCTCTGTAACTTACTAAGCAATATTTAAGATAAACCTACCTCAGAAACATTCGGTTCTAATAATATATTCATATGTGTACAGTACAGATTTTATTTTATTTTATTTAGCTCTTAGCTCCTATCACTCTTCAGTGCTCTTTATTTCTGTAGAACTTTTAACTCTATTCTTATTCTATTTATTGTTTATTGTTCATTCTTTTGTAGTGTGATGTTTGTCTATAGTCTCTGTATTTGTTATGTGTCATACACGTGTTGCTCTCACCAAGACAAATTCCTTGTATATGTAACATACTTGGCGAAATAAAGTGATTCTGATTCTGATTCTGAAGTGTACTAACTGTGTGCTCTTGTGCTTATAGATTTAATCACAGCCAAGTCAGTAATGGCCACACAAAAACAGCAACGGACAAAACAGCTCAGACCACCGTCTCGCATCGGCCGGGATCTCCGAGCTGCTTTACTACATCTCAAAAATGGACAAAGGACTAAACACCCGCAGGCCTTTCCACAGCGAGGGGAACTCCCATCTGCCGCAGGTAAAAAAAATTTCTATATGTCGATTAATTGTTAGTTACTGAGAAATTATATGTGTGTAAGTATGATTAACGATAGCAATGTGAATTATCTGAGCTATTTAGTTATCTCAGTAATACACAGATCTCATATATAATATATAATATATACAACATATATTATATACAATGGAACAAATGGACATACTCACATAGTGTCAATTCTGGCATGCGCAGATGCAGATAAAAAAGGAATTAATGTATTTATAAAAGTATCAGGCAAACAAAAAGGGTCAACAATGGCAAACAGCAGTAACAAAGAGATCATACAAGGCAAGACAATATCAAAGTTCAGGCAAGAATCAAGGTCAATGACTGTGAGTAAATGAGCTGCTTATATAGGGCTAAAACCATGTGGCTAGTACTCAGGTGATCTGCTTCCTAGAAGTGTCATGTGCTGTGTCATGTAATCGGGATTGGGTGTAATGTCGATGTGTAATGCATCCTGGGTAATGTAGTCCAGAGCTGAGTGTGGGAGGAATATGATTACTTTCAGTGCCTGGCGTGACATATGGTATTTTTTTTATTGCACTTTAGGCTCATCTGGAATTCTTATTTTCTTATTTCTTATTCTTATCTTATTTTCATGCTTTATGGATATGTCTACCCATACAAAACCTCTGGCACTCTGAAATAGAGTTTTTTTATCACTCACACTGTGGTACAGCATGTTTGTTGGGTAATAATACTGTTATACTTTTATAAATATTACGCATTGAAAAAAACTTCTCTCAATCACTCAATATACACTTTATTGAAAAGATCAAGCGTTATAGACACGAAACAAATGACCATTTTTAGTCTGATTTGAATTTGGACAGAACTGGCATAGCTCTACGATGAATTTCATTTGCCCCAGATTTGTCTCATTTCTATGACTCATTTTCATATCTGGTCCAAATACGGCACAGATTCATTAACATAGATTCACCCCACTTTCTGGTCCACAAATCTATGAAATTACTGTAAACATGCTCTAATAAAGGCAAAATACATTTAACATGTATTGTTTTTGTTTGTTTTCTCTACAATCAACCAATCACAGTTCAAATACATATTCTGACTTAGAAATATCAACATAAACGCAAAAATACAGGAGTTTACAGCCATTTAAAGCTATTTTGTAGCTTGTCAAAAAATACAGGCTCTAACATACAGTACGTGATTTTATCAGGAAAAGCGCATATCACAACTTTACAATATTAAGTTATATTTGTGTGCATGTGTTTAAAGAGACTATTAGAATGTTTATGTGTTTGTGTGTGTGCTAAACTAGTTTTAGTATAGTAAGCAAATTACTTCAGTGAAAAAAGCAATGTCAATCAATTAATAGCTAACAAATTACCAAAGGCCAACAAATGACTTATAATGGGTTAAATAATAATAATAATAATAATAAAAAATTAACAATTTAAAAAAGTGTTTTAAACAGTAAATAACAAAGTTCACCTCTAAATATGTGTCTGTGTGTTTTTCTGTGCTTTTCTCTTGCCTTCTGCTGTTGTGCAACAGCTAGCTAACGCTAGTTAGCACTGACACTAGGGGTTAATGTTAGCTCAGACATTTAGCAACAAGCTAACAATTTCTCAATGTACAAAATACAGAGCTAAGCTACATATGTGTTGTTTCTTTAACACATTTACCATGCTTAATAAATATACTTTAATAATAAAGGTTACCCGAGGAAAAGCTGCTACTTCAATGCTTTTTGTGTGAAGTCCTTACTTTTTTCCCCTCAGTTTCTCCTTCCAGCTAAATTGGTGCCTAAATTGTTTAAACACTGTGACTGGTACTATTTGATTCATTTGTATGTTTATATTTAGAAATAACTACTAAATTAAACATAATTAATCTAACAATTAATGTTTTGTATGTTTATTAGGAATCATATTTTTGTCTTTATAGCTTTTTTCATTTTTTTAATTCATATATGAATAAATTCACCTGTGCCTTAAAGGACAAATCCTGTGTGAAATGGACTTGGGTTGTACTGAAACATGATAACAAGTAAGAACTTTTATTAAATAGCTCACCTCCATTTACCTCCAGCATTTCAAAATACAGCACTTTTAGCTGATGCTCCCAAACAGACTTACAATGCTACTGATAGGGGCATAGCGTTTCCAACACAAAGAAAGCACTACTTTTACACCATTAAAAAGGTGTAAAATTCTGTAATTCTGAGGTCCCTCTATCTTCAATTATACTTTACTATATTATTACTATATTACTATATTTTACTCCAGTTTAACTATAATCATTTGTTTGATTATTTGAGTTAATTATAAAAAATGTTTCAATAGTGTTTATATCAAAAAGGGCGTGCTTGTAAAGCTTAGTTTGGTTCTCCACAGAGGAGACTGGAAAATGGGTGGAAAACAAAACCCTGAAGAGGTGCAAAAAAAGGTGGGAAACAGAACAAAGGAAATGACACAAAATAGCATGCGCAAACAAATAAACAAAACTAAAACACAATCAAACTCAAAACAGTCATCTGGTTTTCTTTTATATCTTTTTATGGCTTTCTTTTCAGATATTTTCTTTTCTTTTCTTTCACCTCCTGTTATCAATCCCTCCTCTATAAAGGTGTGACCAGAATGAGTGGTTTGACTGGGGTTTATATAGATTGCTGCACAAGTGTGGCTGGTTGCCACTGATCACCACCGGGGATTCTGGGAATTGGGCTTTCGGGACCCAATACAATGTATAAATAAGTAAAACTTGTCAGAAACTCTGGCAAGAAGGGAAAAAATAAAAATCTCTTTTAAGATCTGACAAAGAACCTCATCACTACTTTCAATTTCAGGCCTGTTGCTTTATCCAGATAAGAAAGAGAAGATGGTGACAACAACAGAGATAGCGTTTGGGCCGAAAACCTGCACCAAGACTGAGCCAATAAAAATTCTACAGTGCAATCTAGTCCTGGAAGGTGAGATAATAATGAACACTGAATTTAATGTGTAATCTGTAATGTTACTATCAGCTGGGTAGTTGTATAATTTACCAAATGTTGTGTTTGTCCCAGTGTTTTAAAGTCAGCAGTTTAAACATTTTTAAAATTGCATTTATGAAAACATAAATGATTAGAATAGGTGCAAGTTTAAGAACAGAAATTAGGTTTTTAAAGTTTGTGCCATCATTGGCAAAAATGTATCTTGTCTTTTACAATAAAAACAGTTTATCCTGTTGTGATATAGGGCACCTATCACATTTAATCCAGCAGTTTAATTTTCTGACTGTATCAAGCTAAATTAGAAAATAGAAAATTGGGTATAAAACTTTCTAAACAAAATTTCCATTCAGTACAGTGAAGAAGAAATGTGTTTTTATCCAATTTTTCAATTACCTAGTTTTTTGTTTCGGCCTTTTACAAACAGAATTTTAAGTTAAGTTACGTTTTAAGTTAAGTTAAATCTTCTCTCGATTTTTAGATTTGTCAATTTTTGTATCTTGCAAATCTGATGATATAATCTTGCAAAAGCAAAAATTGTAAACTCATAAAAATAAAGATTTTTTTTTGTTTTCCTGAAAATCCAGAGATGAAAAAACTATAATTGTACACTGGTTTGCATCAAAACAAAAACAAATAATTTTATTTTTGCATTTAGCCTAAAAAATAAAATAAAATAAAAATAAATTATCTAAAAAGCACCTTATCATGATTTACTGCAAGAGTGGCAGCCAACAGGGCACTTTGTCCATTTTCTGACACTATAGAAGTTACTTCAGCAACACTTTTTCAACCATATGGGCTCTAAGGGGGGGCAGTTGCCCCTCTTGAGTCCACCAGTGTTCTGTCCCTAAACTCACCCATATCTTAACTAATACTGCAGGGGACAGAACCTTTGTCACGACCCACAGAGAGGCTTTTCAAGCTCAGCCTCAAGATGATGGGGCTCCTCTGATGGTGAAGACAGCCTCCGGAAGAGCGGAGAGGACGCCAACGCCGCACTTTCAAACCAACTACCAGAAGAACTTTCCTCAGCCACGGGGCATTTACAAGAGGAGACTGCAAGTCCTGCCCTGCCCAGATAACCTCGCCGTCAATCCTGCACTGAGGCAAGAGGGTCCACTGTGCAAATACACAAATAATCCAACATCATTCACTGCAGGGGTTCCCACACTCTGTCCAGTACAAATACAAATCTGATATATGGCCATATATGCAAACACTTGTGTATCATACAGAATTGGGCCTAGATTTCAAAAGATATTTACACATACATTAGCAATAAGCAAGTATAATTTGATACCAGCATACATGTTTGATTGAATAAAGTAGAGGACAGTGAGAGATTAAAGACAGTGTTTAAAAACTCCAGCAGCACTGCTGCATCTGATCCACTCACTGTACCAGAACAACACACACTAACACCTCATACACCACCACCATGCTAATCAACACTAATCACTGCAGTGCTAAGAATAATGTGACTTAATTCAGTATTGAAAAATATATATATTATTGTGCCATGTCTACTGACAATTCATACTGCAAAAAAAATCCATTGGCAAAAACTATACTTAATATATGTAAATTGAGATTTTGACTTACTGGGGTAAGCAGTTTTTTTCTTAGTAATATTTCTTAAAATAATATTTCTAAAAATGAATGATGTAACTTAAATAAAGCAGAAATCACTGATGTTTTACTTAAATTTGGACAAAAGAATCAGAATAACTTGACCTGTGATTTTTGTGCTTATTATTGTGAGTGAAGTGAGAATTTAAAGTAATACTGATTAAGAGCATTATTTTTTAAATAAGCAAAAAATAAATAAACTTACATTTAATAAAAGACCAATTCTTACCAGAAAATGTATTGCCTTGAAATTTGATCATTTCACTAAGATTTTTTTTGCAGTGCACTGGCTCTCTCTTACTTATACTAGCCAATTTTACCAAGCATTTTTAATAATTTATTCTCATCACCCATTAACACACTTTCACGATTCTAACATTCAGCTATATTTTTATTCTAATTGGGATGTCTTCAATTTACATGGATGATATAATGAGACAACTTTCAAAGAGCCTAAATAACAGGCTGTCTCTCTGTGTTGCAGAGCTGAGTTCAGGACAGTCCAAATGGAGACGTATCCAGAGTGGAGCATCTCTCTAGATTCTTTGCCTGTTGCTGCTCAACTTAAAGAGCAACTGACCCTTAAAAACAAGACGGCTAGGCCTAGTGCTGCCACCACCAGAAAGGTATGTCGAAATGCTTAATAAATGTCAAAAATGATTCAGACACCCTTTATAAAGCATGAATTCAGTTTAAGATGCATGCCTTTACTGAAGCAGACAGGCAGCTTGAATCATTTCCATAGTTGGGCTGTGTAGAGTGTGGAAGTGCATTCTCTTGAAGTGATGGCACTTTATCCATTAACTTTGGAATCAACAAGTTGAAAATTCTCCTTTGGAAGTTTAGAGAGTCTCATCAGTAAGCAATAGCTCCCTCACACAACAACAGTATTTCAGGCGGAAGTATTATACAGCTTATTAGCACTTATTCACTGCAGTTGGTCAGGTTTAGGTTCAGCAACAGTATGTGCTGAAAGAATGAGGTCAGCTGACTACCTGAATATACTGAATATAGACCAGGTTATTCCATCAATGGATTTTTTTCTTCCCTGATGATACGCTTTATTCCAAGATAACAATGTCAGGATTTATGGGGCTGGAATTGTGCAAGAGTGATTCAGGGAGCATGAGATCATCATTTTCACACATGGATTGAGAGAGAGTTCACCACAGAGTCCAGACCTTAACCTCATTGAGAATCGTTGGGATGTGCTGAAGAAGACTTTGTGCAGTGGTCAGACTCTACCATCATCAATGCTGCTGCAAGATCTTGGTGTAAAATGCAACACTGGATTGAAATAAATCTTGTGACATTGAAGAAGCTTATTGAAACAATGCTGAATGTGTGAATGTGAATGTGTGCTGCAATCAAAGCTAAATGTGGTGCAGAGAAATATTAGTGTGTAACCATTTTTTTGTGGCCAGGCAGTGTAATATACTGTCCAACTTCTAATTGTGGGCAAGTTTACTTTGTGGATATATAAATATAAATATAAATATTTTTACTTTCCCTTGTTAATAGTCTTTTATATAATTGAATATTGGTTTGGTCTGTAAGTCTCTAATCTAATCTGCATCATTAATCTGTTAAGACCTCCAGCTTCATCGCTCCAGTCAGTGTCTGATGATCCCTGGAGATGTTCATGAAGCACCTCAGCAGAGGCAGAAGATACAGAAGAGATGACACAGAATGAAGAGAAACCATTGAAGCTCTGCAGTGAACCACCACCCAGCAGCAGCGCCGCAGTTAAACAACAATTAAAGCATGTGAAGGAGCGTTAGCGTCCAACAAACAAATTACTTTTATAAAATTCAGTCAACACAACATGTTAAGAAAACATAATATTTAATAAATCTTACGGTAAACCTGATGCTCATATACAACCGCTAAATTTAACACTCACAAAACCTATTTTCCCTGCTATGTGTTTGATCTTGGTTGAGGATAACAAAGGACGTTTCAATCAGACAGTCTATTCGGAAACATCAGGAGCAGTGCCGGTGAGAAGGAATGATACAGTACACAGGGATGGCTGTTCTTGGGCTCTGAAACGTGTCTACATGTCCTCCACACTCCACTTGTAAGCTTCCTCTTGGACAGCTTTCTTATCTGCAATCCTGCTGTAGCGCTTCTGTTCGAACCCATTGGACCTACAATAAAAGAAGATATTTTAGTGAGAACTCTGTATACATACTGCATGACTGATTTCATTAAAAAGATGCTCTTTATTTCTGCACCTGTCTACTCCATCCCAGCGATAGCCTGGCATGAGGTTGAAACGATTTGGGGGTGGAGCTGGGCCTTTGTAACGAGGTCTCTCTTAAAAAACAAAAAGGGGTAAAATTATAATAATTAATACAAAAGTTAAACAAGTGCAATAGATAGAGAAACATGCACATTCAGAAAACATTCAGAAAACATACACTTTAACCTCATAAAGACATTTATTTAATAGCTCTCAATTAACAAACAAGTAGCCACAGATGGGGCTTGTCTGATGAAGCATGATTTTTAGATTAGTTAAAGTTTAGTTTAATCTAACAATAGATTTTATGATGGTGGTGAGATTATTCTGTACTCCTACCTTGCTGTAGAGTTAATAAAGTTCAGGATTTTTAAGATCATAAAAAGCTTTTAGATTTATTCAGGACTAATTTTCTGAAAGATGCACCACCTTCTGCTCTATTTTGTCATCACACTGTTTTTCTAGGGACCTTTGCATATAACTCAAAATATAGTGTTTATAAGAATAGTAGAAAATAAATACCAATAAAATCAATTCAGAGGCCCTAAAAAAGTGATCATGCTGCTCCTCACATATCTAAATCCTTTACCTTCTACTTCTGTAAAGAGTTTATAGTCCAGGTCTTTCTTTAAAGAAAAAACAGGCACTGATTGCCTCAAACATGATCACGCAAAAGTATTATTCATACAGGGTTTGGACAATGAAACTGAAACACCTGTCATTTTAGTGTGGGAGGTTTCATGGCTAAATTGGATCAGTCAGGTGGCCAATCTTCATTAATTGCACATTGCACCAGTAAGAGCAGAGTGTGAAGGTTCAATTAGCAGGGTAAGAGCACAGTTTTGCTCAAAATACTGCAATGCACACAACATTATGGGTGATATACCAGAGTTCAAAAGAGGACAAATTGTTGGTGCACGTCTTGCTGACGCATCTGTGACCATGACAGCAAGTCTTTGTGATGCATCAAGAGCCACGGTATCCAGGGTAATGTCAGCATACCACCAAGAAGGACCAACCACATCCAACAGGATTAACTGTGGACGCTGTTAGAGGAAGCTGTCTGAAAGGGATTTTTGGGTGCTAACCCGGATTGTATACAAAAAACATAAAACCACGGCTGATCAAATCACGCAGAATTCAATGTGCACCTCAACTCTACTGCTTCCACCAGAACTGTCCGTCACCACAATAAATTATAGTGGTCTAAAACCAGGTGTTTCAGTTTAATTGTCCAACCCCTGTAGATATTAAACATATCTTGAAAAACAAAAACAAAAACACTTACCCTTGATTCCTTTGCTTTTAGCGTTTTTTTCTTTTTTCTTGCGCAGCAGAGCAGCCATAGGATCTCCCTCCCTCTCCTGTTCTCTCAGCATGCGATCCAGGTCCTCATCATCAATATGACGCGCCAGAGGCTTCTCTGCCTCTCGTATTGCATCAACCACATTCTGCTCCTGCATCTGACTCTGAGCCAGTCTGAGAAAGAGGAGCAAATGAGAGAGAGAGAGAAAAGAAAAATGTATGATATTTAAAAATATAATTTAGAACATTTGTTTGCAAAAAAAAAGAGAAAAATAAAATAACAAAACAAGATAATGCAAAGAAAACAAGTTCATATTCATAACATACAGAAATCAATATTTGGTGGAATAACTCCACCACATTGGTTTTTAATCACAGTTTTCATGCCTCTTGGCATGTTCTCCTCCACCAGTCTTTCACAATGCTTTTCAAGCAGTTCAGTTTGGTGTGATGGCTTGTGATCATCCATCTTCCTCTTGATTATATTCCAGAGGTTTTCAATTTGGTAAACTCTCATTTTAAGTGATATATTTTTTTTCATTTGAGATCAAAGATTTAATTGTTTTAAATTGAGCATTTATAGCTTGACTGCCAAATGTACAGTATTGCAATTTTTAAAGAACAGAGTAATTTTATGTTAATAAAACAACACTGGGCAGAAATAATCTGTTATGGAAAATGAGAACAGTGTAAAATTTATTTTTGCATCAAACAACAAGAAGTTGTAACATTAACTAGTTTCATATGATTTTACATGACTTATGACGTGAATATTGTGCATGCCTGCACTGTGATGTCGAAGCTCAAACAATATATTGTGCAGCCCTAAACCCAAGAGATCCATATTTCAGTGACCCCAATATCACTTCCTGTAGATAACTTTATAAATAGAGAGACAGAATACAGACAGTAAACAGACATTACCCTTTCCCCCACTGCGCATATTTCTCATCCTTCTCAGCTTTCTCCCCAGCTTTCCTTCTCTGCTCCACTCGCTCTGACTCCAAGTCTCGCCTTTTTCCTGATTTATCTCTGAAAATAGTCTCTGCATTCCGGGAATCCTCTGGAAAAGGGATATAGACAAGTTAAGCATCATCTAAACACATGAAATTATAATTTTTATTTACTATCTAGATATTTCTGAGACCTTCTAGAGGCTGGTTTTGTTTTTCTTTCCTGCGGTTTTCTTCCTGCTCTTTACGCAAGATGTCAACCGAGACCAGGCCAGCAGCTCCACCAGATAACATTCGAGGGCCCTGAAAGCAGAAATGTTTAATAATTTATAGCTGACTCTTTAATAAAACAATTCAAGATTAATGTAGACCTTTCTGGGTATAAGCGTCAATGTCAGTACTAGGAACTAGCTTTAACCCATTAAAGCCCAGATCCGTTTCTGTATATTGTTACAAAATAATCTACATTAAATCAGATAATATCAACGAGCAGCTTTATGTTTTTTTTCTTATTGTGAGCACATTACTGTACATATTTTAAACCTCTATGCCATGGATTGTTTTTTATTTTGTTGGAAGAAAAATAATAACCACCACTACTTAATCCCCCTAAAAAAGTCGGCTAGCTGCATAATGCAGCCCTAAGACAGCAAACACCGTTTTAGTTAGTAAACAGAAATAAAGATTTTTTTTAAATTTTCTGACAAAATTCAAAGGATGGTATAATAACCAAAAAATGGTTTGCTTTCAGAGGCGGGTTATAGATAAAGCTACTATGTAATCTACATTGCACAACAACAATTATTACAACTATTATTAACATTTTCTACTGGAAATCAGGTCAGAACTAGTTATATGGATCGTAAAACATTAAAATAAGCATCTGAATGGTTAAAAAAATGGAACACATTTGCAGAATCAAAAAATACCCTTGTAAAATGAGCTAGTTTTATTTGTAGAACTGACCCAGGGGATATTAATGAACACAGATTCACTTAGGGATTTCTTAGTTAAAGTGAATGGCAAAGTTCTTTAAGGAACTTCATAAAGCTTTTAAAGGGGTCCATGACACACGTCATCATGGGCTCTTTTGGTTTAAAATGAATGCATTTTTGATTACATTTAACCTAATTTGTTATTTTGAAGTGAAGGGACACCGAGCCAATGAAATGTGGTTGGAATCTAAGGAAAGTATCCATGCAGGTGACTGGTTAAAATGTTTTGTTGTATTAAGATAGTGAGAGGTAAAAAAAATATAGATATTACAGAAATAATCTATAAATGAATATAATGAGTAAGAAAAATTTAAATAAAATATTGGGGCTGTGTCAAACCAAAAATATATAGTGAAAATAAATGTGTAATTGCATAAAAAACACTATAATATGCTTAAAACATCCACAAAACGAACCACCAACACCAATCATGCATGTAAAATATGCTTTAAAATGTACACCATTTTTATAAGTACAATACTGCACAACATACTACTGCGATACTTGGTAATATTAATATATTATATTAAATATAAAACAGTTTAAAGGATAAAAAAGAAGAAGTTAAAAAGCAATTTGAGACTGTTCTGGACTTCTTTTTTTTTTACCCACAACCTCAAAAACACTATAACCACAACCTCAACCAACCTTTCTGCCTTTAAGCATCATTTCATTCGAGCTCATCATCCTGCTTACCGTCTTTGCAGTAGGTGAGCCTGTCCTGCGAGGTGGGGAGAGGTCTGAGTCTGAATCTCGGCCACCCTGCTGTCTCTTCCTGGGTGGTGAAAGGTCTGAATCGGACCCTCTTCTTCCTGACGCTCTTTTCCTGGGAGGAGAGAGATCTGAGTCCGAGCCCTGCCTGGCATTAGCGCGTCTCCGGGGAGGCGACAGGTCCGAGTCTGAAGCACGAGACTTTGAAGAGGATTTGTGCTTTTCTCTCTGTGAGGTATCTGCAAAACAAATGCAGCATATAGTATTATCTTTTGAACTCCTACCTCTTGTTTTTGAGAGTAAACCTTTCCCTTGGAACAGAATTACAAGAGGAAGGGGCAAAATCCTTCCCTTAGAAATAGGGCCAATCCTTTAAGAACCAGTAGACAATCCTAGAAGCTGATGTGGTGATAGCAGTGTAGCGCTAAAGTGCAACAACCTAGCTGCTGGTTAAGTACTTAACTTCAGAGCAATCTATGTCTTTAGAAAGAGTTAGATTGTACAGAAATCAATTATCATAGTCTATTCCTTAATTCTTATATATATATATATATATATATGTACAATACATCAAAAACATAATAAATGTATAACAGTGCAGGGAAAGCACAAAAAGTCAGCAGGGCTTGTACTAGGCACTTTCCCATTGTATTTAAATGAATTACATTTGAAGTTATATACAAAATATGAAGTAAAGGAAGTAGAGAAGTATGACTGAAATGATATAGATTTAAGTAACAACTGATCCTAAAGTGGTCTTTAATTAGCTTTTTTTTAGGAAATCAGATTACTGGAAGATCTTACGTCGGGTGGTAGATAGTTCCAAATACGAGGATGAAATTGTGAATTGACGTAAAGTAGTTTTATAAAATGCGGGGTGTAGGTTGTCAGAGGCTCTGGTAAAGTGGTGATGGATGTGAGAGTTGAATAGGGGTATGTTTTGGAAACAGTCTGGTAGGAGGTTTTATTTAAATAAGAAAATTAATCAACTTGTTTAAAAAGGTTTAATTTTATAACCATTTAGGATCTTTAATTTCACAAACAGAGGGCGAGAGGCAGCAGTAAATGGAGAAGAAGTGATCATTCTAACCTACTGTTTTTGGAGAATATGTAGGCCTGTGAGACTGCTTTTGAAGGTACTAGCCCAGATGATATTGCAGTATGACAGGTATGGATAAATAATTCATAATTCCTCAGTGATGGGGGCTGAAATTAGCCTTTATTCACTTTAATTTAATTTTATTTTTCCATTCCACCATAAATCTTGCAGCTTCTTATGTTTGTTACACCATTTAAGATGGAACAAGTTAGCTAGCTAACTACTAATACAAACTATTAGCGATTTTTTATGCTTGTTATAAAGTAAACAGCCATAAAACAAGCAAAGTGCGGACCACGCCTAAATGAAGTAGAGAAAGGAAGGAAAAAGGGGAGGGAACTCGGGGAATTTTGGGCTGGAGTTCTGAACTGCGTGCTGAAGGAGTGTGCAGTTATATCCCCCCCCTTTTTTATTTAATAGGAAGTGATGGAGTAGAAGAAGGGGGGTTGTTGGGGAGGAGCTGGGTTGCGAACTTTCGTCACGAGAGGTAGTTAGTTAGGGCAGGTATTTATAGGGCGGCTGATTGATACAGGGTGGGGTTAGAATGTAGGGTTCGGGTGTGGTCCTTCTCTCAAACTTTTGTTATTACATAACATCACTTATCGTCATTTTTAACAAGGAAAATACCCAAATTTGTGGGTTTCTTTTGATCACTTGTGCTGCACCATCTTGCCAGTGATTCTCATAGCCATACGTTTAGAGTGCTCCCCTGAAAATTCTAAATTGCAGGGCCATGTAGCCCCAGCACTTTCCCTAACCTACCCCTCCATTCTAACAGCTTAAGAATCAGGACATGCAAAACAAAGGGTCAGGGCTAATCAGTGGGGAAAATGGGATTGGGTGAAAGACTCCATGGAAATGGCGCAAGTGTACGAAAAATCAAAGAGCTTAGTACCCGTACCTCTGCTCTGTTGCCTTTGTGAATTAGAAGATGAGCTTTTCATAATCTTTCGTGGAGGAGAAGGTGACGAGGAGTCATGCCGCCTGCGTGATGTCTCTGCCTTTAGTCTTGGTGGGGAAAGGTCTGGAGAATCGTGTCGGATTCTCCTCTGTGGCGAATGGTCAGGCGAGTCGTGGCGGACTCTTCTTTTGGGGGACAGATCAGGGGAGTCGTGGCGGACTCTCCTCTGTGGTGAAAGATCAGGAGAATCATGGCGAGTTCGACGCACTGGAGAATTATCAGGAGAATCATGTCGGACTCTTCTGTTCCCTTTGACTTCTGAACTAAAGAGAGAGGAACACACATACAGAAGTAAAGTCAAGATATTCATAATCAACTTCAAATCGCTAAAATATAAACCTTTTTAAAATTCTTAACTTTTTATAAAAGTCAATCGAAAATGATTTTAATTACATATATTTTAGAGCATGTATACTGGTTTCTCTGTCGATAAATGTCCCACAGTATTTGAAGAACCTTACATCTTGGGTTGAACACAGAGCCCATTTCCATCCAACTATTTCCTACACAGCGCCAGTAGCCTCCTCCCACCTAACAGCTAGGCTACTGTGGCAATTTATGATCAAATCAACAACATTAAAACAGAACCTGAAGAACAACATTCTATCAAAAAGTGAAAAACAGAAAAAAAAAAAAAAAAAAAAGATTTTGGAGAATTAGGGCAGCAACTGATTATTTTGGTAGGCGACTATTTTTCCCCTCTAATTAGCGGTTAGTTATTTCTGCCGTGCTTTTCATCTTTGTTACCTGAAGGTACGGCTTTAAGCTGTTCCTAGCTTCCTCCATTTTCGCTAGAGAGACTATATCTTCGCTATAGTCAACACTGAAATTTGGATTAAATTTTTTTTTTAAATCAACATCGACTAATAGTTGCAGCCCTACTGACCATAAGATAATATATAATTCTTGTCAGCTGTTAGGATAAAGTTGAGTTACCTTGAATGTGAAACTGGAGATTCTTGGGATTCCTCATTTGTTGCTGTGAAATTTGACATAAACAAGAAAACCTAAATTACATTCAGTAAGAAACTAAACATTTTAAATTTAATCTCATTAGAAAGTCAAGATATGACATCTCACCTCCCATTATCCTCCACTTGTTACTGGTTCTAAATGCTTCCAGTTGCTGGACTTCATCTGGACGTTCGTCTATTATCTCTGCAACCTGCAAAGGAGACACTATGCTTCAAGAATGGAAGATGAAGCAGCTCGGCTGCAGAGATGACTTAATCAGGCAGAACATTTTACAAGTTAATTTTTTATCAGGCTCATCCACAGATGAATGGGTAGGCACATATAGGAACGTGCATACATGGGATATTTAGTAGTGAGGAAATTACACGACTGGTCTTGTTGCACAGGTGCTGCATCCTATCAGGGTACCACAGTGCTGGAGTTCCCTGGGCCCTTGAGAGAGACCCATTCTTTCACTAATGTTTAAAGAAGCAGTCTGTATGACCAGGGTCTTGGTTTCATTTACCTGAGGCTATGGAAGTGACTGGAACCTGTGAATACTTTTGATAATATAATGTAGGTAAAAAAAAAAAGTCATATAGTGTAGATGTGTATATATGCACACCCAGTCAGTCCAGTTTATCTTATATCCAATGACATTTGCATATTGCACCTACCATCTATTGCACTGATCCACCAAAGTTTTTAAATCTGTCTGTTCATCGACTGTACTGTAGTATTTTATGTCCGGGAAATCTAGCTATCGCTATCCCACTATGTGGGAATTCTGGGTTGATGCAGATATCCAATATTACATGCATTATATGGATATAGCTGCCGATTCTGATGCAGATATACACATGTATAACTTACAGAGAGACTAGAAATCACAGTATAACTTTTTAACTTTAAAGTTGATACAAAAAAGGCTTATATCAATATATTTTAGTACTAGTAGCATGGCCAGTGTTAGCCAATTGTAGTAGAGAACGAACACCTTTTCCAGCATACAATTAATACATCAGAAACTACGGGTTTGAAATATTGGCCATATTGGGGGGGGGGGGGGGGGGAGATATAATTCCATTATCATTGTGCATCTCTTATATCTAAGGAATAACCCTGCTAAAAATCCAGCTCAAGACCAGCTGGTCAAAAAGAAAAAAAAAACATTCCCTATGCTGGTTAGGTAGCTCGTTAACTAGCTTTTGACAGGAAGAGACTATGTGGTTTTCAGGGATGATTGGCTCATCTTTGGTTAATTCTTTTAGCAGGGATTGATATAGTCCAATCTGCCCTTTGGAAAAGATTTGGACACCTCTCCTTAAGGTGTTTTGTGACCTGAATAAGAGTTTTACTGTTTTTACATAACTGGTTGAAGTTCTACATTTGAACTCTTTATTAAATATAATTTAAATGCATTTCAATTAAATTTAACTAGTGTAATATACCACAGGCGCCTCTTCTTCTTCCTCCTCCTCCTCCTTGTTTTCCTCTTCTGTCTTCGCGCTCAGCTGCCTCCAGTCAATATCATCATCTACAATCTTCATCCTAAAACAGTGCACACAAGAACACTGACCTGTACATTTCATTACAGAGAGTGTAAACATTTCAGTAACATAAATCACTGTACTCTGCATGAAAGTAGGGGTGGGCGATATGGCTCTAAAATAATATCAGGATATTTCAGGGTATTTTTGTGATAACGATATACTTGGCGATATAGGAAAACAGAAAAATAATTAATTGATTTCAGGAATATAGTATAAGAGTAGAACAGCATAATCATAATGTGGCAAAATAAAAGATATAGCATAAAATATTATAATGCAGCAAAAAATATTGCAGAATATTTAGTGCATGCATATAAACTGCAAACTAAAACAATTATACAATAAATACACCTAAAGCTTCACAGTAAATAATAGACTACTTTTAATACAGAACATCTCTATTAGAACATCTCTAATCAGGATATGTATTTTTAATATCATGATATTTCTGTGTCACGATATATATTGTATACGATATAATATTGCTCACCCCTACATGAAAGAGTATTTGAATATAAATTTTAAGAAGATACACTTCTGGAATATCTTTTCCTCGAGTCAAAACAATAAAAACACCAAAATAAAAACAATGCTTCATAAGATTATCAGAATATCTTTAAGTACTGTGATATAATCTCCGTGGTCCACTGATATTTGCTTCTGTCAGAAACCTGTAAACAACTCTTTCATGTTGCAGTGATTTTCATATTTTACATGTATCCTTTCCTAAAGGTAGACTTTTAAAGTTATAGTGTTTACTAGCGGTGGGCAATATTATATTGTATACGATATATTGTGACACAGAAATATCATGATATTAAAAATCAATATTGTGATAATAGAGCTTCTCTGTCTTAAAAATAGTCTATTATTTACTGTGAAGCTTTAGGTGTATTTATTGTATAATTGTTTTAGTTTGCAGTTTATATGCATGCACTAAATATTCTGAAACGTTATTTGCTGCATTATATTATTTTATGCTAGATTTATTTTGCCACATTATGACTATACTGTTATACTATTATACTATATTCCTGAAATGAATGAATTATTTTAGTTTTCCTACATCGCAAAAATACCCTGAAATATCGTGATATAATTTTAGAGCCATATCGCCCACCCCTAGTGTTTACTATAAAAAGCAGCATGTAAGGTTGAATGGGTCTGATTAATGCTTACTATAACACTGTATTTAATTCAGTAGTGTACTGTAGGAGTTCCCCGCTCTATGGGTTATAGCTGTAGTGTTAGCATAGCTTAGCTTAGCATAGTTTCTGTGTGTTTTTGGATTGTTTAGCTTAGCATTAGCATAGCTCTGAGTTCCTGCAGTCCCGGCCGCACTCACCCTCTCCCCGGGGCTTTAACCCGCTTCTTCTTCCCCTTCTTCTCTTTATCCGCTTTATTATCCGCATCTTTACTCAGATATCGCTTTAAATAATCCGCTTTAGACAGAGCAGCGCCTTTACTCAGCCCTGTGGAAGCGGCCATCGTGTTTATGACCGACGTCACAACGACAACCGGAGCCGTTGTGGGACATACAGTACAAAACGCTTTTTTTGTGGGAATGACTAAAAACTTCATTGTGAAATATACTGTTGTACCAGTCATAAGTCTTTCAGTCTTCTTATTTAATGAGTTTTATGTTTTTTTTTACATTGTAAATATAAGGTTGAACTAATAAAAAACTAAAAAAAAAAAAGTGTTAAACAATCCAGAAAATCGTTGCTGTCCAATGAAAAACAAGTATCTCCATTTTTCATTTGTCAAAAATTTTTGATGAATCTACCAATAGAAGTTCTAGGCTACGCCACAGAGTCCTATAGTGCACTATCCCCTTCCCCAAAACACATTTTTGCAAAATATATAATGACTATTTTTGGTTCTACTAACCACAAAATCAAAGCTATGAAAGAAATAGCTGTTATTGTTTTTGCAGCAATACAACTCCAGCAAGATTTGCATGACTTTATTACAACACTGGAAATTTACAGTATAACAGCATTATACATTATACAGTATCAGACATCCCAAGTTGCAAAAGTTGATTTCAGGGAGCCAGTACCGAAATGCGGGAGACTCCCGCAACTTCAGGGAGACTTGGTTTGTCTGCAGTATAAGCACCCAATGTTCTAATGCTGTTCAAGGATCAATATTCTTGGAGGAGAACAATAATGTCCAGCGTTGCTCACCATCTTTTTTTGGGAAAAGAAAGCCATTTATCCCACAAGAAAATACAGCAATAATACAGAGATAAAAAAACAACTTCTTCTATTTTTATATTTCTTTCCCCCAAACCTACAAACCGAGATAAAATGCAGTGAAAGTGATTATGAATAATGGAGTGTAATCATGTTGACCCAATTGAGCTTTTCTTACATAATTTATATAAATGAAAGGAAACAGTGGTTTATATAGTGAACAGCTCTACATTAATGCTGTTTATTACTATTTAAGCACAACTGCAAATAAAATATGAATAAAACTGCCTTTTCTAAAATATGGAGGTTCACATAGAAGGAACTCCCCAAGAAGACTGGCTATCTACATCTATCTATTTGAAACAACAACAGGATGTCTGTGGGTGTCTTTTCTACACGCTCATGATCAGGAAATGAAAAGTAACGGTTTGTTTAAGGCTGCGCTCATTTCTAATCCTCCAGATCATTCTGTGATAATCAAACCCAGGTAGGCATTAAAACTTAAGCTTGCTCTTTTAAATATATATTATATATACATATACTTGATCTCCTTCTGACTTTGTGATTAATGAAGAATTAAACTTTTTGTTTAGACACTTTATGAGGACGGGGGTGGGGTGGAGGGGATTTCAGTACATGTAATGAGGCTTGCAGAATCATTTGTTTAGTCTTATCTGTATACTCTGTATACATCATGTACTATTCATTGCATTTCCTGTGCCGTAGGATATGAAGCCATCTTAATAAGTTGTGACATGTTGACATGGGCCATCATGCCACTTGACTTAAAAAAGACAAGACTAGATTACCCATTATTAATCCCATAGAAGAGACATTTGCAGTGTTACAGCAGCACAGTGGATGAAAATGTTAGGAAATATAAAAACAATAAATAAAACACAATGAACATTTTTTTAAAAAGAAATATAATTGATATATTTACATTTGTCTATTAGGTCATCTTCTAACAATTTTATTTTTTTATTACCATTAGAAGAACAGAAGTTTCTAATGGCAACAAACTTAATGCTTGATACAGATATATCATTTGAATGTGTAAAGGCAACACTAATGCTCACCAAAGTACACAGCTGGCTATACGTGGGCCTGTTTTTTTGCCTGAACATTGCAAATATAAATTTCACCCAGAATTTATGTGTCTTTAAGACTTCTTTAAAATGATTAAGCACCAAATTGTATCAGTATTTTGTATTTTTTGCAGTGATCTGAACACACTCTGTGGACTTCATCATGTGGGCAGAAAACGACTCGGGTCCTCCAGGAGTGCCTTGTCTTGAGAGCCGTTCAGAGCCTGTAGAGGGAGGAGTGTATCGGATGTATCACGGCACTTCTCGACCTGCTGCTGAGAGTATCATGGCTCATGGGTTTAAGCAGTCTGTAGACGGCATGCTGGGGCGTGGTGTTTACCTCAGCCGTGATCTTAATAAAGCCAGCAGATACCCTCTGAATTTACCTGAGAACCAGAGAGTCGTCCTGCGTGTAAAAGTTAATGTAGGAAGAGTGAAGAAAATTGATCGTCAAGGTCACCCACTGCAGAAGAGCTGGCACGATCACGGGTACGACACTGCCTGGTGTCCTCCAGAGTGCGGCATGGTTCCCAGTGGTCTTGAAGAAGACTGTGTGTGGGATCCCAACCGTATCCAGGTTATTAATGCAATTAAAGCAAGACGATAAGGGTACGTTAAGGGTACTGGAATCACTTCCAGCACTAGGACCAACAGAATGTTTTATACAATGCTGACGTACAGTATTAAAGTTAGTTATGATAAACATTCTACTTTATTAAGTCTAGAAAATAGAAATTCAATCAATAAAGAACTGAGGATCTTATTCACTTCTCTATGTTTTTTATCCATCTCTCTCAATTCAGTTAAATTCAATTTTATTTATATTGCACTTTTTACAACAGAAGTTGTCAAAATGCAGCTTTACAGAGAAAAACAGGTTCACGCCTCTTATGAGGAAAGAGATGATAGAGAGCACAGAGATCAATTATTCTAGTGACATTAAGAGGAAGAAACTCTAGGAGGAACCAAGACTCATTCAGAGGAACCCATCCCTCTCGAGTCGACCCGCTCACTACAATCAAATAACAGAACAAAACATGTGGAGCTATATCTAATGTAATAGGTACTTCAGGAACAGGGCATCTCGATACATGTAGAAGAGATAGATAGAGAACACAGAAAGGCAGAGAAATTGAACTATTTTTGCCTGGATGTATGTAGAACAGTATGTAGAGTGTGGCTAATGACAGCCTAACTAAAGGCAGAGAGCCAGAAGGTAACACAGACACGGAGGCACCCTGAAAGACTGGCATCCACCCACTCCACCAATAGCAGTACCAGCATCTCAGTTTATCCACAATTCCCTTTATCCATGAACCCCTGGATCTGCAGCCTTATCTAAAGGGAAAAACATTAACTATCAAAATCTAAACTAAACAAGTAAGATAAAGATTGAGACTATGTCTGAGTCCCGAATATATTCTGGAAGATTATTCCAGAGTTGGACATTTGGCATAGAAGACAGTGTTGTTGAGCAAATAACATTTGACTTCAATGATTAGATTAGATTATTATTCACAGCTCTGGAATTATTATTTTAGCTCTGGAAGCTTCTTTGGAAGGGTTACATTTCTCAACATAGTACTTTCCGATTCCCCAAAGATGCCCAACAGGTTTCAGATCAGGCAACATGTTAGGCCAGTTGTTGATTTTTACTTTCGTTTCTTCAAAAATTAATCTGTGTTTAAGGTTTTTCTGATATTACATGGCCCAGTTCTGGGCCCAGCTACCACTTGTATCTTGCTTACACGACCCAGTGGAAGGACACTGATAACTCCAATTTACATCATGGTGACCGCAAACAGCAGCCGCAGCCAGCTATAATTGGGGTAGTTTATACTAGTGGTGTCAATTAAAATACTAGTATATACTAGTATGTTTGAGGGGAGATAAAGCCAACATGGGGTGCTGAAATAAAGAATGCGTGATCAATTTGATAAAGAAAACTTTTTTTTACTTTATTATAAACATCTCAGCTTGGTTGTAGGTATTTCTGAATTAGAACTTTAGAAATTTGCTGAGTATAAAAGAGTGTTTACACACCTGTAGTTGTGAAATTTCTATGATCCGGATCAGTTGATGAGTTTATTGAGTTTATGAGTTTATTTATATAGATAGTTTATTTGGAGTGTTTTTCCCTCTGTTTGGTTTGGTTTCACACAGGCATAAACCTTAACGCAACAAATGCGCACTAATAAACCACGTGACATCCTCTCCTCTGATTGGTCAGAGCTGTCTGGCACTTGAGCAAGAAAGTAAATATAGTGAGAAGATTCTGTGCTGCAGCACATATACCTGTGCAGTGTGAAGCTGCTTTAACACAGAATGCTGAAAATTTGACTCTGTGCTTTTAAACATGTCTCACTCTCTTTCTTTCTCTTTTAAACTCATGTGAAAGAAAAGAAACTACAGAAGAAAAGAAAGCGAAACCAAACGCTCATGAATGTACAGACAGGACCTGATGATGATGATGATGATGATGATGATGATGATGATGAAATTATGTGGAATTTTGTCGGTCTGACTGGTAGGCCATGTAAAACAGGTTAAACAGGATCTAGACATTAAAACATATATATGACTCATAACTTTATCATTTTAGTTTCAGCTTTTAACTACCAGTGCATGACTTAATATAATTTACCCTGACCACGTGCCGCATGCAATCAGACAGAAACTGTCACGGAAACTGTCACATTTAGATAAAAAAAAGCTAATAAAGTGAAGATTACCCTTGTGAAAAAGTAATATACTTAAGAGCATTAAAAGTATTTTCAAATAAGGTAAAGAATATAAAAGTGTGTTTTCAATTTTACATACTTTAAGAAAAAGCACATTAAATATACTTTCTCTGTATTTCCAGAAAATGTATTCTTAAGCAATATGCTTTAGTGCTTTAGTATACATTGTGTTGATAGAATATAGTAGCAATAAATACTGCTTTGTTCCATAGTCATTGAGGTGTATACAATATGTGCATCAGTACGCTCAGTACACAGTACACTTAAAATATACTTCAATTGTATGTTTAAAAACACATACTTAAATCTACTTAAGTTTGCAGAAGTTGTACGAGAAAGCACTCAAAAGCACAATTTAATGCTTTTATGTTGCATTTAAATATAGCTTAATTAAAAGTTAAATATGCTTAAGTTGCCATACGTTGTTCCAAATTAGTACATTAAGTATGTATTTAAGTGCATATTTTAATTTTAAAAAGTATGTACTTTAAAAATATATACTTAATACACTTTTTAGGGTGTATACAGGGTAATACAGGGTATTCTTCAAATAAATCATCAATAGGACAGTTTACATTTTAACCCAAAATAACCTATAATGATCTATGCGTGCAGACCCTTTAAAAGCTGTGTAAAGTTCTGTCCTTTACTTATTTATAAAGTCCCTACGTTACATATAGCCTGCTGAATATCCTGAGAGCATCACTACAGGGCGGTGTTTGAATCTGCGTTCGTTCATCTAAGCACTGGTTTAGTGCAAGAGATAAAACTAGCTTCTTTAAAAGTGTATTTTAGCTTCTAAAGCTCTGTTCCAACCATGTAACCTTTAAAATGCTTAAATTAAATGTATGTTTTGTGTTATATATAATTAGTTCTTACCTGATTTTAAAGAAGTTTAATTTTTAATTTTGATGTTTAAATTTAATTTTGGTGTGGTAAAACACGATGAAAAGATCTTACCTTTGATGAATAGCACAACTCAGTTCTCCAGAAATTTTAACAGTTTGTCCAAACACCCTTCAGACTGGGTGACACGGGGCATATTTTACCCCGATAAATCAATTTTTCCATCGTTAAAACAAGGCATTAATAACTTAAAAAGTGCACAAGAAGCTCAATAAAAACACTTTTTATATCCTATAACGCTAGCTTCAGCTGTGAGTGCCACCATTACTCCTGGCGCCGACTGCTACGCTATGCAGAGTCTATATAGAGGTGTGCTATTCATCAAACCATTTTTACACCAGAGTTCTCCTTTAACTATAAAATAATAAAATACAATTTTCATGTTACATCTGGATTATAACCTTAGAATATTTACAGTCATGTGCTCTTTTTATCACAAAAAGAAAAAAAGTAAATATAATTAATTTTGTATCAATATTCAGAACTGGGAAGAAGCCAGAACTCCATTAAGAACAATGAGCATGAATTCCTACTTTCATTCATACAGTTCATTTAAAGAATGTGTTATTCTCTATGGAAGCAAAAATGGTACCTCTAAGGCATTACTCAAATAATCTTTTGTAGCACCTTTAGTTTTTTTAGAAATAAAAAAAATCTTCTGTAAATCTTCTGATTTTCTTATCAATAAAAAAAACTCATGCTACATTTGAATCACTCATATGATACAGGACAGGCATCTTTCAGGTATTTAGCTGTATTGTGAAATCTCATACACAAGAAATGAGAAGCATCTATGGAATGAGGTTATAAAGCTAACACATGCTTACGTAAACACACAGCTCTCCTTTATAAACTCAATCTAAAAATGAGCTCAGTCTGATTAGACGCGTCTTCACACAGGTGAGTGATGTACCCTTTTTCTTTACACAGGTTTTCTTTAACTGTGTTTCAGGCTGTCTGTGAACTACACAAGCGGAAGTAGCTACAGAAAAATTATGAGTATTAGGTAGCACCAAACTGTATCTACAAAAAGATGTACTGTAGATATTTTATGTATTTCTGTAAAAAACGAAATTTAATTAGGTGTGCCTAATATTCCTGATTAAACAGTGGCTTCATCACACATTAAAAATAATTGAATAGTGCATTTATAAAGCATTATGTATATATTTATGAACAGCTTATGCCATCATTCACAACATAATATAAGATTTTGTATGAAATAAATTATATTTTATTAATATAACCTGCATGATTGTTAAATATGAAGTGTACATTTAGTAGAAATGAACTATGAGAGGGAAAAAAAACACTGATTTAAGGCATAAAAGAACATTAAATAACATGTCTACATAATTCTGCTTAAAGCAGCAGTCTTTTTTCTGTTTTTATATATATATTAAAAGCAATAGTGTTCCTGAGTGCAAAATATTATATAATAATATAATAAATGGCATCAGTGTGCCTCTGTTACCATTCCTGCAACCCATATACAGCTCTGGAAAAAAATAACAGTCAACATAAGAATAATGAGTTTCTTTAATTTTACCAAATTGAAAACTTCTGGAATATATTCAAGAGGAAGATGATTATCACAAGACATCAAACCAAGCTGAACTGTGTGAATCTTTGCACCAGGAGAGGAGGATAAAGTTATCAAAAAGCAGTGTGTAAGACTGGTGGAGGAGAACATGCCAAGATGCATGAAAACTGTTATTAAAAACCAGGGTTATTTCACCATTTCAGATTTTCTTTGCATTATTTGAGGTCTGAAAGTTCTGCATCTTTTTTGTTATTTCAATCATTTCTCATTTTCTGCAAATAAATGCTCTAAATGACAATATGTTTTGGGGAATTTGGGAGAAATGTTGTCTGTAGTTTATAGAATAAAACAACAATGTTCATTTTTCTCAAACATAAACCTATAAATAGCAAAATCAGAGAAACTGATTCAGAAACTGAAGTGCTCTCTTTATATTTAAACATTATATTTTTTTGTCATTTTTTGCATCACCGCTCTCTTTTCAGTGACTCCTTTGACTTCATCATGGCTGCAAAAGATAATTCAGCTACTGGAAGCTCTGCAGAGCCTGAAGACGGAAAAGAAATGTGGATGTACCACGGTACTACTCTAATCGCTGCTAGGAGGATCAAAGCTTCTGGTTTTAAACCATCTAAGAAAGGCATGCTGGGGGCAGGTGTTTACCTCAGTCCCGATATCAAAAAAGCTGAAAGATATCCAATAGGTGAAACCGGTGATACAGCTGTTCTGCGTGTGAAGGTTAATGTTGGAAAAGTGATCACAATTGACCGCAAAGGTCACCCACAGCAGACGAGCTGGCACGATCACGGGTACGACAGTGCCTGGTGTCCCCCGAACTGCGGCATGGTTAAGAGTGGTTGTGAAGAATACTGTGTGCGGGATCCAAAGCGCATTCTGATGATTGAAATATTTAAGACAAAGAAAAGCTCAAGGGTCGAACATGTTCCATCAAGATTCGATTATGGTCCATTTGTGGCCCTTCCTGCTCCACCAGGGATCCTTTTTATAGACCGTGAGGAGTTTAGGCGAGCATACCTTCAGTACAGACAAGAATTATTCGATTCATTCTGCAGAGAAATGAATGTGCGCTTGGTTTGACCTTAAGAATTGCCGTACATCTTATGTACTGGAATTGTGTAATCCAATAAATAATTCATACCTTTCTTACCTGTGTTTTTTTTTTTTTTTGCTTAAAATTACAACATCTGCCATTATAATAGAAACTATCCCTAGTGTAAAATCAGATTAAAGTATACTCAGCATTATTATGCTATACACTCTAAGAAATATAAGTACAGATTTGTACTTAAAAGAATACAAAGCTTGTCGCTGGGGCTGTACCTTATATTGAGGCACAAAAAAGTACCTTTCAGTGAAAGTCCTTTTTTGTACCCATGGTTTTTGTGGCAGTAAAGATCATAAAGATTATAAACATTATCATCAACTAAATATGGCTCAAAAACTTGATGATACAAAATTGTCTGGCTTTCAAATAAAAAATGTGCAATTTAAATATATACTGTTCATTAGTACAGTGATACAGAATACTGAATGTACCCTTTGGCTGGTTAAATGGTACAAATTTGTACTTATTGCTGTTAGAAATGACTTTGTACTTCAGAGGGAACAAATCTGACCCCGTAAAGACCAATATTGTACCTTTGTGGGTACAATTATAAAGAGTGTACCTTCGAGTACAAAAAAGTACTCATATCGTACCGCTGTTTTTTAGAGTGTGGTGCACTAAAGTGTTCTTGTAGCCACATTATTAATCAGGGGTGGGATTTCCCGAAAACGGTTAATTTTAGCGGATAACAAACAAACGAACTAACGAATGACGTGAGTAAAGAACAAGTTCTGCGAGTGTTTCCCAAACAGCTCCGCAAAGTGAAAATTAACGAACAAGGTTAAAGAATGTCTTTCTCAACTCCTTCCCTGAAACAGTGCGCTCAATCAATCCATAAATATCGATTCAACACTGGCAATATGCAGTATTTATTCACTATTACTCCCACAAAAACGAAGAACTGTGTTGTAATCAATATCATTATACATATTCTGATATTTAAATTACAAAAGGATGTACTTTGGCATTGATAAAATACTCCTAAAGATACATATGACTAAATAAATAATCAAAAATCTAATCTATTTTAAAACATTAAACTTTTTTTAATAGATCATGGTCATATGTGTTATTACATATGTTCCTTTATGTATATATATTATATATATATATATACACATATATGTATATACATATATATATATACACATATATGTATATATATATAATCTACATGGTAGAAAATGAATTACATTTAAAAATAAAGAAAAACATTGAACATTAAAGTTTTGACTGGTACTTATATATTTGCGAGCTGACACACCCCAGAGTTTGCCCAGATGAACGGCAACAGTTTTGGTTAGAAGCACCTGATTATTAAATAATATTAAATGTTACCTGCATATTAACCGCAGAGTCTCCTTTACAATACGTGCAGGTGTGATTAAAGACACCACAGGCGTCCCCTGCACTGGATTGTGTTGTGCTGTAATTCCCGGCCTGTGTACAGGTGTGTGTATGGCACAGTAACAGCCTGATTACAGAATGCACAGACGTGGAGACATATTGCTGAGACTGTGAGCATCATCTGCAGGAATTCATTGATTTGCAGCATTAATGTCAAGAGCTCTACCTGGATTTAATGATTTATTCGTGGGTTCGATTCAAAAATGCCCAGTTAGACTACAAGCTACAGACAAAGGAGGCATTATAATATAATTTAATATAATATAATATAATATAATATAATATAATATAGATTCAACCACAGAAAAAATATTTTTTCTCCCTCAAAATTTTGCGACCCTTTTTTTTTTCTTATTAAACTTTAATTGTATAAAAATTAGTACAAAAGTCTGACGTAAATTGTGCTAAGTGTACTTAACTGTACTAAAATGGAACTATTTTAAATATACATTAAGTAACATTTAAACTACTTTATACTACTTCATATATGTAACCCCATATTTGAAATATGCTTACAGTAAAATTATTATACATTTAATGAGTTTTACAACTGTATCACTATAATTTACTAAGAACTGATGTTAAATATATTAACATTAGAGTACAAATATGCTTCTTGTTTCTGTCTTTTGTAAGTAGCACAATTTTGGTATACTTTGTTAGGTATAAAAAATATATTTTAATATACTGTACTACAATTATTAGCGTGTTACAAATTTACTTAATATATATATATATTTTTTACATTTAAATGTGTTATTTAACACTGTATCCTATAATTTACTTATATTTATATTTTCCTAATTATAATTATAGAGCATTAAAATACATTGTTATATTAATGTTGTACCAAAACATATTTTTACAACATTTTAATTAATTTAATTAATTAAAAAGTTACATGATACATTGTACTTTAAGTGAACTGCTGTAACAGCTGTTTTTAAAACACTTTGCTAAAAATATACAAATGTATGTTTGGAAATAAGTATTTTAGAAGTATACTGAATTACATTAGACTAAAAGTTTACTTCATATTAGTCTATTTATTTAAAATACACTATATTGTACTTTTTAAAAAGTATGATCAAAGTTTACTTTTAAACATTTGATGAAAGCATAATATTAATGAACTTTTATTTACAACATACTTAGACATTTCTTAATATATATATTTTTTTTCACCAGGGATATATTATCTATTATAGCACAGTGACTTTTTTAAAACTTTTTTAGAACGGGCTGATAATAAGGTTAAACACTGAAATTGGAAAAATAAGGAAAACACAACATTTTGCTTGGGGCCCCTCAAATACCTTGAAATGGCCCTGCATATACATATACTGTCCAATACATGCACCTATGTTTCTACCGCTGTCCTTTAAAATGAATCCCATAAGCTACAGAGTCTTGTCTATGGGAAGTTAATTTTTAAGTTGAGTTTATGACCTCCTTTTACCTACATACCAAAGCAGAGGGCCTGATCCTGAACAGAGAACAGTCAGCTGTGCTTTACTGTGGTAAAAATGAAACAAAAAGTTAAGAGGTTATCATACAGACTCACTGCCTAACACTTCCTTTATAATCTCTATCTCAGAAAGACCTCAGTCAGGACTGGTTGATCGGAGCAGAGGTGAGTTCATTCTGCTTATTTTCTTGAATCTGGAGTGAGAAACTCTGATATTGGAAGATCTGGACGTCTCTACCATTTAACCATTGATCATTTTTATCCTCATACACTCATATTATGCAACTTATTTGAGCAGGAGCTTCTAGAACGTCAAGAATGAACAGTTGATTTATGGGAAGTAAGAAAAAATACAAAAATAGAATTACAACGTTTACAATTAGATACATGCATCTGTTGTAAGCTGGTGGTTAAAAGTTTTACACGTTTTATGTATACATTACAAAGCATTAAAATGCACAATAAGCACAGCTCTGTAAAAAAAGAGACCACTTAAAAATCATGAATTTATTTGATTTTACCAAATTGAAAACAAATTGCCCCATAGGTGTGAGTGTGTGAGTGCATGTGTCTGTTTGTCTGTCTGTGTCTGTCTGCCCTGCGATGGATTGGCAGCCTGTCCAGGGTGTATCCTGCCTTCTGCCCGATGCCGGCTGGGATAGGCTCCAGCACCCCCCGCGACCCTTAATGGATAAAGCGGTTGATAATGACTTGACTTGACTTGACCAAATTGAAAACCTCTGGAATATAATCAAGAGGAAGATGGATGATCACAAGCCATCAAACCACCAAACTGAACTGCTTGGTTTGAAGTTTTGCAAAAGCAGTGTGTAAGACTGGTGGAGGGGAACATGCCAAGATGCATGAAAGCTGTGATTAAAAACCAGGCTTATTCCACCAAATATTGATTCCTCATTTTCTGCAAATAAATGCTCTAAATGACGATACAATATTTTTATTTGGAATTTGAAAGAAATGTTGTCCGTAGTTTATAGAATAAAACAACAATGATAATTTTACTCAAACATAAACCTATAAATAGCTAATAAATAGAAGAGCAGAGCATGTTGTTGATTGGTTTGATATACAGTTTGATTTATTATGGAGTACCGGTACCACTTTAAAATAAGACTACCTTTATAAAGTGTTTCTAAATGCATTACAATTAGTTTATTAATAGTTACTAATTAGGTTGTAAATACCTTAAAAAATCATGATTAATTATTAATAATCAGTTATAACACATACGTAGAAAGGGCAACAATATAGACGGCTGTGGGTTCACTATTTGACAAACAACAGGTCATTGTTGCCCTTTCTACGTAGGTGTTATAACTGATTATTAATAATTTTTAAGGCATTTACAACCTAATTAGTAACCTTTAATAAACTAATTGTAAACTATTTATAAACCCTTTATAAAGGTAGTCTTATTATAAAGTGGTACCAGAGTACCACAGGGTCTTATTTTATGTAGTTAATAATGACAGTAATAAAGTTATGAATAAGGATGTCCCAATCAGATTGTTTTGCCCTGATCCAATTCAAGTATCTTCCCAGCTTACAACTAACCATGTGTAAGCTTTTTTTTTTTACATTTTATATAAGTATGTGTGGCCCCTTGATGGCTCCTTACTCAGAAAAATCCTAGATCCACTATACTGGACCCTGTTACACAAAAAGTTGCACATATGCAATAACATAACCTGTATAACTGTAATAAATCTAAATCAGTGTGTATTTCACCAATAATTTGCTCTGTTATTACATGAATTATTAAAGTATAACGACACAGTTATTAGGGAGCGTTGTTATAGAGTGGAACTGAATGTTTAAGTAGAGTGTCAATAATTGTGTGTGACATCATTTCCAGATAAATGGAAGGTAAATTAATTATAGCATTAATATACTGTACTCAGTTTAGGGTTTACTTTCTTCTGGTTAACACACACTACTGGAAGTACTGTGCATTGGTGTCTGTAAATCGTTCAGCTTCTTCCAACCTCAACCCAACTTTTCTTTACTCTTTATATATATATATATATTTTTATAGGTTTTAAACTTTGCCAGTGCCAGTCGACTCTTCAACCCTGGTGAAAAAAAATATATACTTAATTGTACTTAAAACATATTGAGAAATGTTTAACTATGCTGTAAATATACTAACAGATTTATGTACATAAAATATATTAAAAGTACATTAATATTATGATTTCATCAAATGTTTATATAGACTACTATATAGACTACTATAAAGTACACTTTTAGTTTAATGTAATTCAGTATACTTGTAAATTACTTATTGGAAATAAGTATGCTTAAATTTGTAACACGCTTACAATTGTAGTACAGTGTATTAAAATATATTTTTATACCAAACGAAGTATACTAGAAGTGTGCTTCTTACAAAAGACAAAAACAAGAAACATATTTGTACTCTAATGTAAATAGATCACATATATTTAAAATAAATTACGAATTTTGTACTTTTGTATTTTTATACAGTATAATTCCAGTACAAAAAAAGTTTTTTTTTTGCATTTTAGCACTCTTTAAATATACTGATTAATAATAATGTGGCTACAAGAACACTTTAGTGCACTATAGCATAATAATGCTTAGTATTTTTTAACCTACCTTTTTTTACTAGGGTAAATTAATTTACTTTTTTAACTAGGCTAATTTCATTTACTTTTTTTCACTAGGGTAATTTAATTAACTTTTTTCACTAAGAAAATGTTATTTACTTTTTTCACTAGGATAATTTAATTATAATTTTTTTAACTAGGGTAATTTAATTTACTTTTTTCACTAGGGTAATTTAATATTAATGCTTTTAACTAGAGTAATTTAATTTACTTTTTTTTACTAGGGTAATTTTACTTACTTTTTTTACTGGGGTAATTTAATTTACTTTTTTTTACTAGGGTAATTTAATTTACTTTTTTCACTAGGGTAATTTAATTTACTTTTTTTCACTAGAGTAATTTAATTTACTTTTTTTTTACTATAGTTGTTTAATTTACTTTTTTTCACTAGAGTAATTTAATTTACTTTTTTTTTTACTATAGTTGTTTAATTTACTTTTTTTCACTAGAGTAATTTAATTTACGTTTTTTCACTAGGGTAATTTAATTTATTTTTTTTACTAGAGTAATTTAATTTACTTTTTTCACTAGGGTAATTTAATTAACTTTTTTCACTAGGGTAATTTAATTTACTTTTTTCACTAGGGTAATTTAATTTACTTTTTTCACTAGGGTAATTTAATTTACTTTTTTTCACTAGGGTAATTTAATGTACTTTTTTCACTAGGGTAATTTAATTTTTTTTTTTTACTAGAGTAATTTAATTTACTTTTTTTTTCACCAGGGTAATTTAATGTACTTTTTTTTCACCAGGGTAGGCTTCACAATGTTGGCGGAATATGACCGGGCTCCACCAGGTGTGCCGCCCCTCGGGAGCTTCTCAGCTCCAACAGATGGGAAGAGGTATCTGATGTATCACGGCACCTCTGCTGTTGCAGCTGCACAAATCATGGCTCACGGGTTCAAACCTTCTGCAGACGGCATGCTGGGACGTGGAGTTTATCTCAGTCGAGATCTGAACAAAGCCAGCAGATACCCTCTGGATGAGTTCGTACTTAAAAGAGTTGTTCTCAGGGTCGTAGTAAATGTTGGAAGAGTGAAGAAAATTGATTACCAAGGTCACCCACTCCAGACGACCTGGCACGATCACGGGTACGACACAGCCTGGTGTCCTCCGAACTGCGGCATGGTTCCCAGTGGTCTGGAAGAAGACTGTGTGTGGGATCCAAAACGTATCCAGGTTATTGGTTTAATTTATCCTGCTGTATCGGCTGCTGTTGAGAACTGTGCGATCTCATGACTGATTCTTGGAGTGTAACTCCATAACATTGAACCACTTTACAAGCAAAGCTGGCAAAGAATGATAATTGTGAATCAATAAAAAAACAAAAAAGATTTGCTTACCCATCAAAATCAGTGGATCTGGATGGTGGTAAGTCTGGAGAATCAAAAATAATTCAATAAAGACCTAAAAAAAAATCCTTGACTTTTCTTTTTCACCAGATATTTACCTAAACACACCTCAATTCCAGACCACCACAGCCAAAACAACAAGACAGCAGTAAGTGATAATTTACACTGGATACAGTTGGCCTATTTGTACAAATCGTACAACAAAATACAGTACAGGCCAAAAGTTTGGACACTCCTTCTCTTTATCAATGCGTTTTCTTTATTTTCATGACTATTTACATTATAGATTCTCACTGAAGGCATCAAAACTATGAATGAACACACGTTTTATGTACTTAACAACAAAAAAATTATATTATATTTTCTTCAAAATAGCCACCCTTTGCTCTGATTACTGCTTTGCACACTCTCGGCATCATTCTCTCAATGAGCTTCAAGAGGTGGTCATCTGAAATAAAAAAATTTCCAACAGTCTTGAAGGAAGGAGTTCCTAGAGGTGTTTATTAGCACTTGTTGCTCCTTTGCCTTCTTCACTCTGTGCTCCAGCTCACCCCAAACCATCTGGATTGGGTTCAGGTCCGGTGAATGTGGAGGTTCAGCTTATTTTTTGTTCAGTACATAAAACTTCACATGTGTTCATTCATAGTTTTGATGCTTCAGTGAGAATCTACAATGTAAATAGTCATGAAAATAACAAAAACACATCGAATAAGAAGGTGTGTCCAAACCTTTGACCTGTACTCTATGGTCACACACTACAAACCGTAAAAAAAATTACACTGATAGCAGTGTTAAATGTTCAGTGTTAATCTGACACTGTGCAGTGTACCATTTACTCATGCTAGTGTTGGTCATTAGTGTTTTAGCAACACCTAAAGTGTTAATTTTTCCACTGTTTGGAGTATATATGGACACAAACTACAAAAAAAAATCACAGTATTAAAGTGTAAAGCTTAGTATTAATGAATAAATAAAATAGGAAGACAAAAATGTATCCTTTTTTATTGTTCAGGTTCTTGGTATTTTTAATTAAATTGCATCACATTTAAACACATTCATAGATATGAATCAAGTTGGAATAGAGTACAACAGGACTATTTTTAAATGCAGCGCACAACTTACCTATTGCTTAGTTTAAGGTGGACCATAAAAAAATTAATCCACCATAAATGGTAACTACAGAAGTTATCTAGCTGGCCTACATGCTTGGACTTCAAACGGCAGAATTTAAAAAACGTGCCCTTTAGCTAGATAGCTAGCATTAGTTTCCTGAAAAAACTTTTCAATTTCACCTCAGTTAGAAAACTAGCTAGTTAACTTTAGGTTGTTTTTTTGCTATAAGTTGCCCATTTCACGTAAGCTAAAGATAGCTAGCTAGCTAGGTTAGCTAACCTAGCTTTTTCTTGCAAGAGGTTCCCCATTTAACCCAAGTTAAAGCTAGCTAACGCTAGCGCACTTTCCCACACTTTTTGTTTAACTCGTGAGAAGTCTTCGACCTAACAGCTAGCTAACATATTTTATATCAGCTAGCTGAGCCAGTTTAGTACTTTAAGAGAATGTAGGTTGATTCTTCTCCTCAGCTAGCTTGGCTAGACAGTTTATTGTGAGAAATTTCCCGTTTCACCGCAGCTAGCGTTAGTTAGGTTAGCTAGCTTGCTAACTAACTAACTAAAGGCATTCTGAGACTTACTTATTTGAGTATTACTACAAATGGCACCAAAATTAGTCTCTGTTGCAGGCTAGCTTGCTAGCAAAAACACACTAGAGCTGTGAAAAAAAGAATTAGCCCAAAAAGGATTCCATAGGATTAATGGAAATACATCTAAACAATACTTAGAATTTAAAAAATAATAATGATTATATATGGAAAAACAATAAAAATAAAAATAAAAATTTAATGTCACTAAAAAAGACACACCTGATGCTATCTCTGAATCACGAAGAAAATGACAGCTGACAAACTTTGGATGTGGCAACATTTGGAGCTTGTGAGACAGAATACACAGTTGAAATGTGTTAACTCTGGCAAATAATTCCAACTTTATGTGAATTGTAACACTGAGAGTTGTTAGGATAATGTCCAGGGAGTCCAAAATGTTTACACTGTGATTTTAACACTGTAGATTTTACTGTGTAGGTTTGCATCAAAATATATGGCTAATGTTTATGTTAGCTAGCTTCCTGGCTGTCA
This sequence comes from Astyanax mexicanus, assembly GCF_023375975.1. Lineage (NCBI taxonomy): Eukaryota > Metazoa > Chordata > Actinopteri > Characiformes > Acestrorhamphidae > Astyanax > Astyanax mexicanus. The sequence goes on along the minus strand of NC_064424.1, from coordinate 6,784,917 downwards.
GTGCAACTTTTTTGAATGGGCTGATAATAAGGAAAAACACTGTAAAATGTTATATTAACAGAATAAGGAAAACACTAAATTTAGCTTGAAAAAAACCCTTAAGCAGCCCTGCATATACTGTAGAAACCACTCACTAATGCTTCTTCTGCTGCCCTATAAAATTTACTCAGTCTTGTCTGTGGGAAGTTAATTTTTAAGTTAAGTTTATGGCCCCCTTTTACCTACATGGCAAAGCAAAGGGCATGATCCTGAACAGATAACAGCTAGCTGTGTTTTACAGTGGTAAAAATGAAACAAAAAGTTCAGAGGTTATCATAAAGACAGTGTAAGGGTTATTGATCTAATTTATCCAGCAGTATCGGCTGCTGTTGAGAACTGTGAGATCTCCTGAGTGATCCTTGGAGTGTAACTCCATAACATTGAACCACTTTACAAGCAAAGCTGGCAAAGCCTTATAACTGTGAATCAACAAAGAACTAAAAAGTATTTGCTTACCCATAAAAATCAGTGGATCTGGATGAGTAAGTTTGGAGAATCAAAAATAAATCAATAGTAGATATATTTCTAAACTTTGATGCTATTTTAATGGCACAGGTGCAGGATAGGGGCCACAGTGTTCATACCAGAGAGGAATTAAAATATATAAATATAATAAAATAGATTAACTTGTGTTTATTGGTTTCAAAGTTTGCTTATATGCAAGTTTTTAGGTTTTAGGTTAAATGAACAGATAATTTCACAGAGTGGTAAAATTCAGTTCAGTCGCACTGTCCTGTGCAACAAACGAAACAAAAAGTTCAGGGTCCAAAATATAAAGACACGCCTTCCAGGTATTTGCTTTATAAACCTTTTCTCAGACAGATCTCAGTCAGGTTGCACGTTTTATCACACAGGTGAGCAACTTACAGATTTAAATAATTTCCTTGTACAGCTGGTGTGTGTTAGCTATTAGAAATGCTATGTAATTTCATGGAAGTTGAATAGATGGAGAATTTGACTAATTAATGTTGGTGATTTTATTTAGTCAATACTTTGCTTTTACAAAGTAGAATATCTGATCTAAACATTTGTATTTATGTGTGTATGTGTTAATGATTATAGAACACCAACATCTATTGTCTCAGTTTTATAAAAAAATAAAATCTCACCAGCAGTGATCTGAACACACTCTGAGGGCTTCATCATGTGGGCAGAAGATGACTTGGGTCCTCCAGAAGTGCCTTGTCTTGAAAGCCGCGCAAAGCCGAAAGATAAAGGAGTGTATCTGATGTATCACGGTACTTCTAGATCTGCTGCTGAGAAGATCATGGCTTCTGGATTTAAGCAATCTAAAAAGGGCATGCTGGGGCGTGGCGTTTACCTCAGCCGTGATCTTAATAAAGCCAGCAGATACCCTCTGGATTTACCTGAGAACCAGAGAGTCGTCCTGCGTGTAAAAGTTAATGTAGGAAGGGTTAAGAAAATTAACCGTCAGCGTCACCCACTGCAGAAGAGCTGGCATGATCACGGGTACGACACTGCCTGGTGTCCCCCGAACTGTGGCATGGTTCCCAGTGGTCTTGAAGAAGACTGTGTGTGGGATCCCAACCGTATCCAGATTATTGATGCAATTTATCCAACCCCTTCACACTGGTGTAGCATACTGTAAACTCACAGTTACCCGCAGAATGTTTCATACATCACTGACTTATAGTATGTACTGTATGTTAAGTTTAATATACACTGTACTGTACTCAGTCTGGGAGATAAAAAATTAATCAATAAAGAACTGAAAATGTCTTTGACTTGTCTTTTACTGTACAAAAATATTATAGTAATAATTATACAAAATAATACACATCGCAATGAGCTTTTCTTCAATTCTGCATCACCAATAAAATAACTAATTAATTCTTGTCGCATGTGAATTATCAGGTATATTTAAATACGAGTGTGTGTGCATCTGTTTGCTCAGATATGGATTGCTATAGTGCACAGTGCAATGAGGTAGGTAGGTTTTTTGGTCGGTCGGCAGTGTTGGGAGTAACGGCGTTAAAACTAACGCCGTTACTTTTTTTCAGTAACGAGTAATCTAACTAATTACTATGACTGTAACTATAACGCCGTTACCATTTCCGACACCCCGTTACTACTTTAGCAGCTCTATGAACTTTTTTTTTTACTTCGCTTTGCCCTGGTTAACCCCTCCTCTGTCCGGTGAACTTGAGCTTCTGGCCGCTGTGCCTGTGGGTTGGCGTGGTGAAGTGAGGCACAATTGTGACGATTTGCGTGCTCTAATCAATTCAGTGATTGCCGTGGACAACCCAAGTTCCGAATTAAGGACGTTAAGCTCTTTTTAGCAGCTCCGGTTTTTGTGGTGCTGCTGCTTTCTATTTTAGAGCTTAGATTCTCTGTCCGAATCCCACCTGACCTGAGGACCGACCCGAAATCAGGCTCCTATTTTTATTTTATATAAAGCTCTGGTGTGATAATCACAATGTTGCTAAGTAACCAATTATTATTATTCACTAAAGCGAAGGAAATAGCGAAAACTGAAAGTGAAAAACATTTGTGTTAACTGAATCTAATAAAAACGGTAATTAAAAGGAAAAACATAACTATCTCGAACTGTATTTTGTGTTTATAAAACTAACTAAAACGAACTGAAATTACTGATAGAATACCCTCATTTTTGTGTTTAATTTATTTATAAGCGCTGTTGTACAGCGGAGTTGTACAGCGGGAGTTGTTGTGCCCAGCGCACGGCACCTCGTGGTCCGTTACTTCTTGTGTAAAGCGCTTGCGCTAGCAAGCCCACCCTAAAATGAACAGAAAAAATAAAAACAAAATAAAATTAAACTATAATAAAAATGAAAAATGTAATCACGTAGCTCTGGGCGCACGTGAACGCCTCCGCGTTTGACTTGCAGCATTGTGTGTAGCTGTTCTTAAAAATCATTTAAATTAAATAATAGTTCTATGCTTCTATGTTACAGTGTTAATTAACATAATTCTGATTATATTTCGCTCATTCAATCAGCCCGAAAACAGACAGTTTATGGGGCGGATCGGGTCAGGCTCATAATGACAGTTTATGGTTCGGGCTTGGGCAGAATGTGCACGGGCTCCGGCTGGGTCGGATTTTTTGGGCACGATCTAAGCTCTATTCTCTTTTGGTGAAGCTGTTATATTAATACCATTTTAACGGGCATTAAATTGTTGTTTTTGTCCATTATTTTGTTTTATATATACATATTTCTTTTGAGTGTGGCTTGGTTTGTTAAATTTCATCCCCAGACGCGTTTTTCCGCTTTTTTCAGTATTACAAGTTTTAGTAATTTTCTTTGGTTGTGTGGAGAATTTCGTTTTATTTTTTTGAAATTCGTTAGATTATATTTTTGTCAACATTTTGGGTTTATTTTCGTTTGTTATTTTTTGTTATTTTCCTAATAATAATAGTAAATGCATAATTGATTTCCTTTTTTTGACGGGCGAATAATAAAAAGTAACACGATAGTTACTTTTACTGGTAACTAATTACTTTTATAGTGGAGTAACTCCGTTAGTAACTCAGTTACTTTTTTGGAGAAGTAACGAGTAACTATAACTAATTACTTTTTCAAAGTAACATGCCCAACACTGTCGGTCGGTAGGTGGGACGGTAGATAGGTAGGTAGGTAGGTCAGTAGGTAGGTAAATCAGTAGGTTGGTAGGTAGGTAGGTAGGTAGGTCAGTCGGTCTGTAGGTAGGTGGGTCAGTAGATAGGTAGGTTGGTAGGTAGATCAGTAGGTTGGTAGGTAGGTAGGTAGGTAGGTAGGTCTGTTGGTAGGTGGGTCGGTAGATAGGTAGGTCTGTAGATAGGTAAGTCGGTAGGTAGGTAGGTCAGTAGGTCTGTGCGGAGGTAAATTGGTAGGTCGGTTGGTCGGTAGTTCGGTTGGTTGGTCGGTCGGTAGGTTGGTCGGTTGGTTGGTCAGTCGGTAGATCAGTTGGTTGCTCGGTCGGATGGTCGGGCGGGCTGTAGGCAGGTGAGTCGGTAGGTTGGTCGGTAGGTTGGTCGGTCGGTTGGTTAGTCGGTCGGTCGGTCGGCCGGTCGGCAGGTCGGTTGGTCGGTCGGTAGGTAGGTCGGTCGGTCAGTTGGTCGGTCGGTAGGTAGGTAGGTTGGTCGGTCAGTCGGTCGGTAGGTAGGTTGGTCGGTCGGTTGGTAGGTAGGTCGGTCGGCCGGTCGGCAGGTCGGTTGGTCGGTCGGTAGGTAGGTTGGTCGTTCGGTCGGTCGGTCGGTTGGTTGGTCGGTCGGTCGGTGGGATGGTCGGTCGGGCGGTAGGCAGATGGGTCAGTTGGTCGTTCAGTGTCCGCAGAGATAGGGGTGTATCCATGGAGTGACCACAGTTATGTCCAAAACACCTATTATTAATCAAGAGAATTAGCACATGCCCTTTTAGCGTTTTGACCCACACAAAAACACACTGACAGGCCCTAAATCAAGCTGCACAGTTTGCCTAAAGAATGCTAAAATATGGCCGAGAAACATTATTTGTGTGATTGTAATAATTATGAGTAAAACAATTGTTTGGAAGGTTATTCAATTTAAAAAAATGTTGTTTGGCTCTAGCCTAGATATGAGATGAGTTACATGAGGTTGGGCATGCAGGCATACAGGTTCCATATGGCATCCTGCAGCAGACAGGGGTGTCAAGTAATAAAGTATGAATACTTTGTTTACTTACTTACATAGAAATGTAGAACGGTTATCTATACTTTACTGTAGTAATTATTATTCAGATCATTTTTTACTAAGACTTATTACATTTTTACACAATTATCTGAACTTTCTACTCCTTACATTTTAAAAATAGCCCCATTACTCCTATTACATTTCAGCTTGTTTTCATTCCGGCTTCTCATTTTTCAATAAAACCCCTATCCAGATAAATCTCTCTGTACAGATAGAATTAATCTGATTGTGATTGGACGAGGGGTATAAACATATACCACAGTTTATACTGTGATTCATCACACCTGTACACATCACGCCACACTCTTTATGTAGCCCAGTACTGTACTTAATCAATAAATCAATAAATAACTAAAATTAATTGACTTGTCTTTTCACCAATTTTTTTTCTGAACACACCTTAAATCCAGAAACGAAACATAAAGTTCAGGGTTTTTAAATAAAGACACGCCTTCCAGGTATTTGCTTTATAAACCTGTTCTCAGACAGATCTCAGTCAGGTTGGACGTTTCATCACACAGGTGAGCAACTTACAGATGCAAATAATTTCCTTGCACAGCTGGTGATTTTATTTTAACAAAAGACATCAAACTATTAGTACAATGTAATTTCATGGAAGTTGAATAGATGGAGAATTAAAAAAAAAATTGATGATTTTTTTTGTCAGATATTTTTTGGAATATATAAAAACATATGTATTATTTGTGTATGTGTCAAGGATTATAGAACACCAACATCTATTATCTTTTTTAAATTGTTTTAAATAGTTAAAATGCTCAGATTTATAAAAACAAATAAATCTCACTTGCAGTGATCTGAACACACTCTGAGGACTTAATCATGTGGGCAGAAGACGACTTGGGTCCTCCAGGAGTTGTGTGTCTTCAAAGCCGCGTAGAGCCGATAGATAAAGGAGTGTATCTGATGTATCACGGCACGTCCCGATCAGCTGCTGAGAGTATCATAGTTTATGGATTTAGGCAATCTGCAGGTGGCATGCTGGGGCGTGGCGTTTACCTCAGCCGTGATCTTAATAAAGCCAGCAGATACCCTCTGGATTTACCTGAGAACCAGAGAGTCGTCCTGCGTGTAAAAGTTAATGTAGGAAGAGTGAAGAAAATTGATCGTCAAGGTCACCCACTGCAGAAGAGCTGGCATGATAACGGGTACGACACAGCCTGGTGTCCCCCGAACTGTGGCATGGTTCCCAGTGGTCTTGAAGAAGACTGTGTGTGGGATCCGAACCGTATCCAGGTTATTGATGCAATTTATCCAACCCCTTCACACTGGTGTAGCATACTGTAAACTCACAGTTACCAGCAGAATGTTTTGTACATCGCTGACTTACAGTATGTACTGTATGTTAAGTATAATATACTTATACTGCACTCAGTCTGGGAGATCAAAAATAAATTAATAAAGAACTAAAAATGTCTTTGACTTGTCTTTTATTGTACAAAAATATTATAGTAATGATTATACAAAATAATACACATTGCAATGAGCTTTTCTTCAATTCTCCATCACAAATAAAAGAACTCATAAATTCTTGTAACATGTGAATTATCAGGTATATTTAAGTACGAGTGTGTGTTTGTGTCTGTATGCTCAGATACGGATTGCTATAGTGCACAATGCCATGTGGCTGAGGCCTCTTTCTGGTGTGTGTTTGTTGAGGGCTGGGTAGACAGTATGCTACTACTGTACGCAGAGTGTTGATTGTTAAGCATCCTTTGGAATCTAATTTGAAATGGAATTGTCAATGATGATCAATCAGCTTCAAAAGGAGACCAATACTAAATGTACAGCACCATGTAAAATACAGTAGAAATACTTCATTTCTATGCATACATTTCAGTAGAACAGAAAGAATAGAAACCACAGAAGAAAAGAAAGCAAACATTCAGGAATGTACAGTCAGACCCACCCTGATGATGTTGCTGATGCGGTTAGGGTGGTAGGCCATGTAAAACTGGTTCAATCGGTTCTTGTATGATTTTCTGATTTTAATTCCAAGCTATATTACTAACTAATGGCTTAAGACTGCAGATCAGAAAAAAAAACAAACCCACCATTTCAAAAATATAATATACTGTACAAACACTATATTACCAAAAGTATTCGCTCACTCATCCAAATCATTAAAGTCAGGTTCCAATCACTTTTATGGCCACAGGTGTATAAAACCAAGCGACAGGGTCAGAATGCATAAACAAAAGGGGTCAGACACTTCATGATCATACTGGTCTGTAAAAGAGGTGTGTTCAGATAAATGTAGGTAGGTAGGAAGATCAGTTTGTCGGTTGGTAGGTAGGTAGATAGGTAGGTGGGTAGGTAGGTTGGTAGGTAGGTAGGTGGGTAGGTAGGTAGGTAGGTAGGTGGGTAGGTAGGTAGGTGGGTAGGTAGGTTGGTAGGTAGGTGGGTAGGTAGGTAGGTAGGTAGGTAGGTAGGTAGGTTGGTAGGTAGGTGGGTAGGTAGGTAGGTAGGTGGGTAGGTAGGTAGGTAGGTAAGTAGGTGGGTAGGTAGGTAGGTTGGTAGGTAGGTAGGTAAGTAGGTAGGTTGGTAGGTTGGTAGGTAGGTAGGTAGGTGGGTAGGTAGGTAGGTAGGTAGGTCGGTTGCTCTGTCGGTAGGTAGGTAGGTAAGTAGGTCGGTTGCTCTGTTGTAGGTAGGCAGGTAAGTAGGTCGGTAGGTAGGTAGATTGACAGGTAGGCCAGTAGATAGGTCAGTAGGTACGTAGGCCAGTAGGTAGGTAGGTCGGACAGTAGGTCTGTCGGACGGACTGACAGTTGGTCAGTCGGTCAGTAGGTCGGTCGATCGGTCAGTAGGTTGGTCGGTAGGTAGGTCGGTAGGTACGTAGGCTGGTAGGTAGGTAGGTAGGTAGGTAGGTCGGACAGTAGGTCTGTCGGACGGACGGACAGTTGGTCAGTCGGTCGGTCAGTCGGTCAGTAGGTCGGTCGATCGGTCAGTAGGTTGGTCAGTAGGTAGGACGGTAGGTACGTAGGCCGGTAGGTAGGTATGTCAGACGGACGGACGTATCTTTAGTATCTGTGTAATGGAGGGAGTGCAAATAAACACAGTAAAACAACAATGAACACAAGTTGATGTGCATATTGTGAGGATAACTGATGTCATACTGATGCCATAAAAAGTGCAAGTATGCAGTTATATAAGAATTAGAATTTAGCAGTGCAAAGTTATTTTCCAGAAGGTTATTTAATTATAAAAATTGTTGCTTGCTTCTAGCCTGGATATGGGATGTACTCAGTCTGGAAAATCAAAAATAAATCAATAAAGAACTAAAAACATTTCTTTGACTTGTCTTTTCACCAGATCATTTTCTGAACACACCTTAAATTCAGAAACGAAACAAAAAGTTCAGGGTTTTTAAATAAAGACACGCCTTCCAGGGGTTTGCTTTATAAACCTGTTCTCAGACAGATCTCAGTCAGGTTGGACGTTTCATCACACAGGTGAGCAACTTACAGATTTAAATAATTTCCTTGCACAGCTGGTGTTTTTATTTTAGGTTATTTTTTAGTCAGATATTTTTTAGAATATCTAAAAACATATGTATTTATGTGTCAATGATTTATAAAATGCCAAAATCCATTAGCTCTTTAAATTGTTTTAAATAGCTAAAATGTTAAGATTTATAAATAAAATCTCACTTGCAGTGATCTGAACACACTCTGAGGACTTCATCATGTGGGCAGAAGACGACTTGGGTCCTCCAAGAGTTCCGTGTCTTGAGAGCCGTTCAGAGCCTGCAGAGGGAAAAGTGTACCTGATGTATCACGGCACTTCCCGATCTGCTGCTCTGAGTATCATGGCTCATGGCTTTAAGCAATCTGCAGGTGGCATGCTGGGGCGTGGTGTTTACCTCAGTCGTGATCTTAATAAAGCCAGCAGATACCCTGTGGATTTACCTGAGAACCAGAGAGTCGTCCTGCGTGTAAAAGTTAATGTAGGAAAAGTGAAGAAAATTGACCGTCAATATCACCCACTGCAGAAGAGCTGGCATGATCACGGGTACGACACTGCCTGGTGTCCCCCGGGGTGCGGCATGGTTAAGAGTGGTCTGGAAGAAGACTGTGTGTGGGATCCCAACCGTATCCAGGTTATTGATGCAATTTATCCAAGATCTCAAACTGGGTGCTGGAATGACCTGTAGTGTACTGTAAACTCACAGTTACCAGCAGAATGTTTTATACATTGCTGACATATGGTATGTACTGTATGTTAAATATAATATACACTGTACTGCACTGGTCTGGAGAATCAATGAGGAACAATAAATAAATCAATAAGGAACTGAAAATTTCCTTGACTTGTCTATTCTTGAACAAAAATATCATAGTAATGATTATATGTAATAATACACATTGGCTTATAATATTAGAATTAGCTTTTCTTCTGTGTTATATCACAAATAGGAGAACTTGTACTTATTCTTGTAACCTGTAAATCATCTTCTATGTGTATCAGTGTTTGTTACCCGCACACTTTGCAAAGTATTGCCAACTAACTCTATTGTACACAGAGTGCAACAATACAGAAGAAGACATAAATAAAATAAAATCAATTAAATAAACAATGATAAATAGTCAGCTTTGTCAAAGAGTTTTAGAAACAAAAACAAATCTCAAAACGATGGAGAAATGGTGAGCAGGGTAGCTGAAGAAGACCTAAAGGTTGCAGATGGGTTTGTTTAATTTAAGGTACCAGAGTTGGTTTAGGAGTTTCCTCCAACAGTTCAAAATGTATGTGTGTTTTCCCAGATATGGATTGTTATAGTGCACAATGCAGTCTGTTTGCCCACTGTGTGCATCCCACAGCCTGTATACAGACAAACCCACTGAACCGATCTAAACTCTGCCCTGTTAATAACCATTGTATCTGCTTTAGTTACAAACAAAGAGAAATAAAAACATAATAAAATTATTTTTAACATTATTTATTTATATATTATTTATTATATTTTTTTATGAAGATCAATCAGCTTTAAAAGGAGACCAATAATAAATGTACAGCACCAAGTAACATATACAGTATTGTGCAAATGTTTTAGGCACCTGTGGGAATTTTTAGCAAAGAATAAACACAGTAAAATAAGTGTTTATTAGCTCAGTAAAACACCAGCATTACAATAAATACAAACAGCAATTTTACAAAAAGCTGAGCTTTTACAGCCCTGTTTTCCTTAAAACATCTAATCTCTCCTCATCTGAGTTTAATAGAGTTATTTCTAGTTCTCATCATATTAATCAACACCTGGTTTGGTAAATTGGTAAATTTGGTAACTCTGGTGAGCTGCTGATGGAACTGAACATATACACATGCTGGCTGAGGAGCTTCCAGGAGAAATCTGGAATCTCTACACTTTGTTCTTCAGCTCGGCTCACAGGATATAACATACATAGTTAAACATTTAAAAATGCTTGTTACGTTTTACTGTATGTATGTTTGATTGCATCTGTTTAAATAATATGTGGCAAAAACACTCATATTGCTAAGATAAATGGATTAGTGTACTTTGCTTTGGTTAAACTTTTGCACAGTACTGTGAATCTTTAATTTATTGGAAAGCATTTCAGGAAAACAGGCAGAATAGAAACCACAGAAGAAAAGAAACCAAACACTCAGGAATGTACAGTTAGACCCACCCTGATGATGATGCTGATGTGGTTATGGTGGTAGGCCATGTAAAACCGGTTCAATCATTTTTTTTATGTTTTGTACGTTATATTACTAACTAATGGCTTGAGAGTGCAGTTTAGACTGATAATGCTCTAGAGTCTAGACCAGCGTTTCTCAACCTTTTTTCTATCACGGCACCCTTTAAATATATGCGAGATGTCAAGGCACCCCAGTTTACGGCCGGGGCGGGGGGGGGGGGGGGGGGGGGTGCTGGCGCAGTACTTCAGGTGAGAACGAGGGGTGTTGCTGGCGGAATATGAAATAAAATAGCGCGTGCATCGCGTGGGGGGACAAAAACTTTACAGTGTGTCCCAATTTAGGGGCTGCATCCTTCAGAGGCTGTATTCGAAGACAGATTGCGTCACAGCTGCGCAGTAATACACCGCCTCTGTGGGTCGCATCCTTCAGAGTATGCTGCCTGTGAATTGGGACACACCCCGACACGAGCTGACTCTGGAAAGGAAATATGCACGTGAGGCGCAATATTCTGACGGCACCCCCGATGAAGCCAGACGGCACCCCAGGGTGCCGCGGCACCCTGGTTGAGAAACACTGGTCTAGACTACTTCACCTGTTTTTACACTTTATTACCTGAATGAATGAACCACTGAAATAATATGAGCTATTACTAATATTATGTAACTATTATATTAACTCTTCTATTGCAGCTGCACAAATCATGGCTTATGGATTTAACCCTTCTGCTGCCAGCATTCCAGACATCCCACCCTGCAAAAACTTGCTTCAGGGAAGTAGCATTAAGGCCTCTATGCCAGCCCTCTCCTTTTTGTCGATAATTTGTCTTTGTAATAAAACTAAATATGTGTATTAAAATCAGTACGCACTATATAATATATATATTTTTTATGGAACTGATAGAATACCACCGAAAAGGGTCCTTTTTCTCTGTTCTAGGAGAAAAAATAGTGTAAAATAGGGCACATTGTTCATGCTATCAGATGGGAATTAAAAATATAAAAAAAATGATTAAGTTGTGTTTATTGGTTTCACATTTTGATCATATGCAATTATTTTTAGGTTAAATGAACAAATCATTTTACAGAGTATTAAAATGTTCAGTTGCACTGTCCTGTGCAAGAAACGAAACAAAAAGTTCAGTGTCCGTACATAAAGACACGCCTTCCAGGGGTTTGCTTTATAAACCTGTTCTCAGACAGATCTCAGTCAGGTTGGACTTTTCATCACACAGGTGAGCAACTTACAGATGCAAATCATTTCCTTGTACAGCCAGTGTTTTTATTTTACCAATAAAGTGTGTGTTAACTATTAGTAGTGCTATATAATTTCATGGAAGTTGAATAGTTGGAGAATTTGACAAAATTGTTCATGTTGGTGATTTTTTAAGTCAATACTTTGCTTTTACAATGTAGAATATCTGAAAACATATGTATTATTTGTGTATGTGTCACTGATTTATAGAACAGCGACATTTATTAACTTTTTTAATGGTTTTAAATACCTAAAATGCTCAGATTTACAAGTAAAATCTCACTTGCAGTGATCTGAATACACTCTGTGGACTTCATCATGTGGGCAGAAGACGACTTGGGTCCTCCAGGAGTGCCGAGTCTTGAGAGCCGTTCAGAGCCTGCAGAGGGAAAAGTGTATCGGATGTATCACGGCACTTCCCGATCTGCTGCTCAGATGATCATGGCTCATGGCTTTGAGCGATCTGAAGGTGGCATGCTGGGGTGTGGTGTTTACCTCAGTCGTGATCTTAATAAAGCCAGCAGATACCCTCTGAATTTACCTGAGAACCAGAGAGTCGTCCTGCGTGTAAAAGTTAATGTAGGAAGAGTGAAGAAAATTGACCGTCAGGGTCACCCACTGCAGAAGAGCTGGCACGATCACGGGTACGACACTGCCTGGTGTCCCCCAGAGTGCGGCATGGTTCCCAGTGGTCTTGAAGAAGACTGTGTGTGGGATCCCAACCGTATCCAGGTTATTGATGCAATTTATCCAAGATCTCAAACTGGCCACTGGAATGACCTGTAAACTCACAGTTATCAGCAGAAGGTTTTATACATTGTTGACTTACAGTATGCACTGTATGTTAAGTATGTTAAATATGATATACACTGTACTGGAGAATCCAAAATAAATCAATAAGGAACCGAACATTCCCTTGACTTGTCTTTTCTTGAACAAAAATATTATAACAATGATTATATGTAATAATACATATTGGCTAGTAATATTATAATTAGCTTTTCTTCTATTTTCCATCACGAATAGGAGACCTTGTATTTATTCTTGTAACCTGTGAATCATCTTCTATTGTACATATGCAGTGTATCAGTGTTTGTTACTTGCACACTTTGCAAAGTATTGCCAACTACTGTATCTCTATTGTACACAGTGTGTACAGTTTTTATTGTACACAACAACAATAGAAGTAGACCTTAATAAAGAGGTGATGGTAAAGACTTAAAGGAAAGGCTTAATTAGGTCTAAAGTAAAAAAGTTGTGGGCTCTGGAATATAATTTTATTTAAATAGACTAAGAGTTCTAAAAACAAAAACAAATCTCCAAATGATTGGTGAATAGGCCAGCTGAAGAAGACCTGAGGGTGCATCCACACAAATACAAAGCAGCTTCTTGTGTGCCGGAACTGGCAGAATTGGACATTCCTAGCATGTTCGACTTCTAGCACTGGGGTCCTGGGTTCAAGTCCCTATCTGGGTGGAGTTTTCATGTTCTCCCCATATCAGTGTGGTTTACTCCCACAGACCAAGAACATAGAGATCAAATTAAATCTGATCAGTCTGAATAGCCCTGGTGTGTGGGTGTGAGTGTATTTACAAATTTATATATGTTTGAATGTCTGGATATGGATTGTTGTAGTGCAAAATGCAGTCCTATAGGTGTGCAGGTGTGTCCTGGTTGAGTGCTGATTAGACTGTATGTAGGGTGTTGATTGTAAAGCATCCATGGATATCTAGAAAGGCTAGATCGAATGGGTTAACACATTACCGCTGACAGCACTAGTTAACCCTTGTGTGGTGTTCATATTTTTGTTACTCGTTTACTTTGTTACTTGTATTTAATTCAGCAAAATTAAGCAAATTTACATTAAAATGCTTTACACACGCTCGCTTCACCTAAATTGCAAGCAATATAAACAGCTTACATGGTTAATATTTGCCCTTTACCTTTCTTATGTTACATTTCTTTCAAAAAGTGCTACTCTTTTTTTTATTAGTTTTTTAATAAAATGTAAAAGAAAATGAATTAAACTCAAGATATGAGTAGAAAATTTGTTTAGTTTAAAATTTACAAATGAAGCAATGTGTATTAGCCCTTGGCCAATCAGACTGTATGTAATACAAATGTGTGTGTGTGTGTGGGGGGGGGGGGGGTACAGTGTGTGTTTATCGAAAATGTGTTTTGATATATGTTTTTCACAAAAAAAATGAGCCAATGCCAATGAGTTTGAGTTAGAAAAAATATTTTTTTAGTATCATTTGATGAAAAATGAAAACGGGTCCCACAGACACAAACACCACACAAGGGTTAAAATAATACTTTTAATTTAAAAAATGTTGCTCCCTCAAAAAGGTCAGATGGTACAGTATGTCAAATTAGATATAGCCTACACTGACAGGGACTAGATATTTGCGAATATTCAAAAGAGGCTTTCTTAACAAAGGACAATGCAAATCATAAACAGGGACAGGCAGGGCAAGTTTACGGTACAGAGTTAAAGTAAAGCACATAATTAAGCATTATGACCCTTCCACACCCATGCAAAGCAGCTTCTTTACCCAGAGTGTGCTGGAACTCACCAAGGGTGTCAAATAACACTAACAATACTTTGTTACCTTACGTAAGTAATTATCTGAACTTTCTACTACTTACTACTCCCCCAACCACAAGGCAATGGGGCCATGAAGTCACTGGTTGACGTCTACACCCTAACGTCTCTCTGATCAACCCATATTTCTGAGGAATTTCTTTTACTAGCTACTGCAGACAAGGCAGGCTGAGAAAGAGTTTTATATACAGCATGTATATACAACTCATATACAAACCCATTGTATTTCTCAAAGAACATAAAAAAAAAATTAGCGGAAGGAGACCTTAAAGAAATGTAATACATCCCTTTTGTGCTTTTCAAGACACACAAAATGTACTTTTCCCGTCGTTATGATAGCAAAGTCATACCGACAGGCCCTAAATTTAGCTGCACAGTGCGTGGTTAATGGATCAATGGAGTACTTGTCTTTGAACTGATTTGGCTCAAGTCACAGTTCTAAATCTGGGGTGGGTTTCCCGAAAGCTTCGTAACGCTAAGAACTTCGTTAACTCGTACTTAAGATTGATCGTTAATTAAAGAGTGTTTCCCAAACCCGTGCGTAACTAAAGTACTACGTAAACTCACTCGCAGATTAACGAGTGCTCTGACCCAGTCGTTATTCTTAAAGAGCTTCTTTAGGGGATCTCGACTGGCAGTTCAGCACCTTAAACACCAGGGACCGCCAATTTTGAAGAAGAAATATATTATTTCCGTGGCTGAACAATTATATTATATTACTATTAATTATAATCAATTATATTATTATATAATTATCAATATTATTATATTATATTATGTTATGTTATGTTATGTTATGTTATGTTATGTTATGTTATGTTATGTTATGTTATGTTATGTTATGTTATGTTATATTATAATGCCAACTTTGTCTGTGGCTTGTAGTATAACTGGGCATATTGGAATTGACCAATCAAACCCACGAATAAATCATTAAAATCCAGATTAGCGATGCTGGAGTTCTTGACATTAATGCTGCAAGAAATGCAATCAGTGAATTCCTGCAGATGATGCTCACGGTTTAAGCAAAGCTGCAAAGTAGGTCCGGTGCAGGGGACGCCTGCGGTGTCTTTAATCCCACCTACACGTATTGTAAAGGGTATCGGTGAATGTGCAGGTAATATTTAATAATATTCCTTATTCAGGTGCTTCTAACCAACATTGTGGCCGTTCATCTGGGCAAACTCTGGGGTGTGTCAACTCGCAAATATATAAGTACCAGTCAAAAGTTGGACACGTCTCATTTAATTATTTTATTTTTTATTTTTTTACATTGGCGATTAATATTAAAACCATGAAAACGATTAATTGACGCATATGGAATTGTCTAGTAAACAAAAAGGTGCATGGCCTTCACAATCCCCTGACCTAAACTCAACTGAGTGATTTAGGATGAGCAGGAGCCTCATAGAGTGTATATAAAACATATTTTTATATACATATGTATAAGTATTATTATATTATTTTTATATAATTTATTTTTTATATATTTTATATTATTTTTATATAATTATTATTAATAATAATAATAATAATAATAATAATAATAATAATAATAATAATAATAATATAATAATAATAATAATAATAATACATTAATATTACTATCAATATTACTATTAATAATATTAGTATAATATCTATTAATATAATATATATTAACTATAATAATTTAAAAAAAGTAAGAAAAGTTTAATGTTTTAAAATAGATTAGATTTTTTATTATTTATTTAGTCATGTGTATCTTTAGGAGTATTTTATTAATGCCAAAGTACATCCTTTTGTAATTTAAATTTCAGAATATGTATAATGTTGATGATTACAACACAGTTCTACGTTTTTATGGTCTAATAGTGAATAAATACTGCATATATGCAGTGTTGAATCGATATTTGTGGATCGATTGAGCGCGCTGTGTCGGAGGAGGAGTCAACAAAGACGTTCTTTAACCTTGTTCGTTAATTTTCACTTTGCGAAGCTCTTTGGGAAACACTCGCAGAACTGGCTCGTTCTTTACTCACGTCATTCGTTAGTTCGTTCGTTATTCCCTAAGATTGATCGTTTTCGGGAAACCCACCCCTGATCTGAATCTGTCTGAACTTTGCAAATAGAACAAATCTTTTTTTATTACTAACTTTTGTTATTCCAGAAACAGGTAAAACCAAAAATTCAGGATCCTTATGTAAAGATATGAGTTAATTTTGTAGACATGCCTTCGCAGCGTTTGCTATACAAACCCATTCTCAGACAGATCTCAATCAGTTAGGAGGGGTCATCACTCAGTTGCATAACATGCAGGTCATCATTTCAGTAAATGATCTCAGTAAATCATTTCCTGGTACAGCTGATTCTCTGTAACACTGCCTGTTAACTATAAATAGTGATACTGTTACCAGTGTCAGGATATGGCTGCCTGTACCTATAGGTAACTGTATGCAGGTTTTATTCAAAAAGAAAAACAAAACAATTAAACAGAAAAACATTTTTCATTCACAGGTAAGTTCCTAACTCTTAGTTCTCAATTTCATCTTATAATCAACATTTTTCCCTTTTTTCCAGATATTAAGTACTTAAGTTAATTTCTCATACTATTAATATGTGTGCCTTATGGGCTTAGCAAGACCACTAACAGTCTTTATAAGCCCATTCTAAACATTCTAAACAGCTTAGCTAGAGCTTCTTTGGATAGGGAAATTAGAATATTATATACTGTAAGACCAATTGGCAGTGTGGGCAGTGTGCCGAGTCCTGCTGGAAAATGAAATCTACATCTCCATAAATGTTGCAGAGCAGAGGAAAGCATGAAGTGCTGTAATATTTTGCAGGAAAACTCTGCACTGACTTTAGACTTGATAATAAAACACAGTGGATCAACACCAGCAGATGACATGTCTCTCCAAACCATCACTGATCATCAGTAAATTTCACATTTCATTTGTAAATCAAGGGAGCAGAGTCTGGAGGACGAGTGGAGAGACACACAGTCCAAACTGCTTGAGGTCTAGTGTGAAGTTTCCACCAATCAGTGATGGTTTGGAGAGACGTGTCATCTGCTGGTGTTGATCCACTGTGTTTTATCATCAAGTCTAAAGTCAGTGCAGTTTTGTTTTACCACAAAATCTTACAGCACTTCATATTTCCCTCTGCTAACAACTTTAATGGAGATGCAGATTTCATTTTCCAGCAGGATTTGGCACACTGCCCACACTGCCAAAAGTACCAATTTGTTGTAAATAATATTCTAATTTTCTGAGACACTGATTTTTTTTATTGGCTGTAAGCCATAAACATCGACAATACATGAAATAAACTTGAAGAAATAAGAAAGAAATAAACTGTGTGTAATACATCTATATAATACAGTATATAATAGAGTTTCACATTTTAAACTGAGTTACTAAAACAAAGTAACTTTTCAATTATTTTCTATTTTTTTTACATGTGCTTATATATTGTGTTATAAAGCTGCTTGTTTGATTAGAAAATGAAATAAATGTAATGAATAGTCAGAACCAACATTAACACAACAATATCAACTATAAACAACCATTTCTGCTCTCTAACACTACATACAAAAAAATTACACTGGGATGTTAAGCTGTGTTTTACATTACCTCAAAAACTAGTGTAATAATAATTACTTAATTTTTCAATGTTTTTTTATGTATTTATATGACATTTTGTACATTTTAACAGCTCAGTATAATCTTCTGGGTTGTCTTATTTAGAACATCTGTGGACTCAAAAAGGCCCTTGACCTTATTTAATCACAGTGAACTTTGGTCCTCTGCTTTAAAATCTTCTGATTAGACTATGAACGTTAACTTCCTGCTGGTGTCTGGGTGCAGTAATGAACAGGATGATGGCAGGGATGTTTAACACCTTAAATCCTGTGTAATGTGTAAGATGGCATGCCAGGAGTGACATTAAGTTATCCTAAAGCAGTGTGTAAGACTGGTGGAGGAGAACATGCCAAGATGCATGAAAACTGTGATTAAAAACCAGGGTTATTCCACCAAATATTGATTTATAAACTCTTAAAACTTTCTGAATATGAATTTGTTTTCTTTGCATTATTTGAGGTCTGAAAGCTCTGCATCTTTTTTGTTATTTCAGCCATTTCTCATTTTCTGCAAATAAATGCTCTAAATCACAATATTTTTATTTGGAATTTGGGAGAAATGTTGTCTGTAGTTTATAGAATAAAACAACAATGTTCATTTTACTCAAACATAAACCTTTAAATAGCAAAATCAGAGAAACTGATTCAGAAACTAAAGTGGTCTCTTAATTTTTCCAGAGCTGTAGTTTCTGTCCTTCAGATTTTAATTCATCCTTTTTATATATTTGCAGTGATCTGAATACAGTCTCTGGACTTCATCATGTGGAAACAAGATGTTTTACGTCCTCTAAGATTGCAAAGTCTCCTGGAGATCTGTAGAGAGCCTGCAGAAGGAAGAGTGTATCGGATGTATCACGGCACTTCTCGATCTGCTGCTCGGATGATCGTGGCTCATGGATTTAAACAGTCTGCAGACGGCATGCTGGGGCGCGGTGTTTACCTCAGTTGTGATATTAATAAAGCCAGCAGATACCCTGTGAATGTACCTGAGACAGAGAGAATTATTCTGAGTGTAAATGTTCATGTTGGAAGAGTGAAGAAAATTGACCGTCAGGGTCACCCACTGCAGAAGAGCTGGCATGATCTTGGGTACGACACTGCCTGGTGTCCTCCAGGGTGCGGCATGGTTTCCACTGGTCTTGAGGAAGACCAGTGTGGGATCCGAGGCGTATCCAGGTTGTTTTGGTTGACTGCTGGACACAGATTTGATTTGTATAATTTTTAAATATGATAAAAATATGTTAAGTATGATAAATACTGGTAATGTAAGGGTTTAATGAACTCAGACGTCTACAGAAACATTTTGCCTTTCAATCTAAAGAAAGATGGAACCAAACTGACTGGGAGATCCTTCATCATGCAGCAACAAAAAAAAAAAGCATCACATAAGTTTAGTGATGTCAGTGGATCACAGACTGGATGCAGTTACTGCAAACAAAGGATTTGCAACTAAATATTCATTCTTATTCACTGTAATCTACATTGTCTGGCCAAAAATAAAACGTTGACACAAAAAAAAGGTCACACACTCTAATTGTGACCTCAATCTCATGCTCCCTAAATCACTCTTTCACAATTCCAGCCCCATTAATCCTGGCCAAGATTGTTATCTTGTTATATACCCGTTCTATCAGGGAAGAAAAAATCCATTGATGGAATAACCTGGTCTATATTCAGTATATTCAGGTAGTCAGCTGACCTCATTCTTTCAGCAGCACATACTGTTGCTGAACCTAAACCTGCAGACCAACTGCAGCACCAACCAACCCCACATCATTTACTTACTTAAATCCAGGTGGAGACTTTTTATTTTTTGGCCAGGCAGCATATTTTATCTGTTCTAGTACTTGAAAAATTGGTGGGTTCAAAATAAATGTCTTTAAAAATATTTTTGTTTTGTAAAACCCAAATAATAAATTATTTAATTTCTTGACATTTATTTTGTTGCATATTATTTTTGTACAGTTACAGAAATGACAAAAATATATTATTTTTTAACAAAGAAGTCTTTTATTTCACAGTATTACAGTTAAAATCTGTTAAAACACAGTTATTTCATGCATTCCACCTTTAGAAAATCACATGACAATTATTCTTGTACTTTTTTTCACCCCAAAAACACAACAAATGTACAGGAAATTACTGCAAAAGTTTACATGGAAAACTTATTTTTTGTACCAATTGTTCCAATATTTGTGGTCAAATATCCAACAATAGTAATTTTGCAAGTTTTCGTTGATGGTTAAGAAAAGCATCTGGTCAAGGAGTAACTAGCTAAATACAGTTTAATCAAATAAAATAAGTTGTATGCATATGTGTATTTCACCATTAAAACATCTAGAATTCAATCAAAAGGAAGATGGATGTTCACAAGCCATTACACAGTGATAATCTCTTCAAATTGTTTCACTCGGAGTGACATTAGGTCACCCAAAAGCAGTATGTAAGACTCAGTGTTGGGCACGTTACTTTGAAAAAGTAATTAGTTATAGTTACTCGTTACTTCTCCAAAAAAGTAACTGAGTTACTAACGGAGTTACTCCACTATAAAAGTAACTAGTTACCAGTAAAAGTAACTATCGCGTTACTTTTTATTATTCGCCCGTCAAAAAAAAAAGGAAATCAATTATGTATTTACTATTATTATTAGAAAAAAAACAAACGAAAATAAACCCAATATGTTGACAAAAATATAATCTAACGAATTACAAAAAATAAAAACGAAATTCTTCACAGAACCAAAGAAAATTACTAAAACATATAATACTGAAAAAAACGGAAAAAACGGAAAAACGCGTCTGGGGATGGAGTTAAACAAACCAAGCCACACTCAAAGGAAATATGTATATATAAAAAAAAACAAAATAATGGACGAAAACAACAATCTAATGACCGTTAAAATATTATTAATATAACAGTTTCACCAAAAGAGAATAGAGCTTAGATCGGCCCAAAAAATCCGACCCGACCCAGCCCGAGCCCGTGCACATTCTGCCCAAGCCCGAACCATGAACTGTCATTATGAGACCCAAACCATAAACTGTCTGTTTTCGGGCTGATTGAATGAGCGAAATATAATCAGAATTATGTTAATTAACACTGTAACATAGCATAAAACTATTATTTAATTAAAATGATTTTAAGAACAGCTACACACAGTGCTGCAAGTCAAACGCGGAGGTGTTCACGTGCGCCCAGAGCTACGTGATTACATTTTTCACTTTATTATAGTTTAATTCAGTAAGTTTTAATTTGTTTTTAGGGTGGGCTTGCTAGTTTTTATTAGTTTTCACACATCTCATCAGAGAGATCAATCTAATAAACGTGAGAGAGAGAGAGAGAGAGAGAGCAAGGGCGTAGGAGCGGGCTTGATATTGGGGGGGACACATTTGCCAATATGAACCCAAGCCCACCCAATAGTTTCCTAGAACAACATTTGTGGAAATTACTTTTAATTAAAAGTAAATTATTATTATAAGGTGATTTTACAACCTAAACATGTTACTCCACATTACTACTGTTGTTAGAAAAATTATGCAAGCAATTATTATTCTTGTTATTATTATTATTATTATTATTATTATTATTATTATTATTATTATTATTATTATTATTATTATGTATTGGCATGTCAATTCTGTTGTATATTTACATTTTCTCCTGCACTTTTATTTTTTCTACTGAGAGCTCTTCTTAAGATGGTGTCCTTTTATGTAAAAGAATTTAACTTTACGTTTCATAGAGACTTTTATAAACGTCAGGATATGTGGTCTTACTGTGAAATACAAATGAACAGAAGTCACGTTACAGCAGTGTTTCTCAACCCAGTTCTTATATATTCTACTGCATATTAAAACTGTTCTGCATATTCTAGAGCTTCCTCTGGTGGATATACATGATTAATTTAGGCTCCATAGGGGGCTAAAGGATTTTAACAGGTAAACTCAGTAAATGACTGTTTATTAGCTGATCAGGTGGAAAACACTAGTTTAGGGCAGTGATCGGGGTTAAGTAACTGCTTTAAACTACCAACCTAAAGTACTGTACGAAATTCTGGCTATCCTCTACATCCAGCTTCTAGATTACTAGTTAGTTAAATCAATTTTCGTTCATTATAGCTCACAGTAAGTCCTGTAATCCTAAATGAATAAACAGTTTGAAAATTAAAGTGATTAGCTGATCAGGTACAGGGAAACATTACATATATATTTTATTTTTTTCCTTTAACCCTGACTCCCAATCTAGCTAATTCCAAAGATAAACTAACTCACTCTCACAGCTGCAGTTTATTAATCACAGTGAGTTTAATCTGTGTGCTGATTCAGAGACGTGTATTTTTAACCAGCTATCAGAAACATATCATCACAGTTGAAGTGGTTAGCCTATCGTTACCTTTCTTTTAGAAAAATCTCCGTATATCCAGATCTGTTTTAAAATCAGCTGAAGATGCTGCGTCCCGATCCCGCTGCTAAATCTCACAGCGAGGGGGCGGGGCTTCCCCAACAGCAAACTGCCTCTGCTCCGCGCGCCGCAAAACCAGCAAGCTGATTGGCTGTTTCTACTGAGAGGCGTGACTTAATACCTGAACCGGCTCCGTGATTGGTCCGGTCTGTCTCCTCATTAATAGTACAGCTGACCTGAGCGAACTGATATCATTTTTGGGGGGGACAAATCCACCTGTTTCTAATATTGGGTGGGACATGTCCCACCCATCCCCCCCGGTTCCTACGCCTATGAGAGAGAGAGAGAGAGATTTGCTTGTTCTGGAATGAGCTACTCTCAGGTAAATGTTCTCACACACTGTATCTCCTGTTTCTCTTTCATCTGCCTTGCGCTCATATTGTAATCCCATATAATCTGCAGTTTTTCAGTGTTTTCTGTCGTATTTTGCGGCTAGCGCGAGCGCTTTACACAAGAACTAACGGACCACGAGGTGCCGCGCGCTCGGCAACACCGCCCGCTGTACAACTCCGCTGTACAACAGCGCTTATAAATAAATTAAACACGAAAATTCAGTAATTTTAGTTCGTTTTAGTTAGTTTTATAAACACAAAATACAGTTCGAGATAGTTATGTTTTTTTCCTTTTAATTACCGTTTTTATTAGTTTCAGTTAACACAAATGTTTTTTCACTTTCAGTTTTCGCTATTTCGTTCGCTTTAGTGAACAATAATAATTGGTTACTTAGCAACATTGTGATTATCACACCAGAGCTTTATATAAAATAAAAATATGAGCCTGATTTTGGGACGGTCTTTGGGTCAGGTCCGGTTCGGGCAGAGAATCTAAGCTCTAAAAGAGAAAGCAGCAGCATCACAAAAACCGGAGCAGCTAAAAAAAGCTTAACGTCCTTAAATCGGAACTTGGCCTGTCCACGGCAATCACTGAATTAATTAGAGCACGCAAATCGTCACAATTGTGCCTCACTTCACCACGCCAAACCACAGGCACAGCGGCCAGAAACTCAAGTTCACCGGAAAGAAGAGGGGTTAACCAGGGCAAAGCAAAGTTACAACAAAAAAAAAATTCATACAGCGGCTAAAGTAACGTGCAGTAACGGGGTGTCGGAAATGGTAACGGCGTTATAGTTACAGTCAGAGTAATTAGTTAGATTACTCGTTACTGAAAAAAGTAACGGCGTTAGTAACGCCGTTAGTTTTAACGCCGTTACTCCCAACACTGGTAAGACTGGTGGAGGATAACATGCCAAGGCGCTAAATCTGTGAATAGAAATCAGGGTTATTGAACCAAATACTGATTTCTGAACTCTTCCTAAGTTAAAATATTAGTATTGTTGCTTCTAATCGAACCTAATCGACCTTTCTCAATTTCTGAAAATAAATGCTATAATTGACAATATTTTTATTGGGAAATTTACTCATATGTATATCTGTAACTACTATTAAAAACTATCATCCTTAAGGCTTTCAGATTGCAGGCTAGAGATAGTCCTGCACCATTATATCTTGGTATATTCTGTTTAGCTCATGTTGAACCTACAGAAGTATTGACCCCATGAATCAGTTATCATTTAAACAATTAGCACAGCATTTGGAGGACCACAGGGTTCCATTGCAGGGCCACTAAAATTAACGTTAGTGATGACTGTAATGTAGTTATTATCTGGCCCAGATTATAGGTAGGAAATCTGAACAATGATGTTAAGAAGGTCATTAAAGCTTAGACTAAATATTAGACTTTAAATTTATTTTATTAATTGCACAAGCATAACCAACAGTAGTGTTTAGCTTTAACCACAACCAAACAATTCCTCAATTTATTAGGCATTAAGCATTTCATTAATCAGCTCTTTACACATGCATGCTTATGCATGAAAACACATATATCTTTTTTACAGCTCCAGCACTTCTCTAAAGCATGTTTATCCGCTGTGTGCATCCCACAGCCTGCACACTTACTGCCTGCTGGCCCACTCTGACCCGGCGCTGCTCCGGTTCCCTGCTGCTTTATAAGGTTCTCCAAAGACGTCTTTAATCCAGAGTCAGTGCAGTGAGCTATACCCACCACAGCCAGTCGCTTCGGATCCCAGACACAGTCCTCCTCCATGCCGCCCATGCTGGAGGGCAGCCAGGCTGTGTCATACCCCTGCTGGTGCCACGTGGTCTGAAGATGCAAGCTTTGGGAGTCAATCTTCTTCACCTTCCCCACTCTTACCCTCAGCTGGAGCACCACCCTCTCATTGGGGCCACAGAACCCTGGGTAGGACATGGCCTTGTTAATGTCTCTGCTGCAGTAGACTCCAGGTCCCAGAGTTCCTCCTGCAGACGGTCTGAATCCTGATGAGATGATAGTTGGGGCGGTGTTCTTGTGTGTACCATGGTACATCGTGTAGCCGTGACTTCTCTTTGGAGCCTGGCCTGGCTGCAGGTGCTTTGTTTTTTCAGCGCAGGCCTCCCACCCACTGAACTTGATTGGCATATTTCCTGTTTTTTTTTTTTGTGTGTGTGAATATAAGAATAGGCATGTGTAAATGCAGTGAATTCAGTACAGCTGATATTCAGTATACAGTACACAGTATACAGAATACAGTACATATACATTCTTTTTTTGTTCTTAGAATATCTGTATTTAAACTCCCTCCCCAAGCATTGTTGCCAGATTTAACAGTTCCATGCCAAACTGGACACATTGTGTTTAAAATGCTTATACTTGCACGATCATACCCACTTTAATTGCCCCTTTATAAGCACTGCATGCATTCATTCACTTTACCAGCCTTAAGCTTCTATACCTCTATATTTGTGCTAATGTGCTAAAAAACTTTATTTGTACCATCATACCTAACTGGTACACTCTCACTCTTATATGGCACTATTGCCTTGTGACCACTTCATTTTCTGAATTAGTTTCTCTGATGTTGCTATTTATAGGAATACATTTGAGTAAAATGAACATTGTTGTTTTATTCTATAAACTATGGACAACATTTCTCCCAAATTCTAAATAAAAAATATTGTCATTTAGAGCATTTATTTGCAGAAAATGAGAAATGACTGAAATAACCAAAAAGATGCAGAGATTTCAGCCCTCAAATTATGCAAAGAAAAGTTCATATTCATAAAGTTTTAAGAGGTCAGAAATCAATATTTGGTGGAATAATCCTGGTTTTTAATCACAGTTTTTATGCATCTTGGCATCATGTTCTCCTCCACCAGTCTTACACACTGCTTTTGGATAACTTTATGCTGCTTTACTCCTGGTGCAAAAATTCAAGCAGTTCAGTTTGTTTTGATGGCTTGGAATCATCCATCTTCCTCTTGATTATATTCCATTGGTTTTAAAAGTTTTACAGCACTGTATTTAAAGTATTAACAGTTTATTATTAAGCAGTGTTGGTTTACATTTTGTAAATTTGTGGGGTTTTTTGCTTAGTCCTAGACTAAATATTTCTTTTAGTGGATAATCTCTATTCAAAATGCTACATGTTTGTAGCCAATACTAGGCTTAATACCTGTTTGGGGAAGCCAAACAATATTATGTCTGGAAACCGCTGTAGCAATCTGGCAACTCTGCCTGCCCTTAACACTTAGGACCCGTATCTGTCTTCAGTTCATGACATAACTCACGAACATCATTCTATTATATTATATCAATAATTCCTATTGTTCCTGAATACTCTGCTCTAGATCTGAATATTAACGATTAGTAGGTCAAATGCTTCACTGAGAGAGGTTATTATCTTAACATACAAAATCCTCATTTTACAATCCTATTTAAGAAATGTATTGCTTAGTTTCGCTAACGTTAAACTGTTGAATTAAAAAGAGGAAAGATTACCTGAGCTGTGCTGTCCACTTGCTTACTTAGGCAAACTAGTTTCTCTTTCGTTTATGACTTCCTGCAGGTGTGGCCTGAACTTCTGGCCTATCAGCTGACTGATTCTGAAGTTTCTTAAAGGCATGCTTCACATTCTTCAGCATTGCAGCTGAAAGGGCATTTCGTCACAGAATAGTTTCAAACAAACTGTGTGACAAAACATATTTCAGGATTTACTCTGAATTAATACAGTATTACACATATATAGGAATATTAGCCTGCACTGTAAAGAACATTTTCTACATTTTATATAATTTTCAGGCTAAGGCAACCTGCTATTAAAACTGGTTAAAGAGCTAGTATATCAACATATAGTTCATAAAAAAAGGTGTGAGAAGTATTGACATTCATTTCTCTGTGAGTAGAAGTATGTATACTAGTGTTGAAGTATCAATTCAAGCTTTTTACTCTTTAGGTAAAAGTGTAAAAGTACCTAAAAAGTTTTAAAACTACCTAAAGTATAAAAGTAAAAGTAATGTTAGGGAAAAAAACGCCATTAAGAACAAAAAGCTGAGCACCAGTTTGCATTTTTTTTATTTTTTTTCATTATGCAAGTAAAATAGATGTTCTAGATCTTTGTAATCTCAGAAACGCATTATCTGCATAATACTGATTATACCTAAAGAGACACTAAACCCTAAACCATATATTTTTTTAAATGAATAATTAAAATGTGTTCCTGCTCATCAGTCCTGCTCAAAATTTTTAAAAACCTTTCCTAACGTTTAAAAAAAACTCTACTATTGTGGTAATTTCTGCCTCTGCAGCACCCTCTCAGGTTTAACTGTGCTATAGACGAGGACGATGTCTACTTGCACTTTGGTATGCAGACACATCACAATATGCAAATCAGTCACATAAATAAAATGTCTGTGTAAGCAAGCCCAGAATGAAAGATTACTTTAATATGTAGAAAATTATACACATAATTAGTGAGCTAAATCCATATGCAAGCCTTTTTTACATCACATCCCACAATTCTCCACCATTTAGAACAAACTGCAATACTTGTATAATGTGTAATTGTCCCAAAACTTAAAAAAAAAAATCCACATGTTGTTTTGTAAGTAATATTTTTAAGTAATGAACAGTAATTGGATTAATATGAATTTGGAGAGGACAGTTAATTCTGTGTTTTGCTGTTTTGAGTCATGATGAAGAGTTAATAATAAATTACTGTGGTTATAGTTTATATTAATAGTTTTGCTCAATGTTCATCTATTAAAGCTAAAATATTATAAGTACAAGAGTTGAGTGGGACAGGCATGGTTAATATTAAAATAGGGCAGCAAGATACAACATACCACAGTGAACAGGCAAAAAAGGTCATAAAAAGAGCAAAAAGGTCAAGGCAAAGGAATGGTTTATATACAAAAATAGGTTGGCAACGAAAAAAAACAAACAAACAAACAATTAAGTGCTAGGCAAAAAGGATAAACAGAGAAGCAAAAACGGTTGGTAACAAATGGTCAAACAAAAAAAGATATGTTAATGTAAATAGATTTAATACCGGGTGAGGATTGAGTAATAACAGGGGATAGTTATACTAAAGAATGCAGGTGTGAGCAATTTCGAAGCATGGTGAGCCGGAACAGCAAGCGTCACGTGATCCGGCATGTCCGGAGGGATGAGCACTGGTGAATTCTGGGAAATGGAGTCTTTCTCTGGAGAACTAGAGTCTTCAGCAGGACTGGCAAATACTGTAGGGCCTAGGCACACCACTGATTTCCATTGTGCCAGTGTGTTTAGCTTTTGAGGTTGATAAAAATTCATAATGTAGTATTATTTCACATAAACCATACCCCATAGAAACATGTTCAGAGATAGAACTATTTAGACAGTACTATATGTGTGATTTAATGACTGGAACAGAGAATTGTGCTGATTTACTGTGTAATATTACTGGTTATACAGGTGTTAAACTGTTTTATGTGTAGTGCAACCATCTTGGAATTTGAACTTTGTGATTTTGGAGGGATTCCAGTAGACATTTCCTTCTCAGATCCTGGAAATGTGAGTTGGAATTAACACAGACTGTACTTCGTACTTTTGTACTTTTTAATTCACTGATATAATTATTCCCAGAACATTTTTTAATTTTGTTTATAGCTTGTTTTATTTAAACACAAAAAGCATAGCATTGTATCATTACAGCTGATAAAAGTGAAAGTAGTGCATTGCAGTAGAACTGTGTGCTAAAACATTCGCAAAAATACCTAATAAAAGCAGAAAATGCTACTTTCAGCAGATTAACACAGAAATACGTCATGTCTATTTCTGCTTCACACATTCTGTAGAACAGACCCAGTGTAACTAAGAGTAGCTGAGCTTATGATGGTCATATACTGTATACCTTTATCTTCACTGACTCTGACTGAGTTTCGTTTTCATTTTACTGGAAGCACTTCTCAGTCTTAAAGGCGAGGTCATAAATTACCAGTAATAATACTTGTTTTTTTACTTTCGTTTCTTTGAAAGAGACACACACTGAAACTAGAGTGAGTGTTAGGTGCTGAGGTTCAAGGCTGTGATGTGATTAAACTCATGCTTACAGAAGCATTATTATCATTTCACATTTTTAACGTATAAATAGTAACATGATGATTTGCATGATCTGTATTGAGGAACAAATCAGAAAATTATACAAATTTCCAGTCAAAATGGCCATTAGGTACAGTATGTTCTTTTATTGCTTTATTACAGTGTAAGTCCATTATTTAAGTCTTAGAGGATTGAGAATATTTTCTGCTTTTCACTACTGTATACAAGCTAGGGCTACATGATATTGGAAAAAAAATTACATTGCAAATGTTCTTTTTTCGGCAATATATATCGCAATATTAAACAATACAAAGTTCATGACGTCCATTTTTTCCTCCAAAAACAATCCATAGTGTGTGATTTACTAATAAATTATATATCTATCTAAATGATTTATTATTATTCAATTATTTATATTAATAGAGATAGCACAGTATTATACAATAACTCAAAATGTGCTTTACCAAAAAAGCTGAGTAGAACATTGTTAGAAAGAGTTAATTTAGATAGAAAGTTTTCTTTTTTTGATTTTATCTTCATTGTGCAATTAGAATAAACCTTCTAGATCTTTCCAACCTCAGAAATACAGTATCTGCCTAAAACTGCTTATACTTGAAGAGAGACTAAAACCTAAACCATATTTTTTGGATTAATAACTATAATATATTCCTGCTTATTAGCCCTGCTTAAATTTTTTAAAATCTTAAAACCTTTCCTAGCGTTAAAAAAACACGTTTATTGCGGGCATTTTTGCCTATGCAGTGCCCTCTCAAGTTTAACTCTGCTATAGGTAAGGATGATTTATGACATTATGCAAATCAGTCAATCAATAATACCGCCCCTCTGGTTACATTTAACCATCTGTGTCTCACTTATATCAGAGGCCCCGCCCCTAAACCCATACATCACATTTTTCAAATTTGGGCTGAGAGTGGAGTCAACTAAAATCAGGGGGTTTAGTTTTCCTTTAATGGCCATTTTGACTGGAATCTAAATAAATCTACACACATATTTAATTCATATCAAATGAAATAAATGAAGAATGATTTCAAGGCTGCTCCAAGGCTGTTAGTTTATATGAAATAAAGGCTGATATTGTCTAATCTGATCTAGTT
Organism: Astyanax mexicanus; assembly: GCF_023375975.1. Classification (NCBI taxonomy): domain Eukaryota; kingdom Metazoa; phylum Chordata; class Actinopteri; order Characiformes; family Acestrorhamphidae; genus Astyanax; species Astyanax mexicanus. The sequence continues at coordinate 6,755,059 of NC_064424.1, read as the reverse complement.
AGTGACTTACCCATACAAGACCCATACACAGACTGCACAGATCACAGCAGGCATCGAGCTGCACGGTAAAGTCACAAGCGTAACAACAGATACCATCATAGAGGCAGCTATTGCCACTTCATGTATAGAACAGCAGGTACATATGAAAGGCAGCGTATCTAAAACAGTGCTGCAGAATTACAGATACAGTACACAGAGATATATAAGAGCACTGAAAACTCTGTCGGAGAGGGAATTCCTAAAGATGGACTGTTTCCTAAAGAGCCTCCAGCAGCTGAATGATGGCGAGGGGAAGCAGCAGAGTCAGCAGCCATGGATAACTCTGGAGAAACAGGCTGATGGCAGAGCAGGGCTGCAGGGAGTCTGGAAAGAAAAGGACAAAACGCTTTATTTAGATGGCATTTAGATGATGAAAAGTCCATGCTAGTTCTTAATTTTTATTTTAATTTATTAATCAGATTGTTTTTAATAGAGATGGACAAAAAATACAATATTTTATGTATTATAAGCATTTGCTATGACTTAAATAACAAAAATTCAGCTGTGCCTTCTCTAAAAAATTTTTAAAAATCTAGAAAACTTGTGATGTATGTGTGGAATAGCATTTTTCCTTTATTTCCTGTCTGTAAAAACAGGCTATTACAATAATAGTATATGTAGTAACTTGCTACACCTGCACTATATTAAGATTAGCATACAGTTTATACTATACATTATAGTATTATGGAATTGCAATTGGGACACTTTCAAATAATTTCCATGCTCATAATGTTGAACCATCTTGATAAGTGGGTATTGCTGCCACTGTGTGGACGAACTATAAAATGCAGTTTACTAAGGACACATTAGGTCTACAGACATCTGTTGTATTTTATTACAGCACTAAGTGCAAATAGCACATTAACAACAGCCTGGTTATTTGCACTAACCCCACCTAGTAAAGCATGACCATAGCCCACTAATAGAAACCCTGGTTTCCATATGCAACATCTGGTGTCAGAATTTTCCATATCAGACTGCTGTAAAAATATTTATTTACTAATTAATTATAAAAGTATTTATTTATTTATATTAAATAATGTAAAACTATATATATATATATTAAGCTAATCTATATTGAACAGTCTGATATCAAATATTATACTTGGAATCTTCTAATCCTTGGAATTGTTAGTGTAAATAGTATTTGGATCGGGAATATACTATTTTAAGTGTTTATAGAATTAAATAACTATTTATACTTAGTGCAGATAGTATCTTCAGGTGCTTTGTACATTAAGTAACCTAGTAAATTGTAATTATTGTTTTATTACTATATACTGTACACTTAGTGTAAATACTTTAGCATCTGCCATTTTGTTATTGTTTAATGTTTAAATAGTATATGATGCATGATAACACTGTTAGATGATTAAGGTTTAATAGCAATTTTGAAAAACAAAATCATTGTAACTGGATAATGTGTATAATATAAACAGTACTGTGCATCTACCTTGGTAGTAAGCAAAATATCAACATTAGAATAAATACAAATAATTGAGTAAACAATACTTCACTATTCAATATATGCAAATTAAGACAAATATATGTCAAATATATTACGCATAAAAATCTGCCAATGGGGTAAGCAAAATTTTTGTAGTAAGATTTCTTTCTCAAAGTCTCAAAATGAGTGAAGTAACACCTAAATCAAGCAAAAAATCACTGTTTTTTTTGACACAATAATTAGAATAACTTGATTGCTGCTTGATTGTACCTATTTTGAGATCAAATTACTTAAAATAAGGTAAAAAAAATCTAAGTAAGAATGATTAAGATAATTATCCCTATAATACGCACAATAATCTAACACTTACACAATGCTTAGTAAGACAAAAAGTCTTATCAGAGAAGAAAATAAGATTTATTGCCTTAAATTTAGAACATTTCACTTGCTAAGATTTAGTTTTTGTATGTGTGTGAGTATGTAAGTACCTTAATCAATCCTAAATAAACATCCAAAACACAATTACCTAAATCAACGAACACTCTCTTCTCCTCTTTGGACACTTTGCACATGAAGGTTGTGTTCTCGGTCAGGGTGAATCTCATCATGGTGAGCTTGAATCCGTACGGCTGCAGCTCTTCTACGTAGGTGTTGTGTCTGAACGTGGGCTCCGGCATGGTCCCGGACACGTTGGTGTTGATGATGATCTCTTTGCTGCCTCTGGACATGGAGAACTCATACTGGGTGTGGTAGTCTGGCGTGGGTCGCAGGGGGCAGGTCACTCTCAGGTCGTTGTCCTCCTCCTGGCACACGGTCATGTCATCATCATGGTCGTTATCGTCATTGTCATTGTCATTGTCGTCATTATCATCATCGTCGTCGTTGTCGTCACAAAAAACAGGGCTAATCAGAGCTGAAAAAATATATAAAAATAAGATTTTAATGATTAGAATGTTCCCTTTTTATCAATCACATATATAATCAATATAATTAAGAGGAAGATGGATGATTACAAGCCATTAAACCAAGCTGAACTGCTTGCATTTTTGCACCAGGAGTAAAGGCATAAAGTTATCCAAAAGCAGTGTGTAAGGCTGGTGGAGGAGAACATGCCGAGATGCAAGAAAACTGTAATTAAAACCACCAGGGTTATTCCACCAAATACTGATTTCTGCTCTTAAAACTTTATGAATATGAACTTGTTTTCTTTGCATTATTTGAGGTCTGAAAGCTCTGCATCTTTTTTGTTATTTCAGCCATTTCTCATTTTCTGCAAATAAATGCTCTAAATGACAATATTTTTATTTGGAATTTGGGAGAAATGTTGTCTGTAGTTTATAGAATAAAACAGCAATTTTAATTTTACTCAAACATAAACCTATAAATAGCAAAATCAGAGAAACTGACTGATCAGATTTTACTAGAAATAATAATTCCAAGTAATTGAACTTACCTGCCAAAACAACATTCCAGACAACAAAATTCACTGCAGAAATCTGTGTTATAGAATAAAGAAGCAGATAACAGAATAAAGGTGTTAATTCAGCTTAGCCTAACAGAGGAACATGCTTTTAAGACACAAGAAAACATTAGATAAGAGGACATATAAATACAAACAAATACTGTAGAGCATAAATAGTAATAAAATAAAGGCTGTGAGAGTGGGTTTAATGATGGTGTGGTTTTAAGTACAAATAAAACCATCAGCATGAGTCTGCAAAATCAGAGAACACATCATATGAATAAGCAATAAGCTCATTTTAAAATGAAAGCTTAAAAGCTATATGATGGCATCCATTCCTTATCTATTTCATTTTCTCACCTGTCCTGTCAGCAGCCTCATCCTTCCTTCATCAGCTGGCTTTTTCCAAGTGAGGAAGTTTCAAAAAACAGAGCAGAAAAGGATGTACCCAAATCCCAGAGCAGCCTGGATGCTTCTCTTCTGCAGTGCTGCAGTACAGACCACCCCCCTCCCCTCACCATCCCCTCCCTACAGCCTCCTCCTCCTCCTCAGCCTCATCAGGGTTGCCAGGTCCAACAAAAACATCCAACCCAAAGTCTTAAAGTCTAAAACCTGCCCTTCAGAAACTTAAACTAAGCCAAAATATGTATCTGTCACACGTTTGAAGCAAATGTCCAAAAACTATGAGTGTACGACTTAGTATTTTGTTTATAAGGGATTTATTATCAGTTTTGCTATTTATGTTAAAGTCTTTAATAATATTGTAACATTAGTCTTTTATTAGCTCCTTTATAAGCCCAGTCAAGAACATTTAATAGTAACATAAATAAACAAAATAAAAATACTTTTACTTACTAATTTCTGTTATATATATATAATTTTTTATTGTCTTGTTTCTGGTCACATTTCATTATGTCTTTTACGTCATTATATATGGGAGGTAAATTCTGCCAACAATAAAACTGAAATGAAAACACTAAAATTTAAATGCAAATACCGTTTTGCTCTTTTTTCAGTTAAAACACTTCATTTGCAATATAATTCTTCACTTGAGCACAGGTCATGTGTGATAAAAAAAAAAGAAGTTTTATTAAAAAGGCTTTTTGTTATGTCATTTTCATTACTATACGGGTATTTCACAGTCAAATCTAAAATGAAAAAAAAAAGCTAATTGTGAAAAGAAAAATAAAAGCGTCAGTTTGGCTTGCCTTTTTGAGATGAACTGCATAATAAATGTCAAAAAATAAATAAATCAAAATGCAATGGTGATGTTCTTATTTGTTAGTCTTTGCAATGCCCTACCTCCCATATAATGTTTAACTGGTTCTTACTGGTTTTTCCCAAGGAAGATTGATGTTGACGTAACATCCAAAGCAAAACCCACTTGGATATTGAAACAAGCTCAATTTGGGGCGGAAAACCGCAAACCTGGCAACTCAGCTCCTCATCCTCTGCAGCTGGCAGCATAACCAACATACCAGAGCATGTTCATGGAAAGCCAACACACTATATCAGCAATACAGAACTGCAACCGATAGGAGGAGCCCGCGAGAGAGTCCCTAATGAATGGGGGTGAATGGAGCTAAACGGCTAAAAACTCAAATAAAAATAGTTTCAAACTAACTATTAAAGATCTTTCTTTGATTTAAGAAGGTACAATAAAATGTTTAATTTAAACATAAAAGACAACTGACATGTATTGTTTATTTTTTCTACAAAACACATGTTTTATACAGTAAAGGCGCTAGCATTATTGCTAACGTGAGCTGATTGGTTGGTGAGCTGATACTGTCAGAGCAGTGAGCAGAGTTTAAAATGTTAATAATTGGAGTTTTAAATATTTTAAAACAATTTGTTCAGTACTAAAACATTATATATTGTTCTTTGTTGAGTAATAAGTACGTTTTCTGTATAACATTTATGAAATATTAAGAAATTACGATTTTTACTCAATAGCTCCATTTTAAACCATTCATTTTTTGACTCACTCTAGAGCGCCCCCTAGTGTCTGAAACACCACAAAAGTGTGTATTCTTCTTTCTAAAAGTTCTCTGCTCAAATACAAGAACAAGAGGTCAGGAGGACTGTCTGTAGGACTGAAAACAAGACATTTCTTTATATTAGAGAAACTATGCTGAGCACCAGTGTTACTCAGATTTGTTATTACATGGTAGCTAGATCTCTGTATATATAATTAAATTGTATATCATAAGTTTAAGCATTATTCTAATAGTGCTTATATCACTGCTCTGCCTGAAGTCTCATATTTCAGTGACTCAGTGTCCAGATAATAGTGCGTTCAAAGGGCACATATTTTCCCCCAGATTTCTGAGATGCCAAATCCCATCCCATCTCTTTTCTGATTTTCCCATTTCTGAAATAATTCAGTCCTTTATAGAAGTATAGAAAAGCACGAACAGCAGACACAGCTGTTAAAAAGCCACTGAGCAAAAAAATGCCCCTAAAAATCATTTAATGATCATATATTTATCATAAATGCTTTATTTTACCATTAGAAAAAAACGTTCTGACATATGTTGCCTTATACTGACACCTGCTGGACAACACCTCAATCTGTCTCCATTTAAACATATCTACTTTTTTTTCCTTTTACCTTAATTCTTTCTTATTTATTTATGTATTTATTATCAGAATATATACATATATGACAGTTCGAATATGGAATCAAATATGACAACTATAGTAAGAGATTTCAAGACAAAAAAAAAGGAAAATGCAAAAATACATTAAATAAAGTTTATGTACAGTACCAGTCAAAAGTTTGGACACACCTTCTCATTTAATGTTTTTCTTTTTTTTTATACATCGTAAAATATAAAACATATTCAGGTTTGTTTAACACTTTTTTGTTTATTAAATAATTCTATATGTTTTCCTTCATAGTTCGGATGACCTCAGTACTAAATGACATTTTAAATTGATAAAAAAAAAAAAAAAACGGTCATTTTAAGGTGTGTCCAAACCTTTTACTGGTACTCTATATATTATTATTATTATTTTTTTTTTTTTTTTGAGAAAAGAATATTGGTTTAGTGATTATTACATTTTTTTTTATTAGTAGTAAATTTACATTTGTGAATATGATTTCTTTGCTAATGTAATCTAAAATCAACCTAATCTGTTGATTTTATTATTTTTATGATTATCAAAGACAAGCAATACATCAAACAATACATTATGTATTGTTTTTACTCTACAAAGCAGTCAAATGAACAATGTAATATTTATTGATTTAATTATTTTTATGAAGATCAAAGACAAAAAATATATTACATTAAATGAACAAATTAAACTCAGGCTTAATAGTATAATACTATTAAAGGAAACCTCATTATTTGTCCCTTTGGTCCCTTTGGATAAAGGCTTCTGCTAAATGCAATGTAATGTGATTATTAATGATATGCTTTTGAACAAATAGTTTTTGATGTGGTTCTTTTAGTCTATTAAAGTACTGTAAATACTGTATTCTATAACAAACATAATATAATGTTTTTTATTCCTTACACACTGTATAATATAGGCAGCTTTACTTGTATTTGTAAATATAAACTCTGGTAGCACAATTAGACAGAACAGCAGGACTAAGCCTCTTCTTACAGCAGATCATCTCCCCTATTGTAATCCAGTAAATTACTGCTTTACAGTAGTTTTTCTGATGGCTGGATATGCTTTAAAAAGGTGTTACTGTCTGGATACTTATGAACCCTTAGGGTGTTGTAAAGCTAACAGTGTGTTATGGGGATGAAGCGTTATGTAGTGTCTGAAATGGCTCTGAATAGATAGCTGTAGCCGTGGCAGTTAATAGTTAAATGAGTGTATTTATTCCAGGGGCTTATTTTGAATTGGTAATGTTTCTCATGTGGTGGTAATATCAGTGGAGATCTGAGGAGATTTTAGCATTTTAACAGATTCTGAAATAAGAGCTGACGGGCCCTGTAATAAATGCAGATTAATGGAGAAGCTAGACACTGAGCTCCTTTTACATTGCTGGTTCACATGCATACCTACATTTAAAGGAGTTTCGTATTGGCATTTAGCAAATTCAGTTTAATTACTGAAAATCACCTTCTTTATTTGTAAAAAAAAAAAAAACAGTGCTGGACCTTATTACAGGATCCTACTTATCACGGAAGTTCAAGCAAGTAGTCTAATGCATTTTAATAGGAGTTAACTAATGCTCGCAAATGATATACAATATAATATAAAAAATGTCTGTTACCATACTGTTACCATACCAACACATTTTAATATCAGAGAATATCAGATGTAAAATACAAAGAGTAATTACAAAATGCAGTTTTTAAATGATTATTTCATTTTTTAAGAAAAAAAATTCTATCAAACCAACCTGGCCTTATGTGAAAAAGTTTTTTTTATTTATGTAATTTGAAAAATGTAAGTATGACAGAAATAAAAACAAAATAATAATGTAAGGGTCAAATACTTAAGGATTCACAGCACTATAAATATAAATACATAAATCCTCTTTTTAATGACCGAATAAATCTTCTGCTCCATCTAATATGATGTTTAGGTTAGATTGTTCCGTTAATTGGGCCTTTTCTGCACTGAGCTTTTTAAATACATTGATTTAACTCTAATTAGCTAATAAACTAAGCAAACTCATACAGAGCTTAGTCATGCCTGTAAAAGGAAAAAAAAACTAAATTATTTTATAGTGGATTTTCTACAGTCATCTAAATCTAGATCTGTGTAGAAGGTGTGTTATCATCATTTGACCACTTGGTGGAGACAGATTTCTGATCTCTGTACACTGAATATAGGCTGAGTACATCCCAATTGCCTACTACACACTAACACTATAGGATATATATACTTTGGACAAATCTTAAGTCAATGTTTTTAAGATTAATATCATAATATTAGCATATATATATCATCCTACCCTACTGAGTTCTGATGGTGATAATATCTGGACTTCACACACCTCTCATTTCAGAGGTTTATCAGATTATTTTTAGACCAAAGGATCCAAAAAAAGAAAGAAGAGCATCTTACCTTCCTCTGCTGATTGATGCTGGATGTAGTAAAAGTTCCACTGCTGTTCTGTAGGGAATCAGTGATGTGGATCTTTTTTTATGCAGGATGCTGTTATTACCTTTTTTTATTATTTCGGTTTGAGTTAAAAGATTTTAAAATAACTAAATGTTTATGTTAGGTGAAAATGATTTAGGGTCACTTATCATTTATCATCTGTTCCTAATATAAGAGCTGTAACTGAGCTCATCAGTTAATTACTGCTCTTTATTATCTGCAATAGTTGTGTGAGGTCAGAGAAAACACAGAGCGTGGAGATTTATTAATATCTAATAATATATATCCTGATTATGTTATGGGTTACTACAGAAAATATAATCCTTAATGGTCCTTTAATACAACGACTAAATATCTAAAAAAAATGACTTAGTATCTAAAAATAACAACTTAGTATCTAAAAATGTATAACTTAGTATCTAAAAATAACAACTTAGTATCTAAAAATAACTTCGTATCTAAAAATACCAACTTAGTATCTAAAAATAACAACTTAGTATCTAAAAATTTATAACTTAGTATCTAAAAATAACAACTTAGTATCTAAAAATAATAACTTAGTATCTAAAAATAATAACTTAGTATCTAAAAATACCAACTTAGTATCTAAAAATAACAACTTAGTATCTAAAAATTTATAACTTAGTATCTAAAAATAATAACTTAGTATCTAAAAATAATAACTTAGTATCTAAAAATAATAACTTCGTATCTAAAAATACCAACTTAGTATCTAAAAATAACAACTTAGTATCTAAAAATTTATAACTTAGTATCTAAAAATAACAACTTAGTATCTAAAAATAATAACTTAGTATCTAAAAATAATAACTTAGTATCTAAAAATACCAACTTAGTATCTAAAAATAACAACTTAGTATCTAAAAATTTATAACTTAGTATCTAAAAATAATAACTTAGTATCTAAAAATAATAACTTAGTATCTAAAAATAATAACTTCGTATCTAAAAATACCAACTTAGTATCTAAAAATAACAACTTAGTATCTAAAAATTTATAACTTAGTATCTAAAAATAACAACTTAGTATCTAAAAATAATAACTTAGTATCTAAAAATAATAACTTAGTATCTAAAAATACCAACTTAGTATCTAAAAATAACAACTTAGTATCTAAAAATTTATAACTTAGTATCTAAAAATAACAACTTAGTTTCTAAAAATAATAACTTAGTATCTAAAAATAATAACTTAGTATCTAAAAATACCAACTTAGTATCTAAAAATAATAACTTAGTATCTTAACATAATGATTTAGTATCTCAAAGCAACGACCTAGCGTCTCTAAATAATGACTTATTATCTCAAAATACGGACTTAGTTTCTTAGTTACGGACTAAGTAACAACCTAGTATCATAAAATAATTAGATAAAATCTCAAAATAATGACTTATCTATCTATTAATTTATCTCAAAACATCTTAATATCTCAAAATAACGGCTTAATATGTCAAAATAATGACATCTCAAAATAAACACGTAGTGTCTCAAAATAATGACTTAATATCTCAAAATACCAACTAAGCTTCTCAAAGAAGCGACTTAGTGTCTCAAAATAACGACTTAATATCTTAAAATAATGACTAAATATCTCAAAGTAACAACTTAGTATCTCAAAATAACAACTTAATATCTCAAAATGACTTAGTATCTCAAAATACCAACTAAGCTTATCAAAGAAGCGACTTAGTGTCTCAAAATAACGACTTAATATCTTAAAATAATGACTTAATATCCCAAGGTAATAACTTAGTATCTCAAAATAACAACTTAATATCTCAAAATGACTTAGTATCTCAAACTAACAGCTTAGCATCTCAAAATAACGCCGTACTATCTCAAAATAATGACTTAGTTTCTCAAAATAACGACTTAGAATCTCAAAATAACAACTTAGTATCTCAAAATAATGAGATTGATTATTTTAGGTAGTGGGAACGAATGGGCTTTCAATAGTAGGAGACTCGCTCGTGTGTTAAATATCTAAAGAGTTGGTTAAGTCGTGTTTGGGCAGATACATGTCGATATTTCGTAATTAAGCATCATAACTCGCTGCTGTGGAGCAGAACAGCCTGTCTGCTCATGTCAGTGTCGCTGAGCTGAACTCCTCCTCCTCCTCCTCCTCCTCCTCCTCCTGTGGAGCTCACTCACTAATCGCATTTAGGCACCTTCATCTACAGACTCTCCCAGAGCCGCGAGTGAAGGACAGTTCTGGAGACTTTCTGGGGGTTTTAAGGAGATATAGAGATATAGAGAGAGAACAGGGGAGCTGTACAGGAGGTTTGGGGACAGTTTTAGTTGTGTTTTTAGTTTGTAGATAAGTAGAAAGTCTGAGTTTAGAGTTACCCGACTGAACTGGACTGTAAATATAATCTGTGGGCTGAGCTGAGGGCGAGAGAACGGAGAGAACCCAGGTGAGCTGAGCAGGTAAACCAGCTGGAAACAAACAGAAATAGAGCACAGAAACGTTGAGGACTGCACTGAGGACTGTTATTGAGAGCTGCACTTCATTAATCTCGCTGTCCTGCACTGTAAGCTGATTTCTGGGCGATCCTCTGCCCACACTGCTGCTCATACTGCTCCTCCTACTGCTTCTGCTGCTGCTGCTGCTGTTGGAAGTTCATGGTTCCAGATGGGCTCCAGGCACTTTCAATTTGAGTGATTTGGAAAACTAAAGAAAATAGAGACTTCCTTTATTAATGAACAAAGACAGCTGGACATCAACCTTCTCCTCCACCTCCTGCTCTGCATCTTTCTTTCTTACTCCCAATAAATGGGAATAAATTGGACTATTTCTCCTCAGTTACTAACTGAACTCAAGGCTGGTCCTCCTTTCCTGCATCCACCACTGTGAATTCTTCAGGTGACAGAAAAAGACAGAGGGGCTATGATGACTTTGGCACTGAGGTTCACTCTAATCACTGCCCTCCTACTGCCAGGTAAGTTGGTAAATTATATAAGAAAATATCGATTTTTGTTAGGGACACACCTCCTCATTCAATGTTTTTCATTATTTAAAAATCATCCAAAAATAAGTTTTTTGATTCTTCAAAAGTAGCCTCTTGATTAGATGACAGTTTTACACATCTTTAATAGCTTTATGAGGTAGAGTCACCTGGAATTCAGGCTTTCAGTTAACAGCTGTGCTGAACTGGTCAAGAGTTCATTACTTTAATTTCTTGCCTCTTAATGTGTTTGAGAGCATCAGTTGTAAAGTTGTGAAGAGGTAGAGTTACAGGTAGATGCAGTAGCAATTTTTTTTCAAAAGAACAATGCGTCTTCATTGTTCAGCTCTCATGAGTTTAATAACGTAAAGCATGTCGCAAACCTCCGTTAAAAAACGTAAAGCAGCGACATTTTGCGAAGATTACTTTATTTTCACTTATATAAACCGAGTTTATGCAAAGAGACCACGCCAATACATTTCATCGTAGCCTACTTTATATATTTGCATGAATAATTGATGACTACTGTAGAAACGATAGAGACGATAGAAAGGAATTAGCACGATAGACACTTTTCTATCTTCCCCACGATATTTATCGTCATATCGCACAGCACTAGTTACAGGTTTACAGTGAATAGCCCTATTTGAGTAATGTTCTAATTCATATTATGGCAAGAACTACTCAACTGAGTAAAGAAAAAATACTTTAAGAAATTAAGGTCAGTCAAAAAGAACATCAAAAAATTTATGATGAAACTGGCTCTCATCAGTATCACTCCAGGAAAGGAAGAGCAAGAGTTACCTTGTAGAGAGTTACCACAAGTTAACAGCACCCAGATAAGAGCACCTAAATGCTCCATAGAGTATTTTGTTTGGTTTGTTTAACACTTTTAAGTTACTACATGATTCCTTATTTGGAAAAAGAAATAAAATAAAAACATTGAATGAGAAGGTGCGTTTAATCTTTCGACTGTTACTGTATTTATCATAGAATTATGAAAACATGTTTTGTAATCAGGTTCTGTAACCTATCAATTCAGTAAAAAACAGCAGCTGTGTATTTTAATGCATTTTAAGTTAATGATGGAAAACAACCTTAAAACAACCTATATTTAACATTGGCTAATAGGCATCATTGGATAATTCTGACAGTGAATCAGTGAATCAATGTTCATTTAAAAGTTTTGAATGGTTGGAGCTCTGAGCTCTTCTGCACTCACAGGAATTTTGTAAGTGTGTAATATAAACTAAATTTATACATATAAAGCCATAACAATGAGTCAGTGTTGAATCAACGTCAATGTGCACAAATGAGTCAATTCTGATGTCAGAGATCAACATTGTTTCAATGCATTAGCCATAGGAAAATGAATGTTTATTCAGAGCTCTTTTTCTACATGAGTGGTAGGGGTGGGCGATAGAGTACTAAAATAATATCACAATATTTAAGAGTATTTTTATGATACTGATATTCTCTGTAACTTAACAAAAATAAATTCAAACATTGAGCAGAAACAAAAAATCTGTAAGTTGTTGTTTACTTTGTAAACAGCAGAAACATATCAAGATAATTATGCAACAAAAAAACAATGCAACATAAAATTATGTTAATTACGATTTTATTGTTTCATTGCAGCACAGTATATGTATTGGTGTATGCAAGTTGGGGTGTGAGAAAATATTGATATTTTGCAAAAATGTATCGATTCTTAAAAACACAGTTATTATAGTTAATTAATTGGCAGTAACAATGAAAATAAATGTATTGTTCTTTTCACATCACAACAAAAGCTGTTATTGTAAATGAAATAAAAAAAACTAAATTAATTTATCAATGTTTAGTGAAAGTTAGGAAATAGGTGTTGATACACGGCCCTAATATTAAGATATTAATAATGCAGTGAATGGAGTAAAATTAATGGTATTTGACATATAAGAAACCAAAATAAAGCATGTTGTAACAATTGTTTGTGCGCCTATTGCGATAACAATGTTGAAATAATTTTATTGTGCAGCACATCAGCCCTAGTTTCCATGAAAGACACCAAACAAGAGTTTTAAAGATTTATTTTCTGCACATATTTAGACAGCAGCCTGTAAAAATCATTATAAGTTTAACACACAGCTTTTCCAGTCAGAACTGGAGCTGTGTAATGTTTAAAATTTTAAAGGCCTCCTGTTCCCAAAAAGGAAAGAAAAAAGAAGAGTCCTACAAGTGCTGAGTTTTATTTGTTCCAGCTGTTAAATGATGCTATTTGATATATAAATAATACTTATGAAAGCTGTGTCTCGTCTCTGAGTGCAATATTCTGTATAAAGTTGTTTTAACGAGAGCCATGGTTCTGTTAAGTCAGTAGATATGACCGAGCTGTGGTTTATTATGTAATAGTGGGACTCTTTAAGCTACCATTGTTTTACAGCTGGACTTTTCTTCTTTGCTCAGTAAAAGGCAAGCCTAGCTTATGATGGTTTTAAAAGGCCAGGAGAGAGAAAACAGCTGGTTTGTGTTTTTTTCTGTTTTCCTGAAACTGAAGCAATCAGCATGAGTGAGAGAATAAAGCAACAGCTCTCACAGGGCCTGTGCACAGTGTGTCTTTTACAGGATTTAGATGTGAGGATTTTTGCTGCAATTATTTCTATGTGCTCTAGATCACGCACTGCCAATGTGTTTCGCCACAGTACATCAGATTACGCATGTCATTTAATGAATTGTTCTCGCGGAAGTCATCTGTTTGGGCATGAGTATTTTCTCTGTCCACATGTCACAAGGGTTTTGACACAAAAGCACACATTTTAATGGCATGCTCTCAAAGTGAGGCAGTCGTTTTAAGATGTCAAATTGATGGGATTCGGAATGACTGAAGGCTCAGAGTAACAAACAACTTACGGTGGATGTTGTTAGTGTTGTGATACAATTGTGAGACAAAAAATATTTTTGGGTTTATTTAAAAATATTGGCCTCAAAAACTCATTTACTGATTTCCTAATCTGTAAATTCTAATCAGTAGGAATTAGGGGTCAGTGATATGACCCTAAACTAATATCATGATATTTCAGGATAATAAATATTACATTACAAGTTAATTTCAAGAATATACAACTGCAAAAAAGTAAATATTTTAAATATAAATAAGTTTTATTTAGTATAAATATAACAGTTCTAAAAGTGTTGTCTATTTCATAACAGTAATTTGATATAAAATAAAGTAACAACAAATTATATTATTTTATATTTAGTGCATGCTTATAAACTGCAAACAAGCAATTTAAAAAAGTAAATACAATACATAGCAAAACAGATACAAAACAGACTGCTTTCATGAAAATCACTATTTTCACAATATGGAAATTTTTATCAGGTCAAAAATTTTGTAATATTACTGCATACAATATTTTAAGGCATGTCTTAATCTAATGAATAATACATAGGCCTATAGAGCCTGTATGGAATAACTGGTTTTGATGGACAGGATTTTGTTGGATGGAGGCACTTCTGTGTAGTATTGAGAAGATCAAGTGATCAGGAGATCATGATCCCTGGCAATTTTACATACATAGCTCTGGTATGTAGGATGGCCCTCTCTGATGTTAACAGAAGCATTGGTCTGTTGGAAGTTATTGTTCTCCTCCAAGCGTGTTGAGCCTTCCAGTGATGCTGCATTAGCAGCAATGGGGAAAAAGATGGTGGCAGTGTACGTGCCTGGTGGTGTCAATTTTGCATGTTCAATTATGTGCTAGTCTTCATACTCTCAGCCTGTTGGCTTGGGTGACAAGGGTAGACCTTACCCTGTATTCACACTGGCAGGTGGTGACCAGAGCCGTTTTGACGGACTTGAGGGCTCCAGGCAAAATCAAGCTTACATAAACATTACCTATATATTTGTAGCTAGCTTACCTTCTAGTACCCCCGAAAGCCACTTTTAAGGCGTACTCTCCCATTCAAATGCTTAAAGCAAGATGTTTAAAGGGCCGTATCTTGGAGAGTTTTGAGCCTAGGGTCATGAGATATGTTGTTTGTCCCTAGGCCCTTTACCACATATCCAAAATGGCTATGCCTGCGACCTTTTGTTCCCTCACAGTATCCCGGAAAGCCACTTTAAAGCCTACTCTCCAACTCAAAAGCCTACAGCAAGAATTTTGAATATGATCTTGGAGAACTTTGATCCTAGGGTCACAACATTTCCATATTTTTGTTCATTCCAATACAGAGACTTTTATAGGTCTAATTCATCCAGTGTAAATCATCACTTACCACTGACTTGTTTTTTGTTTTCTAGCTTTCTTTCTTTCTCTCCTTTTTTCTTCCTTTTCTGTTTTTTTAATAAAGTTTCTGAGGATTCAGATTTTGCCGGCTGCAGGAATGACGAACCTGGCTGGTTGACTACTGTTAGCAACTCATAGGAGTGGCCCATTGAGAGAGAATTCCGATAACAGTGTCATTGTACCTTTCTTGCATTGACAGTCACCAAATTTAAAGGGGTGTTTTAATGGTGTTTAGCATGGGCCCCCAGGCAATTGATTGGTTTGCTTGTGTTGTCGGTGACAGAGCGATAAGCGACCAGTCATTTCCTGTGGGAGGATACAATTGGAGTCCTATATTTAGTGTTGATAGAACAGCAAGGGATAATGGAAGTTGAGGACTTTTTGCTATTTTTACATGAATTATAATGACTGAACAATGGCTGAACAAATTCTTCAGAACAGACTCTGGTGTCCAAAGGTCCCCAGACTTTGCTCCCTGCACTGTTGGTTTAGAATTCCAATACTTTTTCCATCAGTGTGGTTCTAAAGACACAAGAGAGGCTCATAAACTGTGTTTAATCTTTTCCTGTTTTATATGATGAGTCTTTGAACAATAAAGGTACAAATCGGAGAAAAAATGAGGCATGAAAGAACATAGCAGATGTTGTTGGTGTCTCTGGTGTGTTGGAGCAACCTGAGAGACTTGCCATCAGCAAATGTGAACACAGTCTAACTAGTGAGCTTGCTTAAACTGGCAAATTGAGAAGAAACTGGGCTAAAATTTTAGCCCAAAAAGATAATTCATGGAAAAAAAGCATTCAAACCTATATGACTGTCCAGAAGTGGGTGAGTTCGGTCGATTCTGTAACATATTCAAGACCCAGGTCTATGTTTTTTGAGTGTATTTCAGTGTTATATGCTTAATCAGTAAACAAAATGGAAAGCTTCTGAAGCTCCTAAGGCTGTAAAGGGTTAAAAGGATTTCTGCAGTCGTGGGCCTTCATCAGTCAGCAGTCAGGCAGATAGTTTACAAACAGAAGAAATTCAGCACCGCTGCTCCTCTCTCCAGGAGTTGGCGTCCTACAAAGATCAGTGCAAGAGAGCGCAGTCAAATCCTCAAACAAATGACAAACCACACGAGGATGACAGCGAACGCACTGCAGGCGTATCTGTGCTTTAGAGTCTGCCACAAGAAAAACACTGAATAAGAGTGGAGCTTGTGGAAAGGTGCCGAGAGGAAACCTGAAACAATACAGAAAGAAAAGGCAGAAAGATCACTGCTGCTCGTCTGGAGTTCTCTAAAGACCGCAGAGATGCAGAACAGCAGAACTGCTGAGATTACTGGTGGTTCTGCGGACAGACGAGGAGAAAGCTGAACTTTGGGTAAATGTAAACAATGTTATGTTTGGCGGAAACAAAACACTGCATACCAGCAGCGAAACCTCGTCCCAACTGTGCATGACTAAGGGAGTGTAGTAGTGTAGAGTTTTATTGCCTCAGAGTTCAACAGCTTGCAGTTATTAGGGAAGAAACAATCCTCCCAAAAGTAGAGAGACTTTTAGGCCTGTGTATTGGCAAGAACATATCATAATTAGGGATGGAACAAAATTTTGTTATTGCGATTATTTCATAATTTTCTTTGCACTACATGATCGATACGTGTGATATCTATATTTTTATTGAAACATAGGCAATTCTCTAAGACTCGTCCCCCAATGTGACTTACTAATGTTACTGCTTCATTACATTATGTCAGGGGTGTTTAAACTTTTTTTGTTGGGGGCCAGAAGGAGAAATATATTTGAAGTTACAGGCCACACTCTGTAATAAACAAATAATGAAATATACCACTTTAAATAATACTTTTTTTCCTGATTATTTCATTTACACACCATTTTACTTGACTTACTATCTTTATCTTTGACAGTGTTGTGTAAACTAAGATTTTTCAAATTGATGTTTAATTTCATGATGTCTTGTTTAATGTCATGTTAAACTCCTTAATTACGGCACCTTTTAGACTCTTTGGCCCGTTTTTCTGCGCTAGAAATGCGCAGCCTCTCCGCTTTTAGACTCTTTGGCCCATTTTTCTGCGCTAGAATGCAGACCCCCTCCGCTTTTAGACTCTTTTGCCCCGTGTCTCTGCGCTAGAAATGCGCACCCTCTCCGCTTTTAGACTCTTTTGCCCCGTGTCTCTGCGCTAGAAATGCGCACCCTCTCCGCTTTTAGACTCTTTTGCCCCGCGTCTCTGCGCTAGAAATGCGCACCCTCTCCGCTTTTAGACTCTTTTGCCCCGTGTCTCTGCGCTAGAAATGCGCACCCTCTCCGCTTTTAGACTCTTTGGCCCCGTGTCTCTGCGCTAGAAATGCGCACCCTCTCCGCTTTTAGACTCTTTTGCCCCGTGTCTCTGCGCTAGAAATGCGCACCCTCTCCGCTTTTAGACTCTTTGGCCCGTTTCTGACACCTAGCGTTCAAACTTTGAATCTCACATTATAAAAACCTGCTTAACAGCGGGCCAACTTTCATTCTATTTCTAAAATACCTCGCGGGCCACTCCAAAAAAGTAAACGGGCAGCAAATGGCCCGCAGGCTATAGTTTGGACACCCCTGCTCTATGTGGTGGAACTAATCAAATGTATAGGGTAAGCCCTACAAATTAATGCATACCTGTCAAGTTTTAGATTTAAAAATAAAGGATATTTTCCTCTGTCCGCATAAAGTCGTCCCACCCGCCCAACGAAGGTTCAGTATCCCTTACATTTTAAGACACATGTGAACCACTTACACACTACAATTAGATTATCAGAATCTGAAATGTTGTGGACATTCCTACATATTTCATTCTTTTAATACAGCCAAATTAAAAATACTTTTCTAGATATTAAAAAAAGTTAAGATTTCATGTCTTTTTTGCCATAAATGCACTCTTTTATATTATATATCTATTTATTTATTTAATAGATTTAAAATTGAACAAAGGGTGCACAAATTCTGCAAAATGACTGTAGGTGACCTAAAATAGTATTATGAGCTTTTACTAAAAGGACATGGACCAGATATATTCCATCTGTAAAAATTAGTCCTAAGTGGCCTACACAATTAATAATTTTTAATGAATACTTCTTTCTTTTGATCACTCCACCCCTGATTAGTTCAGTTAATTTCGGTCCTCTCCACATTTCTGGTTAAACTCAAGCTGTAATTGTTTTTATTTTAAAAGGTTTAATCTGTTTGTTTTATTTCGGAGTATTTTTAAGCAGCTATCAGAAAAATCTCATCACAGTTTCCATGATTAGCCTACCGTTACCTTTCTTTTAGAAAAATCGCTGAATATCCAGATATGTTTTAACATCAGCTGCTCCGACTAGCTGCCTGAACTCACAGCGACGGGGGGCTTCACCCCACTGACTCTCCTTTGCAAGCTGATTGGCTGTTTCTCCTGAAAGGCGGGACTTTCTCCTTGAACTGGCTCCTCGATTGGTTAAGAGACACAGAGCGGTCAGTGCCCTGTCTCCTCAATAATATATATTTTTAATTTTAATATAATACGGGAAATTTACAGGAAAATACTAATACGGGAGGACGGCGGGAAAGAGGAGTAAAATACGGTAGTTTCCCGGCCAAAACGGGAGACTTGACAGGTATGTTAATGTGTAAAATTAATAATGTACTGTAATGTAAAGGGAAAAATGTCATTAATGACAAAAGCGTATACTGCTATACTCTCCTCTTGATCACTTATACTAATTTCACACCATCCTTGTTTGATCCAGCCTGAACCAAAATAGCAGGTCAGAACAAAAAAGCTGCCATAGGTCCGGATCAACTGAACCGTAGTCTGGTTTGTTTTCAGTGTGAAAAGCACTTTTCTAGATGAGTGAAACTTTCATACAAATTACACAAAGTTAAGAGCTGGGTACTGTCACTTATTAAACAATAGAAAGAGAAAAAAAACAATTAAATAACAAAATCAAACTTTTCTTGCTGTGCTGCTCTGCTGCGGACTCCTGTATCTACTGTAACTGTAGATTATCCATTATTTCTAAACTTAAATGAAAGAAGTCCAGCAATATTTTGTTACGTTATCGATATGTGTGATATCTATATTTTTTATTGAAACATTTAAGATTCGTTCTCTAAGACTCATCCACCAATGTGACTTACTAAAGTTACTGCTTTATTACTCTTATGTGGTGGAACTAATCAAATGTATAGGGTAAGCCTGAGGTGAAGAATACTGTTTGGCAATATATATTGAGTATCGCACATATTGCAGTACTGTAATATCAGTGTTTTTGTGATCAAAGTATTGTGGAGATATCGTATCATGAGATGCCCTAATTATGATATATAGGGGTTACGATTTAATATCTGTCAGTAGAGGGCGGCACGGTGGGTAGCGCTGTTGCCGATTCCTGGCTGTGGTGATTCGGGTCTCCCCCAGCCACCACCACCCCCAGTCCACCCATCCCCACCTTTATTATTTGGGTGGTGGGTGGTTATTCTCAGTAGGGGTGTGCCATATCGTATTGTATGCGAAAATATCGCCAACATTTTTGAATACCGTGAATTATATAATACCCTAATCACCCCAATTATCACATCAAGGTACTACTTTTTAATTGTTTTTAGCAAAAGAAAAATTAACACTGTTCTCATTTCGCATTATATATCTACTAGAGACAGATTATATCTGTCCAGTATCATTTATTTTATTTTAATCCTGGATATATGGAGATATATGAAGTGCATTATTATTAATTGTCAGGGCCAGACAGGAATGAGACTGGTGCAGATACAATAAAATAACTTTTATTAAAGTTATAGAGTAGACAGGGGTAGTCAACAGAAACAGGGTCAGTACCAATAATACACAGTGTAGAGAAACCATACCATAACCGGAGGACAGTCCAGAGTTCATACACGGGTAGGCAGTATCACAGGGTAGGCAAAAATCCAGAGTACAATAAACAGTCCAGGTCATACACGGTAATCCAACACAAGGGAGCAGGCAAAAATCAAAGTCGGTAGAAAACAAAAACAAGATCATACACGGAGAATAGCAAGGGCAAGAGGAAACGCTTTGTATTGTAGGATTTACCAAACAGATACTCGGCGAGGTGTGAGCGTGAGCATGGTCCTTAAATACACTGAGTAATCAGTACTCGGGACTTCCTGGTGGTGTCATATGACGTGTCATGTGATCGGGAGTGTGTGTTGTGTCATGGAGTGGTGCGTTCTGGGTATTGTAGTTGTTACTGTGAGAATCGCAGATAGAGCTGGATGTGGGAGACACAGACGTGCTTTCAGCACCAGACATGACATTAATATTATGACATTCTGGATCATTGACTTCTGTTACAAATATCGCCAAGAGTATCGTTATCGTGAAAATACCATTAAATATCGTGATATTATTTTTGGGCCATATCGCCCACCCCTAATTCTCAGCACTGCAGTGAGTAGCACTAATTAGCCTGGTGGTGATGTATGAGGTGTTAGTGTGTGTATCATGCTGGTGGTGTATAAGGTGTTAGTGTGTGTTGTTCTGGTACTGGAGTGAGTGGATCAGATACAGCAGTGCTGCTGGAGTTTTTAAACACCACCTATAGCTGAAACACCTTGTAGATGAAAGTCAAACAAAAGAAGATGCTTGACAGAGAAAGAGAGAGAGAGAGAGAGAGAGAGAGAGAGAGAGAGAGAGAGAGTTGATTGACTGATTAGATCATTGCACACATACATAGGTATAAATAAATGTCCCTAATACATTCCTTATATATATATATATATATATATATTTAAATATAATATATTTATATATTTATATATTTTTTAATTAATGTCAAAATGCAAATTGTTTCCAAAACGTTTCTAAACATTTAGTCACAACTGTGTAATTCACTCAAAACACAGTTCAGTAACTGGGATTTAGGCATCCAGACAGTTATCTGTTTATTCTGCTCAGTGCTGAACTCTGCGTGTGTGAGTGCTCATATTTGTCTGTCTGTCTGTCAGATATTGGCCTCAGTGAGAGCTTTGGGTGTTTTTATGCCACAAATCCTCATTTTAGAAGGATTATGCCTCAGAAGCGAATGCTCAGGCTTGTGGACAAGCCCTAACTGTGAAAATGTAGTTACACATAGCAGGAATTAAGTCTTATTCATACTTCCGTGTTTAATCCTCAGGGGCTAATGCTATAGCAATATGTTAAGATTACCTAAAATAGCAGCCCACTTTAATTTAGCTTCTTTTTATGTTGAATGTGAATGAATGTTTTTGCTTATTAAATGGGACACGGTTATTTGCACATACAGAATGAATTAATCTCTGCGCTGTGTAGCCCAGGCTTTCCTTTCTATAATCTATAAATAAAAAGGAAGATATATTTTATTTTTATTAATTATTAATGCAAAAATTCTAGATGAATGCATATTTATCATTGATCACATTACAGGATGTGTTTTTCTCTGCAGAGATTTATGTCTAGTTCTGTATCCCGCTGCTGCCTCCCACTCCCCCGAGATTACATTCTGTCCTTTCAGAGTCATACTAATGTGATTTAAAATTAGCAGGCATACCACAATTCCCAAAGGAACATATTTAAAACATAAAACCTGAAAATGTAATGTAGGATCTCTGGTAGTTTTAGAAATCATCATCATCATTCTATGATTCTCCTTATTAATATTCTATTGGAACAAAGGTGTAAAAAGTATTTATATTAATTACTATGTAGGTAGAAGTATAGGTATTAGGGTTGACAATATTTCTGTAGAAGTTGAAGCATCAACTCAAGCTTTTTACTCAAGTAAAGAGTAAAAGTACTGATTTCAAAACTACTTAAAGTAATGTAAAGGGAAAACAATGTCATTAACAACAAAAGCTTAAGCTGTAAAATAAGTTGATGTAAATAATTACTCCAGTATAGATAACCAAAATTTATATTTAATTAAGGTAACAAAGTATTTGTACATTGGAATACTGCTCTGCTATACTGTAAAATCCTCTGGATCACTTACACTGATTGAACATCTTTCTTTTTTCTGTTTGGTCCAGCCTGAACCAAAATAGCAGATCAGAACAAAAAGCTGGCGTAGGTCCGGATGAAGCCTGGTTAAAAAGGTGAAGCCTGGTTCGTTTGCACCTTTCTAAATGAGTCAGACTTTCAGACAAATTACACAAAGTAAAAAGCAGGGTATCATCACTCATCAAACAATGGAAGAAAAAAAAGAACCAATGAAATAACAAAATCAGAATTCTGTTGCAGGGCTGCTACGCTGCTGACTACTGTATCTACTGTAACTGTAGATTAACCCTTATGTATAAACATAAATTAAAGGAGTAATTTGTTACATTCATTCTTATACAGCTCTGGAAAAAATTAAGAGACCACTTCTGTTTCTCAATCAGTTTCTCTGGAATAACCCTGTTTTGTTTTTAATCACAGTTTTACTTTGTCTTACACATTGATTTTGGATAACTTTATGCCACTTCTGGTGCAAAAATTCAAGCAGTTCAGCTTGCTTTGATGGCTTGTGATTATTAATCTTCCTCTTGATTATATTACAGAGGTTTTAAATTAGGTAAAATCAAGGAAACTCATCATTTTAAGTGGTCTTTTATTTTTTCCAGAGCTGTATGTGATTCTGTATGTGATTCTGAGCACAGTAGCTAGAAAGCTATCTCTCCAAATTCTACAAACAAATCTACAAACCAGTTATTGTCAAGCACAAGGAGACGCAGCTAACTTGGGTGTTGACCAGATGTAATAAAGGTATTTAGCTACTAAACACTAAACTGTAATATAAAACCAAAATACACAGATCAAGCAGAACATTATGACCACCTCCCTTGTAGTTCTATAGTTACAGACTGTAGCCCTGTATTTGTTTCTCTGTATACTTTATAGGGCCCCACAGTATAGAAAACCACCACATTTATTTGGGTGGTGGGTCATTATTATTCTCAGCACTGCAGTGATGAGCACTGATTAGCATGGTGGTGGTGTATGAGGTGTTATTAGTGTGTGTTGTGCTGATAGTACGAGTGGATCAGATACAGCAGTGCTGCTGAAGTTTTTAAACCCGGATACAGGACACTTACATTTCTGAATGTGAACGTCAACGTCAAGATAGCCAAATCTAATCTAATCTAAGAAATAATCTGACTGCATTAATTTATAAGGATTATAGTGTGAACATATCCTTTCTGACTGACTGAAATTGAAACCTTTATATGTTTGGGTTTTTTTTCCTGGCTTGTACTGCTTTTTACATAGAGACAAAGGCTTATTCCAGTAGAGCTGTTTTTTTTTTTTTACAATAGAATAGAATGGAAACTGATTCTGATTATTATTTTATGAATTATGCAATAGGCTTTGAGGTTAATCTCGCAGACAAAAAGGCTCTTTTCACATTCATATGAAAAAAGCGAACAGATAATACTCTCAATACACCCAAGTGCACATCCCTTCCTGGGAGGTTATGTACTGTATATATATGCGCGTGTGTGTGTGTGTGTGTGTGTGTATTTGTGTGTTTGTTGGGTCACACACCACAGTCTGGTGTCCAGCATCGTGTGGTTGTGTCCAGGCTGATCCTGACCCACTTTCCCCCCCTTCTGGCCGGGCTATCGCTCTTTAACTGCTGTAGAGCATGCTCCTGCCATCTGTTACACACTGGCCTGTTGCCATGGCGGCACTGCGAGTCTTCTTCATCGCATCCAAACAGATGCGATGCAGCGGGTCGCAGGTCACGGAGTAAGGGGCTGGGGCCAGGCTGCAGGTCATTCTACTACTACTGAACCGTATCAGTGTTCCAGCTCGCTCTGGACACGGCGCTCAGAGCCGCAGTGATTACGAGTATGCTGGAACTGCCCACACCCAGGCCCTGACAGCTAAGTGGGCGGGGGTCAGAATCAATCAAAAGAAATGAATGTCCATGAAAAGCAGGATTACAGATATCCAATCATCATGTATTCTAATCAGAGAATGGAAAAGAGGAACACAAGCGAAGGGTCGTCCTCTGCCCACCAGAAAAAGAACCCCAAGCGCATGCGAACAATCATATATCTTGTCTCCTTCATATCTGTCTGAACTCATTTCTCTGTATTGTCCTTCCCAATGTCTTCGCTCCGCAAACTCTGGTCTTCTTACTGTCTTCTCAACCAAATGTTCTACCCAAGTACGGCTTAAGGATAGTTTGGGCCCCTGGGCAAAGAGTTAAATTAATTTATGTATCTGCGCTTAAGAGAAATTAAATAATTTTAAAACAATACAAATTCAGAAACATTAAGTAAGGACCTGAATTGCATATTTGCAACAAAACGCCTGTTATGAAATATGGTAGCTTGCCTGGCAATTTGTAGGTCCCTAGAATAGCAGGGGCCCTCGTGACCAACAATCACAAAACCAGTATAATATTATATTTCAGCTATATTGTGCATATAGAACATGTTGTAGTTCTATGATTACAGACTGTAGTCCAGACATTTTGCTAAGCTATGTGTTTTTTGTACTTTTCTTATTAAGTTCCTAATAAGTTGTCAAATTCTAGGAAACTGACACCAATAAATCCATAATTCCTGTTTTTTGCTTATTCAAAATTAGATGCCATAAAGTATTGAAAAGTAGTTTGTTGCAATGTACAGCTGCCTGTCTTGTTACCTAAATTAATTCTTAGATCTTATTTGTTTATTCTTAAAATACCAATTTTGGGAAAATCACTAGAATGTACTCAGTGTCCTCATGCTATTAGCATAACCACCATTTAGCTTTTTTTTATGTTTTTGCTAATTCTATTCTAAAACCTTAATCCTGTTACTTTCATTCTAACAGTAACAGTAACAGGAATTAGTGCCAGTAACAGGAGTGGGTTCCAGTAACAGGAATGAGTGCCATTAACAGGAGTGATTTTTTTTGTCCTAAATATCAATTATTTATTTAAAATAAAGGCTTTCTTGAGAGAAAATCAAAGGAATTAGTGGACTTGCTTTTAAACATGCTTTATAAATGTCACATGAGTTTTGTAACCATCTTCAGCTTGGAAACCTTTTAAAACATTAAGTAAAGCTGCCTGAGTTTGACCAGTGTTTGACCAGAGTTTGACATGTTTTGAATATGTAACAAACAAAGATTCAGAGTTGAAAAAAGATAAAAAAAAATATGGGTACCACTTTAAAATAAGACTACCTTTATAAAGGGTTTATAAATGGTTTACAATTAGTTTATTAATGGTTACTAATTAGGTTGTAAATGCCTTAAAAATCATTAATAATCAGTTATAACACATACGTAGAAAGGGCAACAATATAGACGGCTGTGGATTTACTATTTGGCAAACAACAGGTCATTGTTGCCCTTTCTCTGTATGTGTTAGAACTGATTATTAATGATTTTTAAGGCATTTACAACCTAATTAGTAACAATTAATTAAACTAATTGTGAACCATTTATTAACCCTTTATAAAGGCAGTCTTATTTTAAAGTGGTACCAAAATATGTTTAATTTGCAAAAGTTGAATCAAGCAAATGATGAAATGGCCTAGAAGTGTTTTTAATAAATTTCTCAATCATAAGTATTTCTCGATCATGAATATTTTGAATTCATCCAAAAATGTGAATCGTTTCCAAAGCAACACAGACGAAGGGACGAAGGGGGTCGTCCTCTGCCCACCAGAAAAAAAGTAGCGTCAAGCACATGCGATCAGTCGACTATCAGACAGTAAGAGCTAAGGGTTGAGTATCTTGGAGGGATGTCAGAGCATGCGCTGCCAGTTACACTGTCAAGTGTGGATAACCCTGCCTAATAGTATTACTCAAAGAGAGAGCTCTCGGGGTGACTTGCTCGGCTTCCTGGCACATCATATTAAGCATAATGCCTGGCTTAGGGCTGAGTTCTGCAGTGGTGTTCAGCTCTAGTTAGACTGACCAGAACATGCTGTGGAGCTGTAAATGAAATATGGGCAAGGTCATATTGAGACGTGCTGCTGCTACCTTTTTCCTGCTCTTGTTCACACTACAGGATATGAATACAGTATGAGACGGGGGTGACCTTGACCACGCCTTAAAGCCTGCTATAAAGGACTCTGTTGCTATTTTGAATAGAATAAATATGAATGGCTTTTGTTTAAATAAAGCTGTGGGTAGGTGTGTAAGTGTTTCCTTGTAATTGTGCGTTTTAGCGTGAGTCACTGCAGTTCATTTGAAGTATATTTATATAGAGATTTTTACAACAGATATTCTCCAATAGTAGCATTTTATTACAGACGTGTGTGTGTGCAGACACCTAATGAGCAAGCCAGTAGTGGGAGGGAAAACATGCTGAAGGCAGGCCAAAAAAAAAATTCAATAGAAGGACATTTCTCATTAAATTTACTTAATACATATGTAGATATACAGCTCTAGAAAAAAATAAGAGACCATTTAAAAATGATTAGTTTCTTTGATTTTACCAAATTTAAAACCTCTGGAATATAATCAAGAGGAAGATGGATGATCACAAGCCATTAAACCAAGTTGAACTGCTTGAATTTTTATCACCAGGAGTACAGGCATAAAGTTATCCAAAAGCAGTGTGTAAGACTGGTGGAGGAGAACATGATAAGATGCATGAAAACTGCGATTAAAAACCAGGGTTATTCCAACAAATATTGATTTCTGAACTCTTAAAACTTTATGAATATGAACTAGTTTTCTTTGTATTATTTGAGATCTGCATCTTTTTATGTTATTTCAGCCATTTCTCATGTTCTGCAAATAAATGCTCTAAATTACAATATTTTTATTTGGAATTTTTAGAGAAATGTTGTCTGTAGTTTATAGAATAAAACCCTGGTCTCTTATTTTTTTCAGAGCTGTATATGTTTTTGTTGTGAAGTATATAGTATAAAATAAACACCTTCTCATTCAATGTTTTAATTTTTTTCTACATTGTAAATGAATAGTGAAGTCAGACTATGAAGGAACACATAATGAATCGTGTAGTAACTTAAAAGTGTTAAACAAACCACAAAACTCTGTGAAGAAGCATTTAGGTGCTTTTATCTGGGGAGATGTTAACTTGCTGTTTTTGAGGCTGGTAACTCTTGCTATTTCTTTCCTGGTTCGGTCCTGATGAGAGCCAGTTTCATCACAATGTTTTTGAAGGTCTTTGCAACTGCACTTGAGGATACTTAGTTGAGTAGGTCTTGTCATAATATGGACTAGAACATTAATCAAATAGAGCTATTCATTAAGGCTAGCATATGGCATCGTCCAACATCTCTACAGTACTGTTAGCATGTCAGCTACATGCCTTATTATACATTGCTACCGTGCTGTTAGCACAACGGCTACAGGCCTCATCTACATTGCTATAGTCGCTGTGTGGCTGTGTTCTGTGAAAAAAATCAACCGAGCTGTTAGGGGTGGGCGATATGGCCCTAAAATAATTTCACGATATTTCATGGTATTTTCGTGATAACGATATTCTTGACAATATAACAAAACACTGAATTACAAAAAAAATTCAAGAATACACTACTGGAACAAAATTAAAATTTAATTTATTATTGTATACAATATGATATGACACACCCCTAACTGAGATATTAAAACATACAAAAAAATGATCAGATTTGTAACAGAGATCCAGAATGTCATGATAATAATAATGCACTACAAATATCTCCATATGTCCAGGATTAAGGTAAAATAATCATACTGGACAGACATCTGTCTCTTATCTGTGTCTAGTAGATATATAATGATAAATGAGAACAGTCTGATTTTTTTTTTTTGATAAAAACTGTAAAAAAGTAGTACCCTAATGTGTTTATTAGGGGTGATTGATATGACACGATATTTCAAGGTAAAATATTGTTCATGATATTACAAAATGTTGGCGATATTATCACGTACAATACGATATGGCACACCCCTACAAGCTGTTATTCTGAACTAGCAGATTAGGCCTGAGGCATATCAGTTGTTATTACATGATATGTAATTATATTATATTATACACTCATTTCTTATTTCCAGTGTTTTTGTATTACAAAAAAATTTAGTTTAACCTTCTTTTATTGGAGTCACTGTTTCTACTATCATGAAAAGTCTTTCTACTAGATTTTGTAGGATTGATTGAGAATTTGATTATATTTGTAATGATCAGATATACTCAGACAAGCGCAGATGCAGTATAAAGAATATTTTATTAAATAGAGCAGATATCAATAATAACAACAGGATAGTCAGACTGAAATATAAGGTCAGCGGGAGCAAACAACAACCAGAGAGGAAAAGCACTAACCAGAGTGAGGGACAGTCCAAAGTTCATGCACGGGAAGGCAAACAAGAGAGGATAATCCAAACAATCAGAATCGGTAACAGTCCAGGTAATACACAGAGTTCCAACAATAGGGAGAAGGCAAAAATCAGAATCGAGAATAACAAACCAGAGAGTCAAAACCAGGAGATCAGAATATAGATAACAAGAATATGCTTTGTAATGAGGGCTAACCAATCGATTACTCGGCACAGAGTGTAAGTGAAGGGGGTTTTTATAGTGTGGGTAATCAATATTCAGGGCTTCCGGGTGGTGGCAGGTGAACAGGTGAGTGCGTGATGTCAGAGTGTGGTGTGTTCTGGGAAGTGTAGTTGGGAGACTGGAGATCGTCTGCAGCGCCGAATGTGGGAGAGACAGCAGTGCTTCTAGCACCAGACCTGACAATATTTAGTGACTCCACTACTCCACAGCTCAAAGCTGAGGGATTTATACCCCTCTAGTTCACACATGGCATTAGGCATGGCGCCAATAGGTTTATATTTATTTGCTTTAAAGAGTTCTATTCTATTGGCAGTACTTTTCTACAGGGTTCGACAATCTGTGTGTGTGTGTGTGTGCATCTGCACATCTGTGTGAGCAAGACAAAGAAGGGGTGTCCAAATACATACATTTGGACAAATAGTAAAGGAACTGTTAGCTGAAGCAAATTAACAATATTTATATAAGGATTAAGCACTAAACCTGTACTGAAAAGACTAGTTAAAGTTAAAGTTATCTACTTTAAACAAACAAAATTAAATTAAATAGTTCTCAAAAGTTTTTTAGTCTGGTTCTGACCTGGCCGACAGACTTCTGGGCTACGCAGTGACTAAAATAATGGAGAGCTATATAACCTTAAACTGACCCTAAATATATATGTTGATGTTTTTCATGTTAATCTCCGCTCTGGAGAGAAAGGCAAACAGGATCTGGTATCATGAAAAAATGATGGACTAATCCATTGCATTGAATATGAAAGGATTAATTCCATCCGTGAAATATAAATCCATCTTTGTAAAAACTGCACACCCACATTTATGGCACCATAAATGCTTTTCTTTAAGCGTATAAAGTTCATGTTTATACAGTTTGGAGTGCTCTCATCTGAACTTGTTTGAAATCCCCACTGGGGTTGTGTTAATCAGAAGCAGGCTCATAGAAACCCTTCCATCTGGATCGAATTTTTCTCTGCTTATGAATGGTGAGATTCTTGGCGTAGTGTTTTGCATGTTTCAGAAATGACACAGCCACAATGCTGCTGTGTTGCTGTTTCAGTTTCTCTCAAACTGGCTTAGGCTCATTTTTAATATAGCTTTTAAATAGCGTTCCAGCTATTGCTTGTTGTTCCAAATGTACCTTACGAACTGTGCTTTAAAGCAGTGCAGTTACAGCTGAGTTTACTGCCGTTAGGGATGTTCTCTCAGCACCCTGTGACTTCAGTTCAGGGCTTTCGCAAGACTTTCTTGTATGGCTGATGATGAACTACAAATGAAAATCTTCAGAAGGTCTGCCCTCTCAGACTTTACAATGGTGGGCTTTCAAACCCCCAAAGCTTAAGATCTCTGTGCTTCTCTTATATGGATTTTTTCAAAGGGATCAGAGTGAGGAGATGTTCTGGCTTACAGAGATAACTTTAAAAGGAATACTTAACCTGGTCTCATTTCAGCCTTTTTATAGAACATCAGTAAAAGATAGATCTGGAGTGCCTATGAGACTATAAAAGTCTTTCAGTTTTAAGAAGTTATAAATTAGATAAAAAAAGAGTCATTTTAATTAATGCAGAACCTGTCTGAGCACTGGGTAGATTCAGACACTACTGGACTTGGCAGAGACCTGATTACAAAGCTATGCATTTATTTGGGTTCATTCTAAATAGATAAATAGCCTTTTTCGCTTTAAAATTGGTTGGGTAATTGATAAAAATGTTTTAATCTGATTAATCACAATGTCAGGGTGCAGCAAGGAGGGGACGTTCAAAGTGGATGCACGCAAATTCGTGGATATTAATTAATAAACAAAGAAAGCACAAAGGAACACAAAGGAACACATACACAACCAGAACTGACATAAACACGTACAAGAACCGACAAAGCAAACAGAAAACACAGGGCTATAAATACACACACACAGACAAGGCGGAAAAAAAGGAAACAGAGAACGCCTGGGGAAAGTTAACGAGGGGGCGGAGCACTATGGAGGTGAAGGCACTAATAAAAAATGTAATTATTAAAATAATTAATGTAAGAAATGTAAAATGCAGTTATATTTATATTAGTGGTGTCAATTAAAATACTTATATATACTTTAATGTTTAAGAGGAGATAAAGCCAGTGTGTGGCACAGGAATAAAGAATGCATGATACATTTTTATAGAGGAAACAATTTATTTACTTTATTTTAAACATCCCAGCTTGTTTGTAAGTATTTCTGAATTAGAACTTAAATATATAAAAATTTAAAGTGTTTGGTATTGGCATATACTTAAGAGTGTTAAAAGGTAAAGAATGCTTAAAGTACCTTGTCAATTTATATACTTTATACATTAAAATACTTTCTCTGTATTTCCATAAAATGTATTTTTAAGTAAAGTATTTTAAATGATATGTTGTGTTAAAAAATCAGTGGTATTAAATACTGCTTAAATAAATTAAGTAGTGCTCTTTGGGGATATTTTTTTCCCAGTAGCATTAAGTTGTACACAATGTGTGTATTAATATGCAAAGTAATACATTTACAATATACCTAAATATTTCCTAAATTTCCTTTAGGATAAATAAATTATCCATCCATCTATCCATCCAATCAGTGGTTTAAAAAAGATGTTTTAAAAAACACATACTTAAATCTACTTAGGTTCACAGAAGAAATATACTTAAGTAATAGAATCAGAGTGAGGAGATGTTCTGGCTTACAGAGATTCTGAAAAGATAAATTGCCTTTTTCGCCTTAAAATTGGTGGGTTGATTGATTAAAAATGTATCTGTCTATAATTCAAGTGTATTAAAAAGGTGTTTTAAAATCACATTCTTAAATCTAATTAAGTTCAAAGAAATGATACAACAATTTAATGCGTTTATGTTGTTTTTAAATATAGCTTAATTACAATTGAAATATACTTAAGTTGCCATAAGTTGTTCCAAAATAGTATAATTAGTATGTATTTAAGTACATATTTTAATTTTAAAAGGTATGCACCTTTCCATGTTAAGTATACTAAAAAAAATACTTAATACTCTTCTACTACTTAAAATATTTTGTATTATAACACAAGATGTAAACAAATATGATAAGATTCTGCTGTAATTATTGTTGCTACAGGTTACAGCATGCACAGAACAACGGTAGCATAACCAGGATTTGCTACATATATTTTAACTCAATAAATATTAGAATGTTCCACATTTAAATATCTTTTGGGCAATTAAACACATTAAAATGCCATGCTAAGCTGTTTCTATTATTCTGAAGTGATGGTGGACGCTAGGATAGAGCTAGAGCTAGAGCTAGAGCTCCTCCAGGAGCAGAAATGGAGAAAATAATTGTGACTAATTGCCAGATTAGTCGAATACCGAATTTATGCTAATGTAAACATACTGTAGTTGTGTCTGAAAATGAGCAAGTTCTATACAAGTAGTAATTAACTTGCATACGACTTTTTTTATTTTTGGAAAGTTAAAAATGCTGCAAACCAGCTTAGTACTGCATTACAAAGCAGTGTGACTGAGTCATTTTATTGGTGCTCCCTATAGAGTACCTATACGACTGTTTCAGTCCAGTCTTCAAGCCCTGAAGTGGCTATTGAAGCGTTCATTACCGTGCGTCACTGGAAGTCATGGAGAAAAGCGTCTCTGTGGAAGTGTGGCGTCTGAATAGAAGAGTCCTGTGTGGCAGTACTTTGATGCAGACAGCAGTGCTGTCATGATGTACATCTTACGCAGCAGCAGACTCGCCTACAGCAGTTCAACCAGCCTGATGCTGAATCATATATGATTGAAGAGTTCTGCACACTTGTTAGATCCAGATACAGCAAAACTAAGCAGAGTCTTAGCAAATATTAATGACTTCCTTCTCAGCTCCACCTCCACAATACACGACAGTTTGAAGTGAAATTATTGAGCGGAAAAATGACTTTTTTTCCATTTTCTCTCATTTTAGCTATTACTAATTGTCCCACCCATTCAGCTGCAACACAGCTGTATAGTGATGCCCCAACACAATACGCCTATTTTTGAACTGCTGCTAATGCAGTATTGCCGAGTATCGTCACAGCGCTAACACTCGGAGGAAAGCACAGCGACACGGTTCTGATACATCAGCTCACAGACACCTTGTGCTGATCCACATCACCCTAGAAGTGATGTGAGGAAAGAGCGCCATCTACTGTACCCACCCAGAGAGAGCAAGACCAATTGTGCTCTCTTTTAGGGCTCCAGCAGCTGATGGCAAGCTGCATAACCAGGATTCGAACCAACCATCCCCCGATCACTGACCAATATTGGCAGCACTTTAGATGTTTAAATGTAAGGCATGCTAAAAATGGCACTAAAAATAGCAAAAAAAGCACTTATGATGTACAGCCAAAAAAGTAAAAAAAAAAAAAAAAAACTAATTTTAATACCAAACAATGATACATTTTATTTTAAGTCATACTGCAGTGTTTTTGGTTCTTAGGACCCGGCTCAGCCTGTGTAGTTAACTCTGTGTAAGCAATGAAGAATGAAATGGCTCATTTAACTTTGCTATGGAAGCAGCTTGCCAATACCCACATCTCCCAAGCTGAAGTACACTATCATTCAAAAGTTTGAACACACCTTAAATTCAGTGTTTTTCATTATTTAAAAAAATGCATTGTAGATCAATACTATATTAGTCAATCCTGTTAGTCATATTAGCCATTCCACTTTGAAGAAAAAAAATATATGGAATTATTTAGTCAACAAAAAGTGTTAAACAAACCAGAATATGTTTTATATATTTTAGATTCTTCAAAGTAGCACCTCTTGCCTAGATGACAGCTTTGCACATCTTAGCTGGATTTTCTCAGTCAGCTTTATGAGGTAGAGTCACCTGGAATTCAGGCTTTCAGTTAACAGCTGCGCTGAACTCATCAAGAGTTAATTACTTGAATTTATTGCCTCTTAATGTCTTTGAGAGCATCAGTTATAAAGTAGTGAAGAGGTACAGTTACAGGTATACAGTGAATAGCTCTATTTGAGTAATATTCTAATACATATTATGGCACAAACTAACCAAAAAAATTACTTTAAGAAATTAGGGTCAGTCAATCCTAAACATTTCAAGAACTTTGATGCAAAGACCATCAAATATGTTATGATGGAACTGGCTCTCATCAGGACCGCCCCAGTAAAGGAAGAGTAAGAGTTCCCTCTGTTGCACAGGATAAGTTCATCAGAGTTACCAACTGCAAGATAACAGCTCCCTATATAAGTGCACCTAAATGATTCACAGAGTATTTTGGTGTACTTTTAAGTTACTACATGATTCCTTATGTGTTCTTTCATAGTCTGGATCACTTCAGTAATAAAAGGGGGTGTCCAAACTTTTGCCTGGTACTGTATAGATCCAAAACCCAACAGATCAGACAGTCTCTCATGTGGTAAACATCTTCAGTGCCCTTATTTTTCTCTCATGTTCTCCTGTTTGTTCATTTAACCTCAGTTTAAAACTGACTAATCTTAGTGTTGAAGGTTGCACATTTCTGGGTGTTCAA
This sequence comes from Astyanax mexicanus, assembly GCF_023375975.1. NCBI lineage: Eukaryota > Metazoa > Chordata > Actinopteri > Characiformes > Acestrorhamphidae > Astyanax > Astyanax mexicanus. The sequence continues at coordinate 6,720,789 of NC_064424.1, read as the reverse complement.
CCAATCAAACAGTTTATACAGGATTAGTGAATAGAACAGAAGGTGTAATACTGATTGACCAGCAGTGTCTGGCTGATTATGTCTGGCTGTTTTTGTGGTGTCTCAGCAGAAAAGTTGTTGAATTTTAAATACATGATACATGATTTAAAAACGTGATGCATATTTAGCAGAGTAGATTAGTGCATTTCAGCATTTTCTGTATTGAAAATGTTTTAAAACATTGTCTGAATGTGGTTTCAGTCAGAATGTGCATTCCTGCTGCAGGGGTGAAGTTCATCAGTCACCTCCTGCTTTTTCTGGCTCAGATTTAATATAACCTTTAAACAAAGTAATGGAAAGTTTGGAGGAAGCTGTATCTGGTTTACCTTGCTCAGACCGTGTGTATAATCATGATGTCATCCTTTTATTTGCAGAATGTTAACAAGGGTACTGTGTTGTAATAAAATTTACGAGCTTCAGGATGTAGTAAGAGATCCCTGAGACTGCTGGTTCTGTGATTTCAGGGCAGCTTTTGTATTTAATAATATGTACATCATTTTAGTTTCCTCCCCTGTAAATTTCTGCTTGCCTAACGTAATATGTTTCTAGAGTTATACGAGGGTGTGTTGTCTCTCTGGTAAGTTATAAATGTGTATATTTTTTCCAGAGCATGTACAGCATATTCATCAAGTTTTAAGAGTTCAGAAATCATTATTTGGTAGAATAACAATGGTTTTTATTACAGTTTTCATGCATCTTGACATCATGTTCTCCTCCACCAGTCTTACACACTGCTTTTGGATAACTTTAATGTCTTTACTCCTGGTGCAAAAATTCAAGCAGTTCAGCATAATTTGATGGCTTGTGATCATCCATCTTCCTCTTGATTATATTCCAGAGGTTTTCAATTTGGTAAAATCAAAGAAACTCATAATACACACTCAGCTGTTGCCACATATTGTGCTGTTTTTGTTTGCAATACATTATCGAAACATAGAAACATTAAATACCCCAAGACTTTACACGTAACTTGACTATAATTTATTTGTAAATCTGCGGTAGAGAATATTGGTCGTGAAATTCTGTGATTCCAACTTAGTGTCAACCATCTGGATCATCATCTGAATGTATATAATGAATATAAGGGAAACTATAAACATAAAAAAAAAATCTCTCTCTCTCTTTCTCTCTCACGTTTCTTAGATTGATCTCTCTGATGAGATGTGTGAAAACTAATAAAATCTAGCAAGCCCACCCTAAAAACTAAATTTTTTGTGCAAATGTATAATTCATATTGAATTATGATATACATTAATGTACAGTCTGGGCTCAGTGATCTCTGTAGTGCACAGGGAAATGGTGTGGGTTGTGCTGTAGCTGTGGCGTGTGGCCCTGCAGCGAGCAGCGAGGTGTTGCAGACTGACTGGTCCGCCTGCAGCTCCCCAAAGCTTTTAATCAGCTCAGCCTCAGAGCTCATCCGTCCACAGGCAGAGAGGGTGGAGATGAGGTCATATGTGTATGACATGTTCATCTCTCGAGTGGACATGTGTGTCAGACAAAGGCAGCGTGAGACCACTTCTAGAGGAGGTCTCTGTCTGTAGGTTGTGGAGCTGCAGCCCAGCAGAACCTCTGCTGTCTCTGTTCCAGCAGAGCATCATCACACATTACCTTATTTACACTTTTACAGCAGAACATCACCGACCTCAGCTGTTTTTAATCCCTTAAACCCTGAGGGTCTCTCAAATCTACCCCCCCTCCCCCAAACTAATATCCCTACAACTCACCTGCTCATAACTTCTGTATATAAGGTTTATAGTAATTAATAAATAATTCACTTCCAGTATTTCAACCAATGAGGTGATGCCTGTCCACATGTATAATTTTCAGTTAAAAAAGGTATAAATACATAAAAGCATGTACACAGGCCTGTCACAATAACTTTTTTTGTGTGGATGATATATTGTCTCAAAAATAATTGCGAAAGACGATATTATTGCATAAAAATACAATTACATAGTTTAAAAAAGTAATAAACTTTTGATTCGTCGGAATATGCAGACATTTTAATTACAATTATGGCAATAAACATTTTTAAAATATCCTTAATATTAAATTAAATGTATTTTTAAAAAGTATTTAAAAGCCAAAGTTCTGGCCATTCACGTAAAAGAGCTCTTCTTGCTAAGACAAAAGTAATTGGAAATAATTACTCTGTACAAATCTGTCTGTATTGCAACATAAGCAAATAATGTAATGTAATTATCGTGACAGGCATTTACCTGTTTTTATTCATAAAATATACAAAACAAAACCAGTGTTTTATTGTCAATAAATTATTGTTGATACATTTAAGTGCATTACTTAATAAATAAAATCATTGAGGGTGTTCAAATATATTGTACGATAAACCGATAATGTAATTTTCATGATAGGCTTACATCTACAGTAGTGCAGTCACAAAGACCATCAAAAACCTTATGATGATGAAACTGGCTCTCATCAGGACCACCCAGTTTGTTCTGTAGCACAGGATAACTTCATTAGACTCAACAGCCTCTGAAACCACAAGTTAACAGCTCCCCAGATAAGAGAACCTGAATGCTTCACAGAATATTTTTGTTTATTTGACATTTTTAAATTACTAAATGATTCCTTATGTCTTCCTTCAATGTAGAAAAAAAAATAAGAAAAACATTGAATGAGAAGGTGTGTCCAAATTTTGACTGGTACTGGACATTTAGTACACCTTCTATATATGTAGTCATATTAACCTTTCACAAAACATTAGTTCATTGTCAATTTACTTTGATTTGTCTGTTTAAAAATATATAGCATTAGTTAAAAATATATAATATAGTAATTGTTAAAGAAAATCTTAAATGAAAAAATTCTGAAATTTTAACCGCTGACACAATATACTTAATTTTAATGATTTTTTAAAGCTTTCTATTAGTTTAATGAGATTTGTCTGCAGAGAACATTGTGGCATTATATATTGAAAATATGAGATTATTGTAACACCTTAGCCCATGTCTGTCTTCTGTTTCTCCCTCGTTTGGTCTCTTGTGCTCCTGCCCCTCTGTTTTCCTGTCAAGTGTTCCCAGCCATGTGCTTGTGTTGTTGTTTTTGTACCTGTCTCCACCATAGCTCCGCCCCAGCCCTGCCCTAGCTATTAGTGTTCTCACCTGTGTCCTGTCTGTTACCCCGCCCCCTCGTCATCCAAACCCAGGTGTTTCTCACTGTCCTCTTGTATTTAAGCCCCTCTGTTAGAATGTTCAGTGTCGAGTCTTTTGTATCGTTTGTATCCCTTGTATCCTCTGTATCTTTTGTATCCTCGTATCCTTGCTATCCGTATGTATCCTAGTCTTAGTTTGGTAGTCTGTGTTTCTTAGTCTTTGTTCTAGTTTTATATTCTCCCTGCCTTGTTTTTTTGTAGTTGTTTGCATTACCCGTGTTTTGTTTACTGTTTTATTTTATCTTGTCTGTTTAAATAAAATATTGCACTTACGTCCATCCCTCCGTCTCCCCGCGTAACAATTATTACATTTTACTGCACTATTGTTGAGCAATATTATTAATATGATATTATATTATTATATTAATATTATCATTTAAAAACTCTATGCATATGTAACGCTATGTTTATTAACAGGTTACATTACTGAGAGCATTTAAAAAAAAACATATTAATTGTAGGATAAAAACGTGTTCTCACTACAGCTGAATATGTCTATATGAAAAAGTCTATAAGTAAATACAAATTTAAAATTTAAATTTAAATATATGTATACACAATATTTTTTAAGTTTGATCAGTTGCATTAAATACTAATATTTTCATACTATTAAAAATCTATATATGTCATTGACCCACTTACTGAATAAAAATGTCTCAAGGTTAATAATTCAGTAATAATAACCTTGGGTTCAAGAAGTTCATATTAAAGAACAGCATACATTCATATTTCCCTAGACTCCTAACTCATGACCCATCAAGGCGGCTGTTCGTCTCCTGCTGCTGTGTTTAATTCTGCATCACACACACGTTTCTGCAGTGTATCTGTCTGGACTCGTTGTGCTGTGTGGAAAGGTGAGTGTCTTGTATTGTTGACTCAAAGATAAAGCGAAAGGACAGGACCGTGCAGCGGCAGTTTGGAAGCGGGCCAGGGTCCTGCTTCACGGAGGGCTTTCAATTCTCATTAGCCTGTGTCCTCTGCACCATGACAACCGTCTTGCGATGCGCAGCCTTCCCGGCCCCTGCCAGGTCATCACGACTGGATGACAAATCCAGCCTTAGCCTCTGTCGAGTTTAAAAGTACTCGTGGAAGTGGTTATGAGGATTACATTCTCGTAGCTTTCCTCGAATTAGCTTTATCTGTCAGTGTATTTTATATTTGAACTGAAGCTGATGCATGTAATGACTGTTAAATTTGGTTTAAATGTGATTAAATGTGTCTCTGTAGTCAGTGGATAAATGGTGAAAATGTTCAGTGTTCGGATGGTTGCTGTAAATGACTGCAGCTGCGCTTACTTAAATTTTACTTAAACACTTAAAAGTGTTTGTAAAATGTATTTTAAGATATTGGGGGACATTGACGAGGGGGAGATCGGTCAGTGTTTAAAACATGAATGGGAGTTCTGAAGATGCTCAACATGGTGTTCAATAAAAATAGCAATCCTGGTGATCAGGCTTGTCCAACATCATTAATGTCATGTTGGCAATGGCAGTAACCAGGCTTGTCCATCATCACTGATGCTGCATTAGCAATATCAATAACTGGGCTTATCCAACGTCAATAATGCTGTATTATTAATGCTTGTGACCAGGGTCATCTAACGTTGCAAATGCTTCATTAGCAATATCAGTGACCGGGATCATCCAATGTCTGTAAGTCCTCAGTGACCAGGCTCGTCCAACATCACCAATGATACGTTAGCAATGCCAGTGACTGGGCTCATGAAACATCGCCAATGATACAATAGCAGCACAGGTGAATGGGCTCATCCAATGCTGCCAATGATACGTTAGCAATGCCGGTGACTGGGCTCGTCAAACTTCGCCAATGATACAATAGCAGCACAGGTGATTGGGCTCATCCAATATCACCAATGATATGTTAGCAATGCCAGTGACTGGGCTCGTCAAACATCGCCAATGCTGTATTAGCAAAGCTGGTGACCGGGGGGTTAATCCAACGTCACTAATGATATGTTAGCAAAGCTGGTGATTGGGCTTGTCCATCATCAACAATGATATTTTAGCAATGCTGGTGACTGGGCTCGTCCAACATTGCCAATGATACGTTAGCAATGGCGGTGACTGGGCTCATCCAATGTCTGTAATGCAGCATTAGCAGTGCTGGTAACCAGACTCATCCAACATCGATAATGCTGCATTAGCAATGTTGGTGACCAGGCTTGTCCAAATTAGCCAATGATACTTTAGCAATGCCGGCGACGAGGCTCATCCAACATCGCCAATAATACGTTAACAACGCCAATTACCGGGCTCGTCCAAATCACCAATGATACTTTAGCAATTCCAGTGACTGGACTCATCCAATGTCTGTAATGCTTCAGTGACCGGGCTCGTCCAACATCACCAATGATAGGTTAGCAATGCCAGTGACTGGCCTAGACAAACATCGCAAATTATACGTTAGCAATGCCAGTGACTGGCCTTGACCAACATTGCCAATGATAGGTTAGCAATGCTGGTGACTGGGTTCATACAACATCTGTAATGCTGCATTAGCAATGCTGGTGACCGGGCTCATCAACCCTGCAGTGGAAAAGAGCCCATAAATAGACACACAACTCCACTAGTTACAGATAAGAGGCAGATGACAGACCCACAGTTAGAGAAAGCAAGAGGCAGAAAATGAGTTTCTCAAGTGCACTCTATTATCACAATAATATTATAATAGAAACATCAAGAAACATTTATTTCTCCCAGAGGATTAAATAGAGTCCTGAACCTATAGCTCGTCAATTGATTGAGATTTGCCCAAACAACTAGTTTTAAAATGCAAAATGAATTCATATTTTTGATGATAGTATGTGCAGTTTTAAAACTGATGTTACCATCACTTAATATTATTTATTTTTGTGTTATTTCACATATTCAACCAGGTAGTGATATCCTCATACTAGCAATACTGTCACAGTAAAATAGCTTTTTTTGCAGTCAGTAGGCTATACGTACATTAAAAATAGTTACACTTTAGAGATGAAGCTTTTGAAGGTGTGCTCCTCCTGCCCTTTCTGAGAGTATAATCTTGCTCTGAGACTCGAGAGAGAGCTTAGGGAGAGACCTCACATGTATTATCTTTGGGATAATGTTAAGTATAAAGGTGCAGAGTTCCTGCTGAGTTCCACATTACACAGTAGGCCTGTCCCGATAATTACTTTATCGACTTATCGTTCAATACATGGATATGACCTTATTAATTTAGCTGACATCGATACTGCCTATGTAGAGACATGGTGATGCTGAGCACAATAGTGCAGGTTTTGTTATCTCTGCATTAGATTTGTCTTGTTTTTTAACCTCATATTGTACTTCATTTTTGTCAGCACAATTTCAGACCACATGTTGAGAGTTTCTTCAGTTTGAATGTTCACATTCAAGCAGAGGAACTGCTTTATCTGCTGCTGATTTGCTGAAAAAGCTAAAAACGTGAAATCTGATGACTGTAAAAGTCTTAAAAGTTTATGTTTTACATTATCATACTCATCAAACCATTCAGTGACCCCTTCTGCCCCCCATTGGGACAGATATCTCTCCTTATGTCAGTCAGAATAGCTTTGTATTGATTTGCAGAGACCCTGGGGGCACAGTTTCAAGAAGTGTGAGAAGTTTGGTGTGTTCAAGTCAAGAGTCAAGTCAAGAGGCTTTTATTGTCATTACATCTGAGTACAGGTACACAGTGTGATGAAATTACGTTCCTCCGGAACCATGGTGCAACATAGAACCACAAGCAATAGACAACATAAAGTGCAGGAGTGATGACAGTGCAACATAAAATTATAAAATTATAACACTAAATAACAATAAATACAATAAATACAAAAGACGAGACAATTTAAAGACAGGACAGTGCAGTACCGATACGGTATAATAAAGTGTATAGTGGGGATAAGGTGCAGAGATGTGTGACATACTGTAACATATAGAACATATATAATCACAGCAGTTACTGAGGTAGAGTTTATAGTTTTTAAGAGCGCAGCAAATAAAGTCATGTCAGCCTCTGTGTGCTGACTGGGTGTGTGTGTGGGTGAAGTTCAGTTCTTTGTGAGTGTAAAGGGGGGGCGGGTGTACAGTTTAGTTTTGTGTAAAGGGGGGGGGGGGGGGTGTACAGTTTAGTTTTGTGCGAGTGTGTTGGGTGAGTGGTGGGTGGGGTGGGGGTTCAGTTCTGTCTCTGTGCGTTGAGAAGTCTGACTGCCTGGTGGATGAAGCTGTTGCAGAGTCTAGTAGTGGAGGCTCGGATGCCCTTGTATCTTCTGCCGGACGGCATCAGAGCGAAGAGTCCGTGTGAGGGATGGGTGGGGTCGTCCACAATGCTGGTGGCTTTGCGGATGCAGCGTGTGGTGTAGATCTCAGTGATGGAGGGAAGAGAGACTCCGATGATTTTCTCAGCTGTCCGCACTATCCGCTGTAGGGTCTTGCGGTCTGAGGTGTTGCATTTCCCAAACCAGACGGTAATGCAGGTGCTCAGGATGCTTTCTACAGTGCCTCTCTAGAACATGGTGAGGATGGGGGGTGGGAGATGTGCTTTCCTCAGTCTCCGCAGGAAGTAGAGGCGCTGCTGGGCTTTCTTGGTTATGGAGCTGGTGTTGAGGGACCAGGTGAGGTTCTCTGCAATGTGAACACCGAGGAACTTGGTGTTATCCACAATTTCCACAGCAGAGCCGTTGATGTTCAGCGGGTGGTGGACACCTGGAGCTCTCCTGAAGTCAACAACCATCTCCTTGGTTTATCCACGTTAAGAGATAGGTTGTTGGTTCTGCACCAGTCCGTCAGCCACTGCACCTCCTCTCTGTAAGCTGACTCGTCGTTCTTGCTGATGAGGCCAACTACAGTTGTGTCATCAGCTAACTTGATGATGTGGTTTGAGCTGTACTTTGCAGTACAGTCATGAGTCAGCAGAGTGAACAGCAGTGGGCTGAGCACACAGCCCTGGGGGGCGCCGGTGCTCAGTATGGTGGTGCTGGAGGTGTTGTTTCCAATCCTGACTGATTTTGGTCTCTCAGTCAGGAAGTCTAAAACCCAGTTGCAGAGGGAGGAGTTCAGGCCCAGCAAGCTCAGTTTTCCTATCAGATGCTGAGGGATGATGGTGTTGAATGCTGAACTGAAGTCGATGAACAGCATTCGAACATAGCAGTCTTTGTTGTCCAGATGGGTGAGAGCCAGGTGGAGCGCAGTAGAGATGGCATCGTCTGTTGATCTGTTTGGACGATACGCAAACTGCAGAGGGTCCAGTGAGGACGGGAGCTGGTTTTTGATGTGCCTCATGACCAGCTTCTCAAAGCACTTCATGATGATGGGAGTAAGTGCAATGGGACGGTAGTCATTAAGGCAGGACACTTGAGACTTCTTCGGCACAGGGACGATGGTGGTCGCCTTGAAGCACGTCGGCACGATTGCAGTACTCAGAGAGATGTTGAAAATGTCCGTGAGAACATCCGTGAGTTGTTCTGCACATCCTCTGAGCACTCTGCCAGTTATGCTGTCTGGTCCTGGGGCTTTCCGTGGGTTGACTCTGAGTAGAGTTTTCCGCACATCAGCTGAGGACAGGCACAGTACCTGGTCGTTTGGAGGAGGTGTAGTCTTCCTTGCTGTCGTGTAGTTCTGTGCTTCGAACCTTGCGTAGAAGGAGTTCAGTGCATCTGGAAGGGAGGCATCACTGTTACAAGCAGGGGAGGGTGACTTGTAGTTGCATGTAGTGCTGGAACTTTTGTGTGATTAAATAAGTGTGTGTGATTGACTTGCACCCTGTTGTAGGGGGTATAGGCTCTATGTGATGTGTTTCCTTTAGTTGTTTTATTGGCAGAGTAGCTTCTGGTCTATGTAAGTTAATGTAGTCTGTATGAAAACACAGCCTTTTTGACTTAACCCAGTGCTGGAAAGACCAACCGCTGCCTGGCTCAGTTCAGAGACTTTTAGTATTTTTGCCTGATATGGCATATCTCAGTCAGGCACTCTGTTATATTCTCCTGAATATAAGGCCACCGCTGCTGCTTGGCTCCGCTAGCCGAGACACAGCTCAGTAACAATAGGGCTTACCCTGCTTACTGTCAATGTTAACCCTTTAACCCATGCAATTAGTTTGGAAATTTAATGTGTTAATTTAAATTACTCAAAGGGCATTTTCTCACCAGCACTATTTGGTCCAGTTAAAACAGACTGGTTGGTTTGTACCCATAATGCAGTTCGATTGAGCAGGTGTGAAAACAGTAATTACACTCTGGTGCAGATCAAAACAACCGGACTGAGACCAGCTATTCGAGGTGGTCTTGGTCCGGTCCCAAACGAACTCTGGAGCGGTTCACTTGTGGTGAGAACGTGATCCACTCTCGATCCGACCCAGCTATCAAATATACTCCTTTCATTTGAGCTAAACTGCTGATAAGGCGCAGTTTAATCCGATATATTAGCCAGATAACACTAATTACTATGGACAAAAGCTGTCTCTGTTCCATGCAGTTTACACTTGCGGTATGTGCAGCGCTTACTACTCGCAGCGGCACAACTCTGTTTACTACGTGTACAGCTGCACTGCACGTCCAATAAAAAATACTGTTTGGAAGCGCAGCGGCAACTTTTAGGCATTCTGTGTTAAAGCAGCTTCACACTGCACAAATATACACACAGAATATAATTATCTGACCAATCAGAGAAGACAATGTGCTCGCCTGGTTTGCTGGTGAGTATTTTGGTGCGTTTAGGTTTGTGCCTGTGTGAAAACAAACCAAACAAAGAGAGAAACGCTTCAAATAAACAAACTCAACAACTGATCCAGACCATAGAAACTTTCACAACTTGTAACGGTCACTTTAAGTACCTTAGATGAGGCGCATGCGCACTAGAATTCTAATACTGTACGTACAGGGAGAGAGAGTTGAGATATGATCCGACATGGACGCATGGTGGTTAGCTCTAGGTTGTAGCCTGTGTTTTCTGCCTACTGTGTTATCCTGGATTGTGATGGGTGAACTGTGGGTGCTCCCCAGCCCAATAAATGGTCTTCATTACACTGCACCGGCTGTCTCCCGTGTGTTTCTCTATGGAGGACAGGGCAAATAGCCATCTACCAGTAGCCTCTCCCCCCACCAAGGAGCATTCGCCCACCGGCCCAGCCATTACAAACTACAGGTGTGAAAATACCCTAAGACTCTAGTCTCCACCTACCGAGGGCTGAGAAACTCTCACCACATCTTGCTTCATCTTCATCGACTTGTGGGGTTGTGTGTCCTTTATCTGCCTCTCATCTTTAATTGGTAAATTTGGTCTATGTTTTGAGAGAAAATTACAAATAGACTCTCAGGTTTAACTTGGTATAATGACACAAATATGACAAAAAAGGATGTATTACACAAATAGTACTGTCTCCCTCCTAAAATACAGTAAAGTACCAACATTCGATATTTGTATCATTATTTTAACAGTGATTTAATAGTGATATAATAGTGATTTTTTTAAAGCAATTGACACCACTGATATAAATGTAACTTAATTTTGCAAATTTAGCATAGATTATTTTATCTATATTTAAATGTTCACAATTAAAAAGGACTTAATAAATATTAATAAAAGTCTTAATGTTTTTGTAATATTTGTTTTGTCAGTTGACACCACTTGTATACACAGAAATATGAACAAATATGTACACTGATATTTACAGAAGAAAAATAAGAAGAAGAAGCACAGAGAAATACACAATGAATATAGGAAGGAGTAGTTAAATTTAAAGTGCAAGTGCAGATCGTGTCCCTATGAACTCCCTGGTTATGAAATGTCAGTAATGGCTCAGGTATTATTGCTCCAGCCAGCAGAGGGCTGATGTCCTCTCCCACGCAGTTGGATCCCATCCTGGACCTTAATATCCTGACTGAGTGCTGTAATCTGCTGCAGTGGCCGACGCCCTCAGGCTACATGTGTGTGGTAGAAGTGGTAGTGGGCCCACCCCCATCCCCCACCCTGTATCAACACAGCTTTTCTGTATTTATGCATCCACTTAGAAACAGCCGTGGAGCCAGGCCGAGCGACTGCACCCCACTGTCTGCACTAATGTAGGCCGAAATAAAATCCCTGCCAGTGCAGCTCATTTATTTAGTAGTGAATGCTCTGTAGCACCCACAGATTTATAAACATCATTTAGCATTATTAAATGCCTGTCCCAGATATCAACTAGACTGGAGTGTTATTAAAGGATGCTACTTGAATATGAGGGCTATTCATTTTTTTGTAAATGCTTTTTGGCTTTGTGCATTTTTGCTGCTTTTTCATTTTTGACAATCATTAGCTAATTTTATTGATTACAAGACACAGCAATTCTTTGAATTATCACTTAAATTAATTAACAATATACTGTGCAACCCCCAAAGCTTTAAGCCATTAACTTGCGGTTTCTGAGGCTGGTAACTTTGATGATTTTGTCCTGTGCAACAGAGGCAACTCTTGCTCTTCCTTTCCTGGGTCAGTCCTGAAGCCAGTTTCTTCATAACGTTTTTAAGGATAATTTTTCTTTTCTTAGATTAGTAGTTCTTGCTTCTCATAATATGGATTAGAAAATGATTCAAATAGAGCTATTCACTGTATACCTGTAACTCTACCTCTTCACTACTTTACAACTGATGCTCTCAAAGACATTAAGAGGCAAGAAATTCAAGTAATTAACTCTTGATGAGTTCAGCACAGCTGTTAACTGAAAGCCTGAACTCCATTTGACTCTCCCTTATGAAGCTGACAGAGAAAATCCAGCCAAGATGTGTAAAGCTGTCTCTATCTAATCAAGAGGTGCTACTTTGAAGAATCTAAAAATATAAAACATATTCTGGTTTCATAGTTTAAATAAATTCTGTTCCAATCTACAATGCACAACATTTTAAAATAATAAAAAACACTGGATTTTAAGTGTGTCCGAACTTTTGACTGGCAATGTACATCCATTACCACATAAAAAAAAAGTTGACACTTCCAGTCACAAATACTATTTACCTGCAAAAGCTATATGTTAACCATGTTCTTTTTCTCTGGGCTCTGAGACATCTGGGATGAACCATTTACCGTGTTAACGTAGTGCATTGTGGTCAGATGAATCAGTATTACAGATCTTCTTTGAAGAAATTGATATATTGATCTCTGGACCAAAGATTTAAAAAAGGAACATCCAGACTGTTATCAGCATATGTTTTGGTATGGAGGTGCATCAGTATACTTCTGCCATGCTGCATTAATGCAGGAAAGTACACTGAGATCTCAGAGCAACATATGCTGCTATTCATTTTTCAACAAGACATTGCAAAACCCTGTGCTGCATGCATTATGAAGATATGGGTGCGGAAAACAAGGGTACAGATACTGATGGACCTGCCAAATCACTCAGCCCTAGTTCTTACTGAAGAAGAAACACTACTGTCTCAACTTTGTTTCTTTTTTGGTGTTTTATATTTTTCAATCAGTTTATTGCTGAATATAGTAAAAGCTTATTGTATCTTTAATTGTGTCCACCAGTTATTAGCAAATAGTTAATAATATTTACTTTTAATCTCTTTATGATCATAAAAAGATCAGATAAAGATCATTTTTGGCGTGTGACCTCAACTCTCCAGTTGCTTCACTTTTGCAGTCCTACAAACAAAAGCAGAAATTGCTGAAATGTTGAAATGCTGAAAAGCTCTTCTATTTGGTTTGTCATCCCTTAAGGCACATAAATAGTGCATGGCATACTGACTTATCTCAGCCTTTCCCACTCCCAGCGGATGTCATTCTCAAAATAAAGAAAAGAACAGAGAGAACAATCTAGTGTTAAGGTTATATAAGAGGCTTTGTCTCAGCACAGCACAGCCGTATTTTTGGATGGAGATTGGCTCCTGTGTTTAAGTTGTTTACTAATCTGTGTTCACGGTGGCTTTAGCAGACCTGCACGCATACGAGCGCCGGCGTGTACGCGCAGTCATGCAGGTAAACACTAACTGTGTTTACAGCTGCCCTTCACAGAGCTGAACAGCAGCTTACTGGCTGGGGGAGTCCCTTTCAGTGTTTCATTGGGCCAGGAGCTCTTAAATCCTCCTATTTTTAGACAGACAGATTTACAGTATAGTATTTGCAGGTGAAGAAGGACTTTCACAGGTGAGACCTGTATTGTGGCAGGAATAGCTACTAGAGAAGAATTACAGAAATACTGAAATCATTACAACTATAACCTAAGCATTAGCTTGTTATCATTGCTTAAAGAACACAGACCAAATGCAATTTCATGATAGAGAGCATAGTTAGTTATACTATTAATACTAAAGTCATCAAAACTATGAAAAAAAAATTAAGTGTTAAATAACCCAGAATATGTTTTGTATTTTATATTAAAAGTAGCACCTCTTGCTTAGATGACAGTTTTGCACATCTTGGCTGGATTTTCTCAGTCAGTTTTATGAGGTAGAGTCACCTGGAATTCAGGCTTTCAGTTAACAGCTGTGCTGAACTCATCAAGAGTTAATTACTTGAATTTCCTGTCTCTTAATGTGTTTGAGAGCATCAGTTGTAAAGTAGTGAAGAGGCAGAGTTACAGGTATACAGTGAATAGTGAATATTTGAGTAATGTTTAATCCAGATTATGGCAAGAACTACTCAACTCAGTAAAGAAAAAGTATCCTCAAGCTGCAGTCACGAACACCAACAAAAATGTTATTATGAAACTGGCTTTCATCAGAACCAGGTGTAAGATAGCAATGAGCATCGCAATGTGCCAGCCTCAGAAACCGCAGGTTAACAGCCCCCCAGATAATAGAGCCACCTAAATGCTTCACAGAGTATTTTTGGTTTGTTTGATACTTATAAGTTACTACATGATTCATTATGTGTTCCTTCATAGTCTGGATGACTTCAGTATTCATTTACAAACTAAAATAAAAACATTAAATTAGAAGGTGTGTCCAAACTTCTTGACTGGACTTTTTACAGTTTTACAGTGTTTAATATTTAATGTAATTTTATTTTTTATTATGTCTTAATAGAATAATCTTAATTGTTAATTTTACTTTACTTTTACTGTGTATTTCCTTTTCTATTTTTAGTTTTAATAATTGATCTGATTACTGCTCTGTACGTACAGTATTTTGAGCAGCATTTTAATATATGAAAGGTGTTTTATAAAATAAAGTTTATTATTATTATCATTATTATTCATACTTAAATGAAAGCAATCTGAATAACTTTTGAATGCTGATTCTAAGCATTAATGTTTGTTCTCTAAGTTTAATAAAGTGACGTAATCTTTATGTCATCTTTACTCCCCTGTCTCAGGTGTCAGCGGTCAGATGGTGCAGATGGACAGTGACCGGTCAGGATATGTGGGCTCACAGGTGGAGCTGCGCTGCGAGTTCATCAACAGTAACCCACCTGTGAAGATCTCGCAGGTAACCTGGCAGAAGTTCTCCAATGGAACCAAGCAGAACGTGGCCATTGCTAACCCAGCCCTGGGGGTGTCTGTGCTGCAGCCCTTTAAGGAGCGTGTGAGATTCAAGAACCCAGCAGTGCGCCAGAGAACACCGTCCCTGGAGGACACCACCATCATCTTCAATAACTTGAGACTGTCTGACGAGGCTGCATACATCTGCGAGTACACCACCTTCCCTGCTGGCAACAGGGAGAGCATGGTCAACCTTACCGTTTACGGTAGGCTCATATACAGTATCATAAAAGTGAATACACCCCTCACATTTCTGCAGATATTTCAGTATATCATTTTATGGGAAAATACTGACGAAATGACACTTTGACACAATGAAAAGTAGTCTGTTTGCAGCTTATATAACAGTGTAAATTAATAACTCAGTATACAGCCATTAATGTCTAAAACACTGGCAACTAAAGTGAGTACACCCCTTAGTGAAAGTTCCTGATGTGTCAATATTTTGTGGCCACCATTATTTGCCAGAACTGCCTTAACTCTCCTGGGCATGGAGTTTACCAGAGCTTTGCAGGTTGCCACTGGAATGCTTTTTCACTCCTCCATGTCAATATCACGGAGCTGGTGGATAATCCAGACTTTGGGTTCCTCCACTTTCTGCTTAAGGATGCCCCAAAGATGTTCTATTGGGTTTAGGTCTGGAGACATGCTTGGCCAGTCCATCATCTTTACCCTCAGCCTCTTCAATAAAGCAGTGGTCGTCTTAGAGGTGTGTTTGGGGTCATTATCATGCTGGAACACATTATCATGCCCTGCGACCCAGTTTCCAGAGAGAGGGGATCATGGTCTGCTTCAGTATTTCACAGTACATATTGAAGTTCATGTGTCCCTCAATGAAATGTAACTCCCCAACACCTGCTGCACTCATGCAGCCCCAAACCACTGCATTCCCACCACCATGCGTGACTATAGGCATGACACACTTAACTTTGTACTCCTCACCTGATTGCCACCACACATGCACAAATTAATCTTGGTCTCATCAGACCATGGGACGTTGTTCCAGTAATCCATGTCCTTTGTTGACATGTCTTCAGCAAACTGTTTGCGGGCTTTCTTGTGTACAGACTTCAGAAGAGGCTTTCGTCTTGCCTTCCAGTTTGATGTAGTGTGCGATGTATGGTCTAAGCACTGACAGGCTGACCCCCACCTCAATCTATGCAGCAATGCTGGCAGCACTCCTGCGGTTATCTTTCAAAGACAGCATTTGGACATGGACATCTTGTCATGTCCTGTCTGTTCTCTTGTCTGTATGTTCTCATGTGACCCGGCTCCTCTGTGTTTCATTCCCAGTGTTTTTCCACTCACCTGTGTTCATTTGTAGCTCCGCCCCTTCGTCCCAGGTGTTTCCTGTTTCCTGTGTGTGTGCACCTCTATTTAAGGTCCGTGTTCCATTTCCCCGGTGTCGATCCATGTACGTTTATCGTCTGTCAGTGCTCTATGTGTTCCCCAGTTTCCTCAGTCCTGTTTTCAGTTTATTCCATGTGTATTTTGTATTTGTTTTCTTTAATAAATCCCTTTTTGTTTGCATTTGCGTCCGCCTCCGCGTCCTCCCTGCACCCTCACCTGACACATCTTGTAGTCTTGGCCATCTTCACGTAGCGCAACAATTCATCTTTTAAGATCCTCAGAGAGTTCTTTGCCATGAGGAGCCATATTGGAACTTTCAGTGATTAGTATGAGAGCTGTACTACAAAATTGAACACACCTGCTCCCTATGCACACATGAGACCTAGTAACACCTAATGATTCACATGACATTTTGGAGGAAAAAATGACAAGCAGTGCTCAATTTGTACATTTAGTGGTGTAGTCTCTTAGGGGTGTACCCACTTTTGTTGCCAGTGATTTAGAAATTATTATATTAATGTAATAATGTAATAATGTTAATATAAGCTGAACACAGACTACTTTTCATTGTGTTAAAGTGTCATTTTGTCAGTGTTTTCCTATAAGAAAATATACTTAAATATCTGCAGAAATGTGAGGCGTGTTCTCACTTTTGTGATACAAAGTAGATTCCTCAAACTAGCAAATCTTTAGCATGGATCTGTTGGGATTTAGCTCTTAGCAGGGTGATCTGCAGTGCAGAGAAAATTATGTAAACTATTGGAGAGATACTCTTAGGCAGTCTTACGCAGTATTATAGTACCGTAATACAGGAGAAACACTCCAGTTACAAAACCAGCTGCAGTTTTATAAAACAGGACTTACATCACACATTACAGTAGATTCCTGTTATTAATTATGAATGCATTATCTGTTATTTTGGGGATGATATGGTAATTTATTTGATATGGATCTAATTATTCTGACCATAAAACGTTCATTGATTCTGACAGCCGCTAACCAGTGTAACGTCCCACAGTCAGGTTTAATCACAGAGCCAAGTGGCGGACTGGTGAGCTGTATACATTGGTATTTTGGTTGCGGAGATGAACACGTAAAACTCTTCACAGTTTAGCCAGGAATAATCTGGATACATTTCTGAACTGGTGACACGGCTGACCTGACTTTATGATGTTTTGCTCACAACACAAATTTGGAACACAGACAACATTCTGTTTCTTGGCTTTATGCTGTATTTTGGGGATTAAGGAGCCAAGATTCAGCTGGAGGGAGGAGATTTTACTGGAAACTTTGCACATTTAGAGGAAAATCATCTTCATCATTTTCTTTCTGGAAAAAACTAAAATGCTCATCATTTTCAATCTGATTTCACTGAAACTGAAGAAATAGCAGTGTTATGAGACCACTGCAGCATTTACAGATCACTGCTGTGCTGTAGAAAATATCTCCAGAGATTTTGAAGCAATCTTGATATTGAGTGTCATCATTAATTTAATATGTTTATTGCCTATTCTGCCATCAATTCTGGAAAAAAAAACTTTTTTCACTAAAATCCTTTTCACATTCAATCAAATTTCAAATTAAACAAATGTAAAAAAAAAAAAAACTGAAAGTGTTCCAGTCGTATAAATAAAACCTTTAAAGCTTTTACATGTCCGTGCTGTGTTGTAAGAAATACATTATATTGCCAAAAATATTCACTCAGTGAACTCCATCACTGTGGTACTGTAATAGGATGCTGCACCTTTGCAACAAGTCCAGTCGTGAAATTTCACTACTTACTACTAAATATTCCACAGCCAACTGTCAGTGATATTATAACACAGTGGAAGAGACTGGGAACAACAGCGACTCTTTGCTCTGTAAAATAACAGAGCGGGGTCAGCGGATGCTGAGGAGCATAGTGCACAGAGTTCACCAACTTTCTGCAGAGTCAGAAGGAGAAATATATGTGAAGTCACAGGCCACAGATTCTGTAATAAAACATATAATGAAATATACTACTTACAATAATACACTGTCTTGATTCTTATCATTTAAACACCATTTTATTGAGTTACTATCTTTATCCATCTTTGACAGTGTTGTGTAAACTATTCAACTAGATTTTTCAAATTGATGTTTATTTTCATAAGGTCTCTCGGTTAAACAATAGTAATTTGTGCCCAATGTGCCTGAAATTTGTGAAGGAAGGAAAGAAGATTAGGAGCGTTTTAGATTGGGTTTAATTGATAGCGACTCCTATAGTCAAACTTTTAATCTCACATTACAAAAACCTGCTTAATAGCGGGCCAACTTTCATTTTATTTTTAAAATACCTCGCAGGCCGTAGTTTGGACACCCCTGATCTAAAGGATAGGAGATATTGTTGCAAATTTGATATTGACTGTTAGAGGTGTGCCAAAAAATCGATTCACATAAGAATCTTGATTCTCATTTACTACGATTCAGAATCGATTTAAAATGTCCCAAAATCGATTCTGAGGGGCGGGTTTTAGACTGATTTTGGGCTGGGTATTTTTGTTGGACCTGGCAACCCTGGGGATAGCGCTTGTCCCTTCAAACGGAGATCTTCCAGACACACACAGAGCGTAGGTGTTTGAGAATCACCGGTAAGATGGCAGAACAAGCATTATATTACCTTAGATTAACGTGTAGTTTTAATGTTTTATGGCAGAATGCTTCATAACAAGCATAAAAAAGATCGCTAGTAGTTAGTTTCAGTAACTGTTAGCTAGCTAACTAGCTAACTTTCCAGTTCCACCTTAAATAACGCTACAGGTGGCAGCGGGCTGCAGCATTTAAGGCGGAACGGAAAAATAACAATAAGCTAATCAGAGCTAATTTCAGCTCCTCATCACAGAGGAATTAAGGAATGGACAATATGAATTAATTTCTCCACCTCCTGCTCCCTTTCTGAAGAAATACAACGACCTTAAATTAACTAGTTAATCAGCAGCTGCTCCTGAACTTTAGCGCTCCAGTGCTATCATCACATCAGCCCAGCAGCGTCACCTACACACCACCGCTAGTAGCCTGGTAATAAATCAGTGTTATTTATTATTTATTTATTGTTCATTAACGTCATTGTGATATCCCAGTGATTCCTCTGTCACTGAGGACCCACATTCCTGCACATTTTATTGTTTTTGTAACACATTACCTGCTTCAGGACCAGTGTATATTTTGGAGGCTTTTTTCAATAAGATTCATAAGCCAGAAGCAGAAATTTTTATAAATCAAATCGTTTTGAATCAAAAATCGATTTTGAATCGAATCGTGGCCCCCAAAATCGGAATCGAATCGAATCGTGAGATAGTAAACGATTCCCACCCCTATTGACTGTCATCTTTAATGTCTAAACTAGGCCTGTCACAATAAGAATTATTTGTGGACGATATATTGTCCCAGAAATTATTGCGATACACAATATGTTTGTAATTTTAAGACTATGATTTAAGCCACATAATGATAACAGAATAGCATAAAAAAGTAATTATACACTTTTTAAAGACAGCAAAAATTTTAATTATCACCTACTTTAGTCCACACTGTGTGTATGGAGTCAGTTATTAAAGCATGACTGGCTAAAATATTGTTCACTGTTATATGTGTAAAAAAACATACAAATAAATACCATAAACAATATCACGATTATTAAATATTATTGAGGTCATATTCATTTATTGTACGATAAATCTAGACTAAACATAAGCTTATTGTCTGTTCAGCCATCAGTTCTGGAAACTGCTCTTCTTATTCAATCAAATTTTTAATCAAATAAAAGTAAAAAAACCCTAAAGGTATTCCAATAGTAAGTTTTTACAGTTTATTGCTGTAGGAGTCTGACATGTTGAAGGAAACTTGATGTTGCTTGTCATCCTTGATCCCCTGTTATTTTGCAGCTCGCCCTATGGTCCAGATGAGCCTGTCCACACCCACCATCGTCGCAGGATCTAAAGACCTGAAAATGACAGTGGCCACGTGCACCTCAGCCAATGGAAAGCCGCCGAGTGTGATCACCTGGGACACTGAGCTGGACGGAGAGGTGAACACTGAGGAGATCAGGAATGCTGATGGAACGATCACAGTGCGCAGTGACTACATAGTGGTGCCTAGCCGAGAAACGCACCAGCAGCGGCTCACCTGTATCTCCACCTACAACGAGGAGCAGTACACTGACAGTGTTAACCTCAACATACAGTGTAAGTGTCTACATTTTCTAAATAAGTAAACCTCTGTTAACTGCTGTTAACTTCTGTTAAATTCTGAGTAAACTGAACTGAACGGATGCGCTGCACCACGCAAACCTGACATTTACCTCAACAATAAACAGAATAAAGAATAAAATAACATTACTGTTCTCTTAAATGAGCTGCTGGTGTATCTTCACAGTGTGAACGTGCAGCTCAGTATCCTCTGCTGAGACGCACAAAAGCGCCACGCTGTTAAGATACGAACGCACCAAAGTCAGAGCTCACCTGTCACACTGATTGGTTTATTTCACGTTACGCCCCAAATTAACCACACCCATGATTAATTAAGAGAATAAGCACCTGCCTTTTTTTGTTTCAAAATGCGTAAGGCATATTTTTTGGTCCCTCTTGATACCACAGACACACGACACACTCTAAATCCAACTGTGCGATGTGTAATTGATGCTTAAAAAGCTTTAAAACTAAGTTCTTAGAAAGATCAGTAACCTCAACATACAGTGTAAGCGTCTACATTCTCTCTCTCAAAAAATAGAGTAAATTTCTGTTAACTTCTGTAAACTTTAGGAAAATTCTGGGTAAACTGAATTGAACTTACTTGACCATGTATAACGTGTGTTACTGGAGGCTTCTACTAAAGGGCAGACCAGAGAACACTGACCATAAGAACTTGATTTTGCATGCCATTTTAATGCTGTTGAGGAAAATTGTATTTTTAATGTATATAAAATTGCGTTTTTAAGACACCAACATTTTTTACAACATAAAAATTGGTGCAACATACTGTAGATATGAGCTTTGTAGTTCTAAAGAAACACTGTTCATACTAACTGTTAATTTGCTTTGAAGATGTATTTTTCGGACTATAAGGCGCACCAGATTATAAGGCGCACTACCAATGAACGTCTATTCTCTGGTCTATTTTCATACATAAGATGCACTGGATTATAAGGCACATTAAGCGATACTAGTAGGGATGCCTACATTGAAGTGAGCAAGGGTGTCGCCATGTTTTCCTTCTAATAGAGAAGCTGGGCGAAGCGCTTAGGTAAATAAAACTGTAATTCTTTAAAAAAAAAGTTGCTTTCAATGTCAAATGAGTGCTGGATGTTAACATACACAGATTTCTCTCCTGAAAACCTTTTATTTGGGTGAGTAAAGCACTTCCGTTTATTTACAGTAAGCTTAGATTTCCAATATTTTGTCTAAGGGTGAGTTTTCAGTGAAGTTTCTCCAGAACTAAAGCTGGTTGCAGCAGCATTAGCATTAGCCGCTAGCTGCAGCAATAGTGGTCTGTAAATGCCGCCCGACAGCACTAGACTTAGGAACCCTGAGTGTTTCGTTAAGCCAGGGAGCTATCAGCTAGCGGTTTGTCCCACGTAGCTTGTTTTAACATGGTAAACACGCAGACTACAGTCCAATATACTCGCCTCTGAACTGTGAAAGAGCTAGCGCTGCAGTTAGCGGCTAATGCTAATGCTGCTGCACCCAGCCTTAGTGCTGGAGAAACTTCACTGAAAACTCACCCTTAAACTCTGTACTTTAGCAGAATGGCTTAACTGCTCCTTAATACCTGACTGGTAGAATTCATACATAAGGTGCACCAGATTATAAGACTTACTGTAAATTTTTCGGAAAGACCCCTTTTATTCAGAAAAATACTGTATATGTTCAAATCTAAATTGTTTTGTCTTTTGTCTTTTTCCCACAGATGAGCCGGAGGTAATCATTGACGGATTTGATGGAAACTGGTATATAAACCGAGACAATGTTCAGCTCACCTGCCTGGCTGATGCTAACCCAGCCATCTCTTTGTTTCAGTGGAGATAGTAAGTACAGTGTAAAACTACAGAACACTGAAACACATAATAAAATAGTTCACATTGGAATATATGGTATATGGTTAAGTTTCTTAAAGAATAATAGATTTTTTATAAAAAAAAAAGTGGTAGCATGCACATTAAAAATGTATTAAAATCAAAACAGATATCAGTTTTCTTGGTAATTGTAGTTAACTGAGATTAACATGTTTTAGGGAAAAGACAAAGAGACAAGAGAATAAATAAATACATTTTAATTAAGATCAAGTAGATTAAAAAGTAGATAAGTAATTTACATTAGCTTTTCCAAATAGTTACATAGAGATTAACTGATTTTCCAAATTTTACAGATTTGTGACTTAAATCATGTTATAAAATCATACATATAGTACTATCAAAATGAACATTTGTTTCATAGACCTTAAGACCATACAAAATACTATTGTGGGAGTCCACAACATATGCTAAAGCAAATGGTTGCCAAATAATTTCTGCATTATTAACTATATTAACTCAAAAAATATATCTAGCGTTGAATAGGCTTAGGAAACACTTTATTAGGAGTGTTGCAATTCATAAAGCAATCACTTTGTAATAAGGACTATTATATACAGTATTATGTAATTCTGTGTACAGAAATGTGTTTCAACAAGTTGTAAGAACGCTCAGAGGTTTTTTTTTTTCTCTTCAGTCTAAATGGCTCCATGCCGGATGCAGTGGAACTCAGAGATGATACACTAATCTTCAAAGGTCCAATAACCTATGGAATAGCAGGCACGTACGTGTGTGATGCCACGAACAGCATTGGAACGGGTTCAGCGTCAGTAGAGGTCACAGTTTCAGGTAAGTGCTGATGTTTTCACTGCATGTAATAGCTTGTGCTTTCCACAAGCATGCACCCAGCTGCCTGGCATGCCTGTTCCTGTGTGTGTGTGTGTGTGTGTGTGTGATGTATCTAAGGCTACGTTCACACAGCAGGTAAAACAATATGTTGTTTGTGTGGCTGTCTGAACAGCATAAAAAACACAGACGATCATTGCTATCTTACACCCCATTAACAGTCCATTTTCACACCTTGCCCCTGTGCCATTAAAATAGCGTGTGAGTTTAGTAATAAATCTACACTGATGGCAGTGGTGGTCTGGAAGTAAGGTGTGTTCAGGTAAATTTCTGGCATGTTTCTATTTTGGTGGTGGGAAATACAGGTGCACCACTGACTGTTTAAAACTCTGACAACAGTCAGCCATGCAGGAGAACCGTGCACACTGTGCACCCTCAGCGTGCAAACACACCAGCTCATTAAACACACACACACACACACGGACATGCTGCACTGCACAAACCTGACATTTACCTCAACAATAAACAGAATAAAATTTAAGATTAAAGTAAAATTACATTGTCGAGAACAGTCATAAAATGAGGCTGCATCATTAAAGGAAAATAAAAGGCTTAAAAATGTAGTCTATAGAAAAGAATGTCTGTCCTTGGCTAAATAATGTGCTCGTATCTTAGCAAGGCTCAAACTAATTCTTGGAGATAGGCTCAGCTGCAGCCTGAACTCATTCATAGCTCTTGAGATTCAGACAAGGATGAAGCCTAAACTTCACTTGAAGCAATGCTGTTTTGTGTAGGGCTGCACAATATATAATTTGAGCACTGTCATCGCAATAGTCACATCGCAGGACATGCAATGTCACTTAAGGCAATTCAATCAAACACGTCATGTTGCAATGTTGTGATTCTTGACACAAGAATTAGATACACAGCGCTGTCTCTGTATCTGTGTAAGTGACAGTCTGCTGCTGCCTGAGAAGCACGAAGGAGGTGCAGGAGTAAACATTAGGTAACCGCATGGCCTCCATCCACATGGTTGGACACGTGCACCTGTTAAAATGTTGTGCACCTCAGTCCAGCACAATTTTGCGGTGCAGATATTTCCAGTTACAGCTGAGTTCACACTTTTAATCCCAGAAAAAAATCTTATTTATCTTTTATAAAGCCACTTAAATGCCTGATTGAAAGGCAAATAACTGTTGTTTTGTTGTCTTATATATATCGCGATATATATCGTTACAAAAAAATGAAAAAATGTGCAATGTTAAATATTTCCAATATCGTACATCTCTAGTTTTGCTTATGCACAACAGTTACACAGCGCAGAATGTTCAGACCTGTGTCAGATATGGGTTATATTATAAAGAGAGTGTGAACAGCTTGAAATAAGCATCGAATTTGATTTGAAAATCGGATTCGGGCCACTTTAACCTGTTGTGTGAACAAACATAGTCTAAGAGAATGCTGTTGGTTTTACCTGTGTTCACTAAACTGCGATGCCTCTTATGAACTGCCTCTGAAACATCTGTAAATTATTGCTGGTATTTCATGTAGTTTTTCTGGAGTAGCTTCTGATTTCTGCCTCCTCTGTGTCGTCCTTCAGACTGCATGGTTTGCTGTTTGAACACTTCTGTCTGATGTGATCTGTCTTGTCTGTTCTCGAAGCCGCGCTGCTTTTTGCATGATGTCATGGTTCTGTCCTTGCTTGGTGGAAATGCTGTGTGTGCTCTGCAGAAACTGGAATGGTATGAATATCTGGCATGATGTTTGATGCCACCTGTCTGCTGCTCTCTTCAGTAAGAGTTGTTCAGTTAGATGCCTGTCAGAAAATACTAGCGTCATCCTATTTCCTTCCTTCACTCCCCTTTTTTCCCTTTTTGTAATAAATCTAATCTGATTTAACTTTAGGGTAGAGATGGGATGATTACTGGGTTTAATGATATACTGCAGTGTGAACCCTGTGGCAATCATAATATTACAAGCATAATAATTCTGGTGCCATTTGCATCTTTTGAGAAAAAAAGTCACAATTGTGATAAATTCCATATCACTAAGAGGGAAATGTGTGTTTATATAGTGCTTATCTAAACAGTAGCAGTGATTGTAAGGAGCTCATATGTATTAAAATTGTAATTCGTATTTGTTTTAAAGATGTGGCTGTTTAGTAATAATCCAATTAGTATATTCTATATTCCATGGTGAAATTATGTTTTCTTTAAACATGCTGATTAAAGATGAATGTACATAGTAATACTCAATACTGAAAGATGTGGATCCTTTAGTTTTATCCAGCTAATTGGTCTGTGTTGTTTAATGTTAATTATTGGCCAAATAGCTAAAGAACCAATACTCTGATCTGAGACACCCAGTTCAGTTAAGCCATGTCAGACAAATCAGTGAATTTTACAATATGTTATTACACACTAATATAACTCTGCATAGAGATTGAGTTAATTATTACTGCAAACTTTACTCCACTCTTTTATAATTAAACTTCGGCAATTAATTCATGGTTTACATGCTTTTCACATACCTGTTACACCATGAATTTAACCTTTAAAAAATAATAAATGTCATATCAGCCACTGTACCTACTGTCTGTACCTACTCTCTGTCTGTGGCAAGTCAGCATATGAGGGAGATATAAGCACTTTCAAATAATACGTTTTGTGCTTCTATCGCAGAAAAGCATGAACATGCTAACACTAGCGTGTGATAAACGCTTAAAAGGTGTAGCCAGTAGCAGCTAATTGGCAAAAAAATGACAGAGCCCTTAAATGGCTCATTCTGAATTTCACTTTATATAAGTCTGTTTGTGTGCAAAAAACTTCATGAACATGTTTGGTAGTCTAGACCATAGACCTATTGAAACTTGTTTAAAAAGAGGTATAGCTAATATGTCTCCTTTAAGCTCAAATGCATTTAAAATACTGATGCTTTTTAAAATAACCCCACACTAAAGGCATGTAATTTGCTTGTTAAGAAATAAATAAAAATAAATAAATAAATAAATCAGATTAGCTCAGATCCAAAACTTTAGTTTAGTAACATCCCATCACTACTAAATTCCTAGTAGAGGAATGCTTATACCTTGTTCCCTTCCATCTCTCTCCCTCCCAGAATTCCCTAGTTTCTCAGACGGGGTTTCTCAGGAGCAGCAGCGAGCAGGCGCTGCCATTGGCGGCGCTGTTGTGTGTGGCACAGTTCTTCTGGCGGCCGTCACGTTGCTGGCAGTCTTCTTCCATCGTCAAAGACGCACTTTTAAAGGAGATTATAGTACCAAGAAACAGGTCCTGGGAAACGGTTTAGGCAAAGCTGGCGGTCTTGCACCGTGCCCCTCGCTGCCTCATAGCCTGAGCTATCCTGAAGACTCCAGTGACGAGAAGAAGCCAGAACTTTATGGAGCTGAACACATCCAGGAGTTCCATGATTACCCTGACAGCAGGGTGAAGAGCTACAGCACGGTGGAGGACAGTACGCGGTACAGATACGATGAACCCAGTTACCTGTACGACTGTGGATCTGAGGTGGAGATCTCGGTGGATATGGTTCCACAGATGGACGGTTCTGTCATCTCTAAAGAAGAGTGGTATGTGTGAGAAGAAAACATGCTGCAAATTAATTCATCTATCCACCATCTTTAAAATATCGTTCCACATCTCCTCTTCTACCATCCCTGCTACTGAATTTTGCTCTAAATGGTGAAAAAATGTCAGGCAGATGTAATTCCATTCATGGTTGTATTCAGAGCAGAGCGTACCTTTGAGTCTACTGTTGAAATCCAGAACGAACTGGAGTTTACACAGATTGAGGACCCTTTTTTAAGATGTTTTATTTGTTATTACCTACTGTTGGTATATGGAGGCACTTTTCCACTGCATGGTTTCCTACTCTACACCCATCGTCTTGACTCTAGCAGAAAAATTATTAATAAGTAGACCAGCCACTTACTGAAATATACATGAGATTTCTAATAACGCTTAACCCAGTGTCTCTTTACTGATAAATCAGCTTGCTGTTGTGCAGAGAGTGGCAGAGAGTCAGCAAGTCTCACTCTGGAGATCTGTGCAGGTGCAGCAGCCAAAACAAGCTGAAAAATAATGCTTTTTTGAGCTTTATTGAACACTATAAACTATTCAAGGTTTTTTTCATCAGATTTTATCAGTGATTTCTATGGATTTAGACTCTACACTTCTTTTTTTGGTTAATTATTAACAAATTATTAATTGTACCCACAAGAGAGAAGGTACTGAGAAAGTAAGCAGAGTAAGGACTAAAATTTGACTTGTAAACCATTAGTGTTGTAGTACTTGAGTCCGGTAATTTTTCCAGACATCTAGAAAGAAAGCACAAGGAAATGTAAGTGCAAACTTGCAAGATAACTAACGTTAGCAGTGGGCTAGCTAACCGTAGCAATGAGCTAACTAAAATACTAATATTATCGGGAACAGAACTAAAGTTAGCAACAAGCTATGTAACCTTAGAGATGAGCTACCTAAAATACTAATGCTACCTGGGATAGTACTAAAGCTAGTGACAAACTAGCTAACTTTAGCAATGAGCTTAATTACACACTATTGTTACCAGGAAGTAAACCAAAGCAAGCAATAAACTAGCTAACTTTAGCAATGAGCTAGCTAAATTTAGCAACAAGGCAAATTTCACACTATTGTTCCCGGGAAGTGAACTGAAGCTAGCAACGAGCTATCTAACCTTAGCGATAAGCAAGCTAACCTTAGCAACAAGCTAAATTACACACTAATGTTACCAGGAAGTAAACCAAAGCTAACAATAAACTAGCTAACCTTAGCAACAAGCTAAATTACACACTAATGTTACCAGGAAGTGAACTAAAGCTAGCAACGAGCTAGCTAATATTAGTGATGAGCTAGCTAACTTTAGCACCTAAACCTAAGCTGAATTACACACTAATGTTACCAGGAAGTGAACTAAAGCTAGCAACGAGCTAGCTTACCTTAGTGATAAGCTAGCTAACCTTAGCAACAAGCTAAATTGCACACTAATGTTACCAGGAAGTGAACTGAAGCTAGCAACGAGCTAGCTAACCTTAATGATGAGCTAGCTAACCTTAGTGACTAGTAGAGTAGTGTTGGTATCATCGGAAACACAAATCAGGTGTTTGTGTTATGTACAAGAATTCCAGTATTTTTGCTGCTGCAAAAAATATTAAGCTTCTTAATCTAGAGTTATCAAAAACCAGGGAGTTAGTGAAAGATGTGATAAATAATCCGTGATGCTCTATATTCAGTATATTGCAGTAATTTAATTATTTTAAGAGTAAACATGTGTTTCGGCCTTAAAGCTAGAGTTGAGTAAAATATAGAAAGAACAGTGGAGTCCAGTCCAATAGAGTCCAGTAGAGTCTAATAGAGTCCAATAGAGTTTAATAAAGTCCAATAGAGTCGAGTATTATTGGTACCATGCAGTGGAAAAGCACCATAACACAACAGATGATGAATACACTTTACAAGCACTTTCTCTACTGTGAAAATCTTGCACTGTTGCTTTTGTTATTGTACGCATGGGTTGTAAATGTTTCGTCATTGTTGTACCATATTTGGTGGTGTTTTTTCAGAACAGTAGTGTAAGCTTTTTCTACACGTTGATTTTGTGTCGTTTTATGTTCGTCTTTTTCAATAGACTCCAAAAGACATGTCTGATTTAGAGAAATACAGGTCAATTACAATTAACAATAGCTTCACAAACACAACAGAAAAGGGGTCAGTCAGTAAAACAATGTTCAGCATTCATGCATACACAAATGTTTGGTGAACTTTGTAATACTTACAACACAGCTCTGGAAAAAATAAGAGACTACTTCAGTTTCTGAATCAGTTTCTCTTTATATGTATCATTTTGCTATTTATAGGTTTAAGTTTGAGTAAAATGAACATCGTTTTTTTTTTTATTTAGTTCATTCAAATTCCAAATAAATATACTGTCATTTAGAGCATTTATTTGCAGAAAATTAAAAATGGCTGAACTCACAAATAAGATGCAGAGCCTTTAGACCTTAAATTAAACAAAGAAATTCATATTCATAAAGTTTTTCAGAATTTCAGAAATCAATATTTGGTGGAAAAAACCCTGTTTTTAATCACAGTTTTCATGCATCATGGCATGTTCTCTTTCACCAGTCTTACACACTGATTTTGGATATCTTTATACCACTCCTGGTGTAAATTCAAGCAGATCAGCTTGGTTTGATGGCTTGTGATCATCCAAGTCATTTTAAGTGGTCTCTTATTTTTTCCAGAGCTGTATATAGTGATCATGAACTACAGTGATTTGGCACATTTCAGACCTGTACCTTTCAGTTTTGTCTGCTCAAATTGGAAATTGGTGTGTTTTCACCCTTGAAACCAATTCGTTTGGGCAGGTGTGAATACAATACTTACTAAACAATTCAGACTGAGCAAACTAATAAGAGGTGTATAAAAATGCACTTAGCGATTTTAGATGTTGGGTATCAACTGGCTAAAGCTGTGTTCCTAAGATCTGTTTAGTGAGAGAGTGTGCACGAGAGGTGTGGTGATAAATCAAGTGTGCACAAGTTGTTGAGAATAGACTGTTGAGATATGTACGTTTTCACATAGTCCAAGTGTATAATAGCTAATTGTGTGTAATGACTGAGCCAGTTTTGAATCTCAGGGCCCTGTGTTGGTTTTCGTGATGCAAGTAAAAGGCAAAATTTGTACAGTCCATGTGTTTTCTGAAAAACCCATATTCTATGGAAAATATAGGACATTTTTTAGAATAGTCAGTGATTTGTTCATTTTTATTTGATCGTTTATTTAAAGTGGCAGTCCTTATTATTTTGTTTCTAAACTGAAAGCAGAAGCATTTCTGAGTGGAGAAGAATATGAATAAAATATTGTATTTAATGGTACCAGTGTGCTGGAACCACCATCCCTGCCAAGTCTAATATGTCACGAATCTTTACGTATTTACATCACATGTACAGCCTGATGATTCTTCCGCATGTTCGGTGCAATTACCCATCCTCACCAGAGAAGGCCCTAAATCCTAAACTTATGGACATCCGCTTTAACTGACAAAAATACTAATAAACAGTTTACAATGTTTTCACTGAACAAATTAATTTTATGAGCAATTTGTTGGTTTGACATTAGTTTCTGGCCTTGCCCTTCACACACTGGGATTTATGTAGGTTCAATGGTAAAGACCTAAATGAAAATATCTGCCAATTTCAGACTTAGTGTGAAAGACAACATCAATATAAGATATATTCGTTTTTTATCAGTTAAAAACCCTTTGTGAATAGGAAATAATCTGATTAATCTATAAATTCCCCACTCTTAGGGCTCACTCCTAGAGAAATTAAAGGGAACAAAAGTAGATAGAGAGCAGAGAAAATGAGAGTGGACATTTGAGAGCTATGAAGAGCTTCTTACCCCATTTACAGAACACAGAAAGC
This sequence comes from Astyanax mexicanus, assembly GCF_023375975.1. Taxonomy (NCBI): domain Eukaryota; kingdom Metazoa; phylum Chordata; class Actinopteri; order Characiformes; family Acestrorhamphidae; genus Astyanax; species Astyanax mexicanus. The sequence continues at coordinate 6,690,438 of NC_064424.1, read as the reverse complement.
AAATAACATATAAATGTTAAAGTTTCATTATGTTAAAAAAATCATTTTATATTTGATTTTTTCAATTCAATTATTGTTTCTACCGTATATTAAAAATTCTTCTTTTTGATGCATTTTACAAAATGTCTCATCAAGCATGTAGATATCATTCATAGACTCATTATTAAAACAACTGTAAAGTCCATACAGACAGTAGGTTTATAAGCCCCAACCTAAGAGGGGACTGGATGTAATTCCATCACGATGTGGATCATGGCTTATTTTGAGGAGAACAAAAGGGAACAATAGGGATTTTAGATGCTCTGAGCTCTGAACTCTGATGTTCAGTTATATTCTGTTATTTTTCTGAGAAGGATAAATAACCACAGACCAATAATAATATTGAACACTCAGATAAGGTCAAATGTTATGCAACGTATCATTCTTTAAACTTTTATACTATTATTCGTATTTGAGAATAGTAAAAATTAATAGAATGGAGAACATGGCACTAAATTAGAGGCTGTTTATCACAACAGGATTAACTAAACTCATATATACAAGGTATGTAAAAGTTTTATATATAATAAAATACTGCTAAACAAGTAAATACCAGGAATTATGGAATTATTGGTGTCAGATTCACACAATTTGTAATAAATGCATTAAGCTTATATTATTATGCCCCCCAGTGCTGACACAGATGTAAAGTCCCAGGAATACTGACAATAGAATAGGACTCTTTCAAATATTAGTTTTTAATATCCTTAATTATTGACCTGCAATAACAATTTTTTGTTTTTTTATTCTAAAACATTTCACCCAAACAGTATTAGTAATAGGGCTGGGCGATATTTGAAAATTTTACGTTGCAAATGTTCTTTTTTCGACTATATATATTGTGATATTAAACAATGCAGGGCTCATGACGTCACCAGCCCCGCCCCACCTGTGCGCTGTCTTGCAGCCGGACTAATCAAGAGCTGAGTCAGCACCGAGAACAGTAAAACAACAGTAATCGCCCTTTTAATCAGGCATTTAAATGGCTTTTAAAAAGGTAAAAAAAAAAAGAGCGTTTTTTTCTGGGATTAAAAGAGTGAATTCAGCTGTAACTGAAACTATATGCGCCGCAAAACTGTGCTGGACTGAGGTGCTTTATAAGCACGTGCCCAACCATGTGGATTGAGGCCATGCAGTTACCTCGTGTCTACACCTGACCCCCGCCCTCGCGCTTCCCCTCCCCCTCACGCTATTTAGGCAGCAGCAGCCTGTCACTCACACAGACACAGAGACTGCTGTGTATCTACTTCTCAAAACATCGAAACATGACGTGTTTGATTTAATTGCGATGTGACTATTGCACAAATATAGTGTAGCCCTAACGTCAAGAAATGAAAACGCAAACTACTGACAGAAAGAGTGACTTATAGTGGATTTTTTTAGCATATCATACAGTACCTCTGATTGGTATGCTGTACCAAACAGTTGAGCAGAATATTAAAGGGTTAACGTTGGGTCAAATCATTGTTCTAAATGCAGGAAAACTAGGGCGACTGGGGTGAAACACCAGAGAACAAATAAATTTCTAATAGAAATGTTTTCAGAATCACTCATGCTACTCTTGCCGCTGAGTATTAAATCCATGGTTTTCAATCCTTTTAAGAGCAAATGTGATTGACTGTATTGAAAGCATTAGATATGATGGTGGACAGTCAGGCAAATTTAGCATCTAGTTTTCCAAATGCACTGATGCAGGGAGTCATCTCTTTTGTTTTATAATGTACCTTTTCTTATTTTAAGTCAAGAATTGATATATTTGGAACCCCCCCCCCAAAAAAAAATTCACGGTGTGTGTACTGCATATTACCCATATTGTCCCACCCATTCAGCTGCTACTCAGCTGCTACCTAGCTGCTAGTCAGCTGTATATCCCCCATCACTAGTAATGCCACAACCCCAGGAAGAAGTCAGACTCTGCCTCTTTTTGAGCTGCTGCTGATGCAACATTACCAGTAGCATCACAGCGCTAACTCTCGGAGGAAAGCGCAGCGACTCAGTTCTGATACATCAGCTCACAGATGCCTTGTGCACACATCACTGGGAAAAGAGCACCATCTACCCACCCAGAGAGAGCAGGAGCAATTGTGCTCTCTCAGGGCTCCGGCAGCTGATGGCAAGCTGCATAACCGGGATTCAAACCTCCCGATCATAGTGCCATTTTTTATTTTGTAAAGAACAAAAACTCCAATGTGTCTATAAATCTACTACCAGCACTGTTTAGTTTCCATTAAAATGAAAGTAAAGAACCGCTGGATGTTAACAGTATTGCATGCCTTCTGTGTAATGTACACTAGCATTAGATATGGAATACAGTATTACAGTCTAGGACATCTCACAATGCACTGATATCACAATATTGTGATTCTGCGATACTCGATATAACACAAAATAATTATCTTCGATACTTTACAGCATCCGTGTCACTAAACGAGGATCAAATACTCCTAAATATTTAAATACCAGGAATTATGGATTTATCGGATTAAGTTTCACAGAATTTAACAACCAGTATTAGACTACTGGACCACTCAACAGGGTAAATGTAGGGTAAATTCACTTTTTCTAATGACCTGTGTGTGGTTTATTTGTCATAACTGCAAAAAGAATTGTCATTAATTAGTGTAATAGTGTAACTAATACATACTGCAACCCGAAACACACTCAGAAGATCAGATCACATTTGGAGACAGCGTGCAGGGTTTAGTGTTACCGCTGTGACTGAAAACCTTCTACACAGCAGGCATTCCTAAACCTGACCGCATCTCCTTATACACTCCTCTCTTATAAGTGCAGTGGTGCTGAACGATTGTGATTATATAATTTTATTTCATTTAAAAAGAGATAAAAATTCCACTTTCACAATCTGAAACACTGTGGCTGAATGTCTGTGGTTTGGAGCGTGTCGGGACGGCACTATCAACATCATGATCTGCGTTCAGGACTGTGTTGTGTCTTGTGGTTTCATCTTCAGCTCAGCTGGATTCTTTTCACGCTGTTTCAGTATTAGTAAGTATTGGGATGATTCACCAAATTACAGGTTTTATTTATGACTATAAAAAAACAATAAATATCTTTACATGTTTGTGCATTACTGTGGTCTTTAGTGCAAACAGTCGTGTGGATGAATATTATAGATAACCTGTCAGAACCTGTGTGTACATTGTGCCAAAATTACATGTTTTTTTTTATAGTTTTATAAATCTGAAAATGAGATGCACATTATTATATAGTGTTATTCTTTAGGTCAATCCTGCATCTGTATTGTGAAAAGGAAATGTCATAATAGAGTGTTGTGCAGCCAACTTTTGTATGGATGTCACTATTATGTACAGTTCTGCTGACGTGTTTTAAAGATGTTAATGATAATTTGTGTGTAAAAGTTTGGGAAACCCTGGATACAGTTTTGATTAAATTTGATTAAATTTGATTAAATCTACAGGATGATTTACCTGAGTGGTGGTTCACTCTTCAACTATGCAGCCATCACTGCACTACTTACACAAATAATTGTGATAAACAAAATTATTGTAATTTATGCCAATTTTTTTTAATTACAGGTACCACTTTAAAATAAGGCTTTCTTATAAATAGTTTATTAAAGGAGGAGTTTATTAATAGTTTAAATTAAATTGTAAAAACTTAAAAAAAAAAGCACTTACAACACATAAATAGAAAAAAACAACAGAGACAATTACTTTTTTGGCATATTTAGTAAAATAGTATAGAAGGTCAGTTTAGTCGTTTAATATGTTATCATAGTTAAATAAATAAAGTTATTATTAAGAGAAATGGTAATGCTGACTGATGGAAAAGAAAAGGAAGATCTAGTAAAACAAATATGGAATCACTATTTGATACATGACAGGTCACTGTTACCCTTCCTGCCTATTAATGGTTTATAACCTACTTAATAACCATTAATAAACTAATTTGTAAACTATGTATAAACCCTTCATAAAGGAGCCTTACCTTAAAATGCTACCTAATTACATTTCTTTTTCTGTATTTCTGTTAATTCTGTTAAATCATGGTTTTAAAAATATTGTGAATAAACAAATAAAACACAAGTAACTACAGTTAAATAAAAAATACTGTATCTTGTATTTATGTAAGCACAGCCTCTGTAGTGACCGTAATACTTCTATTGGGAAAAAATTGTAATTTGGTCAAGGGTGCCCAAACTTCCACATGCAGCTGTACTGCCTCCTTTTCTGATTGTATATACTGTATAATACTCTGTATGTTGTGTGCTCATATTGAGTGTAGTTCTCATGTGTTTGTGAAGCTTTTTGGCTTAAGAACATGAACTGTTTTCAAATAAAAATGCCATAAAAATGTGTGTATTGAAGTACTAATTATCAATTATGTGTTGGTTCAAGAAACGTATCATTGCTGCAACATCTTTCTTTCTTTATTTATTTTATTTATTGAACTTTTATGAACTTTTTGATAACAATAGCTGATCTTTATATGTAGACATGGCTGATACTATACTGGCTGAAACTTTACAGGAGCAGGAAAGACAATCTTTGGTCCTTTCAATGGAAAACCAAAGTTAAAAAAAGTCATTTTGGAGCATTTAATTTAATTGTCAAAAATGAAGATACAAGGATTTTGCAATGCATTGATAATATAGATCAATATCAAGTCTAATATTACAATACTCAATACCAAACTGTACTTTGCAAAATGCACATGATAAAACACGGATAATGACCTGAATCCTAACTATGGGTCATCTTACATTCATAGGTTAAACTGATAAAAGTGAATATTTAAAGTTAAGTAGTACTGCACTTTTGAACTTTTAAACTTTGTGCAACTCTGGAAAAATATGCATTTAATATTAAACAATAATATTAAATCTAAAATTTCACTTCTGTTGGCTATCTGAATTTTTACCCCGTAAAAAATGAAATTAAACGCAATATTGTAGTAAACATAAGGTAACCACATGGCCCCTCTCTCCACATGGTTGGGCACGTGCTTGTAAATGCACATGTTGAAATGTGTTGAAAGCTGTGCACCTCAGTCCAGCACAGTTTTGTGCAGATATTTCCACTTACAGCTGAATTCACGCTTTTATTCCCAGAAAAAACGCTCTTAAAACCTTTTAAAAAGCCTTTTAAATGTCTGATTAACGGTGCAATTACTGTTGTTCTGCTGTTTCCCTCTGGGTTTGAGTACTATTAATAGTCCTAATGAGTGATTTGGGTAATTAGCCATGTAAATTGGTAGGAAAATGGGATAAATTTTGGAAACAAAAATAAAAAAAAATAGTAGTTTGTTCCACTATTAGGGAACTCTGTAGGAGAACAGTCTGGATTGCTTTGTGTGAAATCAAATCAAATTCTCACAGCAATGCTGAAAGCAAATCTAGTAGAGTGAAAACAGCTACTCAGCAAAAGTAAAATAAACTATTTTTGAATACAATAAATAATCAGGTGTCCCAATACTTCTGTCCTCTATCAGAGCGATATCCTCTGCAGCAGGCGTTCAGTATTTGGGCTGGCCATTGTTTTATCCTGGCTGGAAGCTCCGCACCACCAGCCATTGTCTCAGTAAATCCATTACAGCACTCTGTGGAACAGGCTTTCTCTGGCTGGGCTTCACATCACAGTTGTTTTATGTACACTGTGACCTCAGGGGACGCTCACATGAATGGCATTCACAGCAGTCCTAATTTTCAGGGGTGAGTTGGCACAAAGTAAAGGCACATATCCCAAAAGGAAGTGCATGCATGCTTTTGTCCTGTTGGTTTAAACACAATAGAGAACAATAGAGCTCTGTCAGGACCCTATATGGCACGAACATTGTTAGACCTGCGTTAGGGGGACTTTACTTCCCCCTAAATGGTTTTAGGCCCCTAAATGTAGCCCCTGGGAAATATTGGGGGATGTTTTTTTTCATTATTATTATTATTATTTCATATATTAAAGGTGGTTAAAAAATAGTGGTTTCATTATATATGAAATATTTGGAAAATATTAACTTAATACTTAATTAAATTAATACTTTTAAACCAAATTAATCATGTGAATCACATGAATCAAGTTTACAGAGCCTTTTATTTAGTGATATAACACAGCATTCTGTTATGTTAAGTTCAGAAGGTAGATTACTTTTTATTTATGCTGAAATTTAGTCTCTCTCTCACTCTCACACACACACACACACACACACACACACATCACTGATGGTACATTTCCTCTTTCCAAATTGTTGAGGGTGGGATATGGAGCTACACTAACATTCAATTCTTCCATTAAAGATCTCAGTTACACATTTAACTCAGCACATTAAAATTACTTGGATAATAGAATAAATTTAAATATGCTATAGTATGTCAGGCACACTTTTTTTTTGTCTCATATCACATTTCAGGTAAGTTTCGGCCTTTAAAAATAAAAAAAAAACATGATTTAAATTCTGTGATTAATCACAGAATTTTGTTGTGCTTAATACAGTACATTTTTTAAGCAATTAAGACCAGCAATATAGAGTAAAATTAATTACATTTTGCAAATCTATTACTGATAACACTGATATTCACTATTAAATGTTAAATCTCAAAGAGAATAAATGGTATGATGAATAACAATTAATCACGATTAATTTGTGAGTAATCTGATTCTATAAATCGACTGACACCACTAGTTTAAAAACTTCTAAAAACTAATCTATTATGTTTTCTTTATCTGTTCCTTTTTTAATGGATTTTTAATGGTTCAATATATTAGTTAAGATGTGCAATATCTGTACCTAACAAAACCATGCTGCTATTAAAACTGGAATTTCTCCAAACAGTTGTGCTTTTTGTTTAAAAAATATTAATTATGTAAATCTTTATATTCTTGTAGGATGCTTACTCCTAGACCCCCATAGTAAAAGCTTAGCGCCCCCATTTATAGTCTCTAGTGATGGCCCTGCTATATAGTAGATAATAAGAAGGGAAAGATGTTTCAGAGGCATTTCATTTTCTAACAATGTAATGTTTTTATTAATTTATGTTAAATAATGGCAAAACATACTGTTTGTTATATGCTGTATGTTGGTTATTGTGCCTGGTGAAGGTGAACACTGTGTTTTCCACAGAAAACCCGCTGCCACTCAGCGCGTCGGAGAGGGTGATGGGGGTCCTGGGATGGGTGGTGGCCCTGGGCGTGATCCTCAGTATAGCAGGAATTGCATTTTTGGTCAACAAACAGCAGAGAAACAAGCAGTCTGAGAACGACGGTGACTCGTAGGTACCCCTCAACTCACATACTGCATATAAAATACTGTAGTGTAATAAAATACAGTACCAGTCCAAAGATGGAACACCTCTTCTCATTCAGTGTGTTTTATTCATTCATATGATTTTTTACATTGTGAATTTAATATAAAAACATTCTTGAGACATTCTTGGTATTTTAATCTTAGTGTCTTCATGAGGGAGAGTCAGCTGGAATAGTTTTCTCAGCGTCTTGAAGGAAGGAGTTCCTGGAGGTGCTGAACAATAGTTGCTCCAGCTCATGCCAATTAAATCACCTCAAATCACCATCTCAGCTCATCAGGATTAGATCAGGGGATTAATTTGGAGGAGAAGCACATTTTTTTTCTGTTTACTACATAATTCCATATGTACATTAAATGTTTTCATGTCTTTAATATTAATCTACAACATAAAAAATAAATTAAATAAAGAAATAAAGAAACGCATTAAATGAGAAGGTAAATCCAAACTGGTACTGCACAAATTTAATACACCTGTAAATTATATACGCTTTGCAAAAATGGTTCTAGATTGTGCAGCAGTTTCACAGAAAGGGGTTAAACCTTGTGTCGGACGACACAGGATTTTGAATAGAGATTTTACATTAAAAGCAAAATATAATGAATAGAAATTAAACAGGCCTAATTAATAGGATATATATCACAGTCTACGTATTGGGGGTCAGGTTGGTTATTTTCCTTAATAAATGAAATCATCATTTAAAAAGTGATTTTTATATTTACTCAGATTATACTTGTCTGATGAATTTGTTTGATAATCTGAAAAATGTAAGTATGATAATAATGTAAAAATTAAATTAAATTAAAAGACCACTCCATGTTCTGAATCAGTTTTTCTGATTTTGCTAATTATAGATATATGTTTGAGTAAAATGAACATTGTCGTTTTATTATAAAAACTATGGACAATATTTCAAACCTTTCAAGGCCCCAAATAATGCAAAGAAAACAAGTTCATATTCATAAAACTTTAGGAGTTCATAAATCAATATTTGGTGGAATAACCCTGGTTTTTAATCACATTTTCTATACCTCTTGGCATCATGTTCTCCTCCACCAGTCTTACACACTGCTTTTGGATGACTTTATGCCACTCCTGGTGCAAAAGTTCAAGCAGTTCAGCTTGGTTTGATGGCTTGTGATCGACCATCTTACTGATTTGACTCTCTTCTCTTCTCTCTATTTTGGACAGGAACAACTCGTCTCCAGGCCGTAAAAAAACTTCCTCTTCTAAAAAGAAACCGGCTGATGACTTCCAGGTAAGAGGGCACTCTCAGTGACTCTGAGGGATTTATTTTCTGATGAAATGATGCAGTAATGTATTAACCTCCTTCTATCTGAGCTGAATAGATGCACTGGTGCTGCAATGATGACATAAAAAGCCTATAGGCTCAGCATGTGTAAGCAGATAGCGCCTCCTACTGGTGAAGAGACTAGGGCAACTTAGAGAGTAAAGAGTGTATATATGTATATACAGCTCTGGAAAAAATAAGAGACCACTTAAAAATTATGAGTTTCTTTAATTTGACCAAATTATGGAATATAATCAAGAGGAACCAACCTGAACTGCTTGAATTTTTGCACCAGAAGTAAAGGCATAAAGTTTTCCAAAAGCAGTGTGTAAGACTGGTGGAGGAGAACATGCCAAGATGCATAAAAACTGTGATTAAAAAAACAGGGTTATTCCATCAAATATTGATTCATGAACTCTTAAAAGTTGTTTTAGGAAAAAATATGAACTCTGAGCTTTGCACCTTTATTGTTATTTCAGCCAAATAAATGCTCTAATTGACAATATTTTTATTTGGAATTTGGGAGAAATGTTGTCTGTAGTTTATAGAATAAATCAGCAATGTTATTTTTACTCAATCATAAACCTATAAATAGCAAAATCAGAGAAACTGATTCAGAAACTGAAGTGGTCTATTAACTTAAGACTCTTAACTATATATTTATTTCTTTTTTTGCATTTTGTCACATTTACATATTTCATATTATCAAACTTTATTATCAGACAAATATAACCTGTGTAAATATATAAATCACTTTTTAAATGATGATTTTATTTAGTAAGAAGAAAACTATCCATAAATTAACTGTGATATATAATATATAATTACATCCTATTAATTAGGCCTGTTTAATTTCTATCGGTTATAATTTGCTTTTAATGGAAAATCTTCATTCAAAGTGTTAGCCGACACTAGATTTAATTTTTGCCAGAGCTGTGTATATAATACACAGAGATGAGTAATATTAATATATATATTTTGTTCCTCAGGCTCCGGGGAGGTTATATGACGAGCTCCCGAACACAGCTGACTATGTGAGTTATCGTCTGGCGTGTAATAAAGACGACTACATGGAGCAGCACTCTCCACCTATCCAGCCTCCGCTCACCTTTCTGCCCCAGAACCCCTACACCCAGCACACCACCCACACCAGCACCTTCACCTACCCCACACCACCCGCACCCATCTCCTCATACACATTCCCTAAAGAACAGTACGTATAAACTCACACACACACACACACACCTCTTCATATTTTACCTCTGCTCTCACTCTCTGCAGTGTATGTATTTGTAATAACTAAGAATATGTTTATGTTGCTTTCTTTCTTTTTTACGTCTTCTTCCTAACAGGCATGTTGGGTGCGTTTGTAAATGTTTGTGAAATATGACAAATAGCATTTGAATGATAATTTATTCTCGTACGTCTGTATCACTGAACTGTTTTGCATATTGTTCTTAAATCGAGTGCACGCCACTGCACTCTGCACCCACACTACAATATTCTGAGTGTATATTTACTGTACCTTGATGGCCATCCTCACAGTGCATTCATAAAGTCATGATAAACGGTTTTGTGTAATAGTTTTTCTTATTATTTTTTACTATTATTATTTAGTTAAATGTAGTTTAGGTTTTGTACGTTATGTTGTTCACTGCTTACTGAAGAAAAAAAACAGCAAGTTAAAGCATATTAAAGCAGCACTATCTCTGCAACACTGCTGAAAGACTCTGGACTATACATACACTCTGTTAAAATCTAAAGTCTTATGTTTTCTTTATGAAGCTATAAACAGTGTATATTCTGTATATATGTACGTTTATTTTATATGAACAGCGTAATATTTGGGGAAAATTGTCCAGAATATCTTATTCTGGTCCTGTACAACTGTTTACATTATTATATATATATGTTATAATACGCTTTATGTAAATTTATTTATGATCTTTTTTGCTTGTTGCTGTTTTCATGATAAGCAAATTAGGGATGCATGATGATATCAGAATTATATCGGTATCGGCCGATATGTCCAATGATTTAAATTGATACTTGCTGGTGTATTTATTGTATGCCAGAAATGGACCAATCGATGCTGGCCACGCTAAAACAGTTGGCTGCACTTCTTTTAAAATTAATTGATTAAAAAGTCATTTTATTTATTTGTTTTACTTTTAAAGTTGTAAAGTTATGCCAGGGTGTCTAGCTTCTCTGTATATTACAAATGTGTATATCAGTATTGGCATTGGCAGATATATACATGTGTAATATATCTGGACGTTTTTTTTTCTTTTTACATTTTTTCATGTTACACCCACAAACTTAATTGTATTTTATTAAGATTTTATGTGATAGACCAACATAAGGTAGAACGTGAAAAGTTTTTAATATTTTTTAACAAATATGTAACATAAAAATATGAAAATTTCAAGGTGTATGAATACTTTTTTAAAGCATGTAAACGATTACACACAAAAAAATCCCCCTTATAACTTCAAAGTAAATAAGAGACCGCTCATAAGACTTTCTTGAATATTGTATTATCACCGTATAGAATTTTAAATCACAATATTACTGTGTGACGATATACAGCTCTGGAAAATATGTCTTTTGATTTGAACAAATTTAAAATATCTGCCATTTTCTCAATGCGGCTCAGCCTAAACAGACAGATCAAAATCCAGTCAGCTTAAACATCAAGCCAACTTGACAAACTTGTCACTGATGAGAAAGGAAAATAGCCAGTTTCTTTGATGAAACCGAAACTTCCTGTGAAGCATTGCTATTCTGGGTATTAAACAATAAAAAATATGTAGTGTGAACAGCCTAAAAGAACTTCACATTTAGTGAGAAAATCTGCTTCAAGCCACTTTACCTGCTGGATGACTTACTGTAATGCACTGTAATTCTAATGTTTATACGTCTTTTGCTGGTAGTGTAGTAGGGATAGAGAATAAACACTGACTCTGTTTATTTATAAATGTTTGTGTTCATTATCTATGTATTCTTGTGTCTTTATTAATAAAATAAATACTGTTTCTCATGCCTTTTGGACTCGTCAATCATAATACTGTATTACATAGAAAACCTTTCTACACATTATAAACTAACAGCACACAATAACCCAGCTATAATCACACATATATAACTGTATATAACAGCATTTGATTAAAGCAATTTTCAGTAATCATATAATGTTTATATGGCATAGTACTGTCTGGTGTGACAGCTCATAACAAATCAAAGGCATAAACTGATTATTAAACAGTACTGTTATCAGTAGCAGCTGGATAATGATGGCTGCTAAGCTGCAAAGTAAGAGAATCCAAATTGGGTGCCAGATATTTATTTTTCTGCTGTATTCTGAGTAAATACACACTGCATTATTCTGTTCAAAAATCTGATTCAATATTTAAAAAAAAATAATTGAAGAGTTTGTTAGTTTTATTCTCTATTCTATTTATTGACCATAATTATTGGGCAATTGAGAATCATTATTATCTACTATCTATTATAAATCATCAGGTGAATGCGAGAGAATGGTATCCTATAACAAAACAGGTGGCCAGTATTTCCAGGTAGGCTGAATGAATGAATGAATGAATGAATGAATGAATGAATGAATGAATGAATGAATGAATGAATGACGATTTAAAGAATAACCTGCAGTTTTAAATGATAGAAATCAGCAATATATTTATATAATATTTTAAAGAAATGTAAAGATGCAATATTCTGTGATTAATCAGGATTAATCACACTTTTTCTTAATAGTAGATGTAAATGAAATAATTAATATTAGATTGCTGTAAGGATGGACAAACTGAAACAACACTGAGCACTAAAGCTGAGTTCTGGGCAGTCTTTATTACCTGGCACCCCAGCTGCTAGTACTCAGAAGAATTAAGCCTGTTAGGAGCATAGAAAAAAAAGCACTGTATTTCGAAATGCTGGGGGTGAAGGAAGATGGGCTATTTAACAAAAACTCTTATCATGTATTACTATACCCCAAGTCCATTTCACACAGATGCATTTTTTTGCACAAAGAAGGGGTTGGTAGACCAGATGAGCAGATCTCCCATTATACACTGTACTCACATTATACTCTGGTTGCAAATTTGACAGCATGGCATTTTGACTTCATTTATTTAGAACCAATGGGAATAAAAACCATAGACACCATGTTTTAGAACAGAAAATTCAAATTTTTAAAAGTCTTGAGAAAACATATAATGACACACATCTTAATATGCGTGGGACCATGCCCTCCTTTGACCCAGAATTGGACTGTGTGCCAAGAAAAACATCTCTATTCACATGGATGAGCTTCTCGTATTACATTTCTGTTAAACTTCCTAACCTGGGCTATCACATCTTAAACCAGCACAAACGTATTAAGCTATTTTCTATGTAGTGAATCCTGCAGTAGTTAAAAATGTTAGGATTTCAATAAAAGTAAGTTTGTACTGGTGTGAGATTGATGTGATTGCACAAGTTAGGGAGAAGTGGAACATGAGAAACTCCTCCCTGAACATGAACAGTGAAGAAGTGCTGAACCCTGTGATGATGTGACGTGAAATACGACCCTCTGTTACGCATTTACGTAATACTGACCTCAATACTCAATACTAGGATAAACACAGAAATTAAAAACTATTCACAGTATTAAAACTATTCCTTTGTTTTTATGTGTACAACAATGTACCATACAGTAATAATTTAAGGCCACCAATTTTATAAACACTAAGAGCGTGCTGTAGCACAAAAGCCTTCCATCCCTGCATGTTAAATAATAGATGAGACAGAGGTATCATCTCGTCATCCTAAACCCTGTCTCTCCTCTGTACTCTACTGCATTCCTTCAGGTGAAGGGAAGACTTGTGAATAATTCAACCCAAATCAGTTTACAAAGACTCTTTTCAGCTCCACTCAGTTTCTCACTGCCTGGGGACGCTAACAGAACTCTCAGACAAGGACGCTGGAAGCTTTCAGAATATTTTTACCAGCTTCTTTTACTTTCCCATTAAATTGTGGACACGTAAGATACCTGATCATCATGGCACCATGAAAAACAGAGTGTCTGAGGTGCCCAGTTTCTGCCTAACTGTATTTCTGCTTCCTCTCCTCCTGTATGGTAAGCATTTTTACACAATTTAAATGTATACACAGATTTACAGTTGTAAGTTTTATTTTATAGTTAATAGCTGTGGCATGTTTTGGCCAAAATACATTAAATTTAACTATGTAGCACAACAAAATTACACTAACATCCTGCACTAAGCATTATGTTGCTTAGAATCAGATTAGGTTAAAGCAAAACATATATATATATACTTACTGAAAAGGATCTATCAGCAACCAATTAGAAATCTATCACAAACATCCTTTAAAACGGCATAAAAAGGATAAAAATGTGTTGAAACTTAAGAAAAGGTCAAACTGATTGGACAGTTATTTATAGTGATTGAATTGAATGTGTTTAACTAGTTTTACAAAGCTTTAGTTATTAACATCTGAATTATTTTGATGGTTTTATGGTGTTGGTGGCTCAGTGGTTAAAGCTCTGGGTCATGACAGGGTTGTGGGTTTACTACCAGGGTTTAACTTGCAATACATCTCCCCATATTTTATATGTGTCTAACTCAAGTTCTCAATTTTCACTCCTTTAACATTTAAAGTATCTCATGTCTCATTTTTGTCTAATGCTATTCCTCCTGACCAATTTTAGGAGAAACATCTGTGACAAAGTTCATCTCTACATGAAACCTAAGTGAGAATCTTAAATATGTCTCCTGAGACATAAAAAATCAACATTTGAGCAATAGTAAAACATTTTTCTCTGGAAGGTAGTGCAGCTATTTTGGTAATGCTTTATTTTTTCATTAAGAATACACTTTTTTTATTCAAAGCGACTTACAATAATGATGTACATTCAGCAATAGAGGACATAGTAGTTCAAGGCAAAAAACATTTTTAGGCCAAAGGAAAATAGTGGGACAAACGAGGAAAGGAAGGGAAGAAGGAAATAAGGGTTTAAAGTATGTAGTTTGTTAGAGGTGTTAGGAGAGTATGTGATCTTTGAAGAGCTCTGTCTTCAAGAGTTTCTTAAAGGTAGCTAGGGACACTCCTGCTCTGGTAATTGACACAAGTTAAGACATTATTATGTATTACTAAATGTTTAATGTTTCTATGTATTAATAAATAACAGTTTACAATTAAGTAGTGCTTAACAGTGTCTTTACAAGTGTCAATTGATAATTAGTTAAGACAATACCTACTACCTATTTTGTTACCGTTACTGTTATTTTATGATAATTTCTTGATCATTTGTTGCAGGAAATTAAAGCTTAAAACTGATAAACAGCTGGACAAACAAGTACTGAGCTTAATCTGACAATTTATAACTCTAGTAAATAAATTTACTTAATTTTTTGGTCCGACTGTGGATTAAATAGCCTTGTAAATAGCCTTGTTGGACCTATTTTACAAAAAAAGATTTTAAAATGCATTAAAAAAGAAACCTAAAATAGCACAAATATCTGGCCAACTACTATACATTGTACTTCATTTTACTGAGGTTGAGGTGCATTTAAGGGTGATGCAAGAGTATTGTGAGCATTCTGACAAATTACCAGACTTTACACCAACCAGTGCTGCTGCTCATCCAGATGAAATGCCTGCCTCCACACAAATTGAGAAATCAGATGGTTATCATAATAAAATGAAACAAATCACAGTAATAATCTTTATTATACCACAGTTAATTCCAACCCTGCAATGTGCAATTGGCTGAGAGGCGTTCTATGGGTCTGTCAGAGAGAGTGCTGTTATCAGCCGGTAATGCGCTGTAACCAAAGCGCTCAATGTATAAATCCACCACATACAAGTAACCTAGTAGCGATGCAGCGCTTACAAGCCAAACAGTGCAGCTACAAACAGAGCAGCAATGGAACTGTTTAACTGTTTCTAGGAGTGTTTGTAACCAAACAGATCCTATTTTCTCCTCCTCTTTAACTCAAAATCTTTCAATAAACAGTGATAATGGATCTATGATATAATCACAATAATACACTCAAGGTTTATGTTAGAACATGTAATATTGGCACAGCACTGATCTACAGCACTTGCAACAGCAGTGCCAATATTACACATTATAGCACGGACCTTGAGTGTATTATTGCTTAAATAATTTTGTTAATATTGTATTACTGACCATTTGAACCTAATCTTGGCATTTAGGGCTAGAGATCTCAGACCCAGGGCAAGTGGTGTACAAAGAGACCAGAATCAGTGCAGTAGTGGAACATGAAGTAACCCTGCCATGTGGCACCACCCTCCCTGATGTCTACATTTGGAGCTTCACCCAACCAGGCACCGACAAGATTCAAGCTGTGGTGTATAACTTCGGCAAGGGTCCAAAGCTTCAGCATCTGGCCCAGGATCTGGGTGATCTGGATGTGGTCCAAAACAGCTCCTCTTTATCCACTAAGAACCTTCTAGTAGCTGCAGAGGGCTTGTACACCTGCCAGGCTCTGTACGACTCTGTTGAGGGAGCCAAACTCTACTACTACTATGTGCGTCTGCGGGTTCTAGGTTAGTGATTATCAGAACAATATCCTTTATCCTTATTATCATGTATCATGCTGTCAATTATGTTAATTAATGCTATATTGTGCCCTACAGTTCCTGTGACAAAACCATACGTTCTATGGAGTAACTCCTCAGCAGTGGAGGGCTTGCCATATTGGATGCGCTGTGGTCTGAAAAATGGTACAGAGCCCATTACCTACAAATGGGAGCAGGAGAGCCGGAGTGGACTGGTCACCACACTCGCTGAAACCAACCAAAGCCTGATCAACATCATCATCAACCGCAACAACACAGGCTGGTACAGGTGTCTGGCCAAGAACGAGGTCAACCAGGAGCGTAGTGACCGCAGTGACTGGTTAGATGTCTTATGTAAGTGGGAATTGTTAAAGCTCAGAAGACTAAAACTTCTAAACCTTCTCCTCCCCCTGGTTCCCACGGGTCCTTAATATCTTAAAATCCTGGTAATTAAGATCTCAAATTGTCTTAAATTTGCAGGAAATTTGCTGTAGGTATAACATTTTCAGACGGTGCATTTAATGCCAGTGGGAAAACACAGTGGCCCAATGTGAACATCTAATCCAGGGAGAGAACTATTGTCAGTGGAGAGCTAGCTAACATTAGCGGCAAGCTAGCTAGCATACTTACATTAGCGGCGAGCTATCTATGTTACAGAGGGGGAAATAAAGTAAGCGGAGAGCTAGCCAACATTAGCGGTGAGCTAGACAACTTTAGCGGCGAGCTAGCTACGCTACCAAGGAAAGAAATAAAGTTAGCAGAGAGCTAGCTAACATTAAAGACGAACTAGCTAACATACGATCTATAGCACAACGGTCAATTGAGAATCACGCAGCTTTATTTAGGCCGTGTCGGTGTATCTTTGGTATCAAGAGGGTGCAAAAAATAAGCCATTGACAAAATGTACCAGTTGTCATTCCCTTTAAGTGCCAGGTGGGCTCTGACTTCACCACGTTCATATCTTAACAGCATGGCATTTTGCTTGTCTCAGTGGAGAATACTGTTATTTTATTCTTTATTCTTTTTTTTATTGTAGATGTAAAAGCTGGATTTGTGTCCATATGTGTGTGCAATGAGTGGAAGTTTATATGCGCTGAGCATGCGCAATGTGCATGTCACTCCTGCATGGCTAAGATTTGATTGGGCGGCTGACTGTTGACTGTTGTCAGGGCACACCTGTATTTCCTGTCGCCAAGATATTTACCTGAGTGTATGTCCAAGCATCTTCTTCTTGTATTTACTTTCTTGCTCCTGCTCCAGACCGATCTGACTTATAGCTTATAGAGCTGATAGTGGGAATGTTCGCACATATTTTGTTGTGATACATCCTGTTGTGGCTGTATTTTTCCTGAGGCATTTTGTCATTTGCTTCATATGCATGCTCCTCAACTGCACACCAATTTTTTAACGACCAATTACAGGTGTTGTAATGTAGTGTTTTCATAAACTGAGGTAAACCAGCTTGCATGTGAACGAAACCCCTGCACAATGTCTGTAGTCACTTGTTATTTCCAGAATTATGTCACATTGGTTGTCAAAGTCAAATAAACGTCATATGCACTGAGGCCCTTAGACCACTGTTCCACTAACTGGATGCACCTTTTTAGCTAAAGTTTGTGGAATTGAGAATTAAGATTGAGGTTTGGTGATTTTGGTGGCCAAAGTGTTTAGGTTCTATTTGCCTCCTGAAGCAATAACATACAGTTTTTGACTCTCTGTACTATGTGTTGTTGGACACTGTTTAGATGGTCCAGATTTGCCTCAGGTTGATGTAACAGCCTACTCTGTAACCGAGCGAGGATCCTCAGCCCTGGAGAAAGGAAATGTTTCCTTCAGATGTCAAGCCTCCTCGAACCCTGCCAGCCAGTACTCATGGTTATACAACAATATAGAGTTCTACACTGGACCACAGCTCAACATCACCAACATCCTGCGAGGGCAAGCAGGATACTACACCTGTCTGGCCCAGAACACTTTAATCAACACACAGTCCAAGAGAACCATCACCCTCACCGTCTACTGTGAGTATTTCTCACATCCGTCTTTCAATAGTGATTGGCTACCCTTGTTATATCCTTGTTTCTTTTTTTAATAAATAATCAAAATCACAAAAACTGAAATTACATTACAACAACAAGTGTGAAGTGTAAATAAAAGTCAGAGTAAATGTAAGAAACACTGTATTATTTTTATAGCTTATATAACCATACCAGTTCAGATTTCTCTTTCACAAATGTTACGTCAAAAACAATTTTGCTCCATCCAATATCCAGGAATGAAGTCTATTAAGTTTTCAACACAAATTTGTAGATTTAAGTTCTTTATTATAATAACTACATACTATAATTTTTAACATTGTTTAATAGGTCCTACAATAGAACCTTGTGGTACTGCACAAGATATTATAAACTTAACAAGTTAAGGGTCTGTAGTTCACTATAGTACACTATACTTAGTTTTTAGTTTTTACAGCATTTCTTAAGGTAATATTCTGTAAAAAAAAAAAAAAAAAAGATTATTCTGTTTTTTACAATTTGTAATTGTATTTTTGGATGGTATACAAAAAAAAAAAAGAAATGAACAGCATTTTTACAACAATTGATTAGCAGCCTGTGTAAAGTCTTGCATGTAAAGCGTGGAAAGACTGGAGAAGATTGAGTTTTGCTTCAGTACAGGAGGCTCCAGTTTCAGGAAACGCTTCCACTAATTTTTAGCTATATTAGCCTCATAGACCCAATGTAAGTAACCTACAAGCTTTTACTAGTTGTTAGCTAGCTATGTTACACTCACAATTCCAGTGTTAATTTGTGGGGTATGCGCTTCCACTAGTTGTTAGCTATGTTAGCTACATTAGCCCCAGTGCTAATTTGTGGGGTATGTGCTTCCACTAGTTGTTAGCTTAGCTAGCTACATTAGCCTCATAGACCCAGTGCTAATTGTGTGCTATGTGCTTCCACTAGTTGTTAGCTTAGATAGCTACATTAGCCTCATAGTTGTTAGCTATGTTAGCTACATTAGCCCAGTGCTAATTTGTGGGGTATGAGCTTCCACTAATTTTTTAGCTAGGTTAGCTAAATTAGCATTCTAGCCACAGTGTTAATTTGTGGGGTATGAGCTTCCACTAGTTGTTAGCTAGGTTTGCTACATTAGCCTCATAGGCCCGGTGCTAATTTGTGGGGTAGGAGCTTCCACTAGTTGTTAGCCAGATACATTAGACTTAAAGCTCCAGTACTATTTACTGTAAATTTTATATATGTTAAATATGTTAACAGAATTTTACTGTAATTTGGGTTTACAAAACAAATTGCCAGTAATCTACTGTAAATTGTGTTACTGTAAAAGTTACACTTTTAGTTACTGTATTAAGTAATTTTACAGTAAATAAAACACTTTTGGAGTATGCTAAGTTACTGTAATTCATTTTACAAAAATGACACGTTTTTTTTTTACAATGTAAGCTGGTAATTAATATTTACTGCAAATTACTGTCATGTTGTGGCTTTTACAGAATTGTCTTGGCAACTCTAAATTCCAGTAAACTAATATATATATCTAAGTAAAGTGGTTCATCTTGGATTGATGGTTGTGATCATCTTGATTATATTCCAGAGGTAAAATCAAAGAAACTCAGCATTTTTAAATGGTCTCTTTTTTTTCCAGAGCTGTATGTGTAAGAATTGCAATTAGTGAAACCAGACGCTCACAGTCCTGATGGGCCTAAATTCAGAAATTCTTCAGCTGCTTAGACAATCTGGTACAGGATCTTATGTTTTCTCCACACAGATCCACCAGATGGCACTCCGTCTTGTACCATCTTCCCAGCAAACAACTACACTGACCTGGCCCTCTTCTGCTCCTGGGGGGGAGGCTACCCTGCAGCTACACTTAAGTGGACTCCGAATGTGAATGGAGCAATCTCACAGGGTCTCAGTAACTTCACTCAGATCCAGGCAGGTTCTGACACGATCAACAATACCATATTCACCTGCTACGGGTCACATGCTGCACTGAACACTGGTCAGAACTGTAGCACCAGGACATGTGAGTATATGGGTAAAAAATCTACAGAATTTATACACAAATACGGCAAAAACAGTGTATCTACACTAGAAATTGGAATCAGAGGACTGTATTACTGAAGAGGATAAAATACTCCTAAATAAGCAAATACCAGAAATTATAGATTTAGTGGTGTCAGATTCACAGATTTTCCGCAGGTTTACCCTAATCATTCGATTATAGTTCCACCACATGGAGGTAATGAAGCAGTAACCTTAGTAAGTGAAATTGGGGCTGAGAGTCTGAGGAAATTTAGAAAGCCTATATTTCAATGAAAATATACATATTTTTTGTCACATATCAATGCAATATATCGTAATAAGAGTATATTTTCCCAACCTTAAGCTACACATGTATAAACATGTATGAACATGAGTAGCCTATAGTGAAACAATAGACAAGTCTAGAATGAGTTTAAGGTATTTAATACCTGGTATAAGCCATGCTGGGTGATGTAAAAGTTTAGAACAGTCATTGCATCTAAATGGTTTAATATCCTGCTGATCAAACTTAGATTTTTTGGGTCGGTTTCCTGAACAGGAATTAAGCCACAGCATTATGAGTGGAGATTTCCTATTAAAAGGAAAGTATGTTCTATGATTTTGCTTAATCCCTGTCTGGGAAACCATCTAAATTATCTAAAGCAAGTGTCTCAAACCAGATGCACAATGGGGCTAGTATAAAAAAGGGTGCAGACCCCAGATCTGAAGACTATCTTTTAAAATGACCAAAATTTGATTGTTGTGTACGATCAATTTCTGCTCAGATTCCTTATTGTTCTACAGGGCTTCCCTATGGAGAACCCCAGTGTTCTGCAAATGCCAGCAGCAACAGTGAGTACCTGATGCTGTTCTGCTCCTGGGAAGGTGGGTTCCCAAAGGCTCTGCTGTGGTGGGTTTCCAGCTCAGGTGATGTGCAGGGACCATCTGAGGAGAACTCTAATACCCTGCTCCTGCGATCCAGCGCCACCTACAGTGGCAAATCCTTTGTTTGTCATGCCAAACATCCTCTAAATAAAGAAAGCAAGAAGTGTGTGTTAAAACTGGGTAAGTTTATTAATTTTAGAACATTAGGGCTGCACTTTACTGGAAAAACACTGTGATCAATACTGTATGTGTGTATTCTACATACATTTCTCTATTTTTATGATGTTCTTCAATGTTCTTTCACTTTTATAACGTCTTTCTATGTGTATCTCTCTTTCAGAGCCTCCAGTGTTGATAACTGAGAGCAGTGTGGTTTCAGTATTTGATGGTAACGAAGCCCAGCTCACCTGTGGTCTGAGTAAAACTTACCCCCCAGCTACAGAGATCACCTGGTACAACAAGATAAGGCAGAATGTGGGGGATGCTTCGAAAAAATACATCGTTCAGAGAGCTGCGGCCTGGTCCAACCTGACCGTGCGGGACACAGACATTATTGCAGACAGTGGAAACTACTGGTGTTCTGCTACCAATGCTGTAGGAAGAACAGAGATGCCTGTACTGCTGCTGGTGATACGTGAGTTCAATACTGAATAACCTACAATGCAGACAATAAACACCTGGATATTCACACTGTTTTACTATTGTCTACTGATACCCCTGATACACCTAGAGGTTGTGCGCTAATGATTTGTCTCTTTTCTTGACTATATAATTTAAAAACGAAATAGACTAAGGAATTAAAGAAGACTCTATGATGCTTTTCCTAACCTACAAAAGATTCTACCTACTTATGATGATCACAGTTAGGGGTGAGCAACATGGCCTTAGAATAGTATCACAATATTTCCATTATTCACAGTATTCCAGTATTCACAATATTTTCGCATTTTTTGCAATAACAATATTCTTACTTAAAACACTGGAATAAATATCAAGAATATACTAAATAAATGTAAACCTTTTTATACAAAATGTACCACAATACTAAAGTGAAGGATATTTAGTGAACTGCAAACATAAACAATTACAAAAAAAATCTGATGAAGCTTTACAGTAAACAGCAAAACAAACACAAACTTGGCTAACGTTGAATATCTTAATTTCTTCTTATGTTGTGTAATTTTGTGGGACAAAGTTTAACCAACAGTAATTTAAAGCCTTAGTATTTTATATTATATGTACTCCAAACAGTACAGTATGTCAAAAACCTATATTAAAGCCTAGCCTATTCAAAAAAAAAATGTAAATAAAAATTAAATAATAAAAATACCGTGATATATGGTGAAACTGTCAGAATCTTGAAAACATACCGTGATAAACATTTTTAGTCATACCGCCCAGCGCTAGTATCAGCCCACAATACACTACATGACCACAGTAGACCACAGTTAGTCCACAGATTAACTAGCCAAAGCGCAACATGCACCACAACTAGAAATAATAGGTTAAAATCAGACCGAATGTCTTGTTGTGTAACTACAGGTTTAGACAAAACATTATGGAAATGTTAAAATAATGTTATAGTGTTAAAATTATAAAAAAAAAATAGAAACTAAAACATTTAGTTTTAAGAACACCAAGAAAACCTGACAGATTGAACAATGTAAAATCCAAAAGATGTAACATTCAGAAACTAATAAATTATTTTTAGCTGGGAGTAAACCACTTTTAAGACAGACTATTACTATTATCACTATGTCAGTTTTTTATAGTTATGGCGATATTAATGTGTACGATATAATATGGCGCATGTTTAATCACAATGGAATTTTAATGTATTTTTGATTCAGGGTCCCCAATGCCTCCAAATGTGACCATCAGTAAGATCATATACAGCAGCCGTCAGCGCACAGACATTAACATGGAATGGACGATCTGGCCGGACAGTGTCTTCACTGGCTTCATCATTGAGAGTCAGAAGCTCCCAGGTCCTCTAGAAAGAAGTGATATTGTGCCCCCCTGGCAGAAAGTGGCTGTAGATCTCGGGCCCAGCACTCGCAGCTACCAGATCAACAATCTGGATCCTGCTGGAACCTATGCTTTCCGTGTAACAGCTGTTAATCGCCGCACTACTGGAAATCCCTCAGACATTAAGAACCCAGGTAAGCACTGACATGACTATTTATCTGTATCAGTACCGATTCTGCCACTTACACATAGTATCGGTATTGGTGGAAACACTTTACAAGAAGGATACATTGTTTAATGTGTTGTAATGTTTAATGTTGTCTTAAGAAGTGTTAATTAATAATTTGTTGAGAGATTACTTAACTATATAACAATGTTTATTACTATCTAAGTACTGTTATTTGTGAATACTATAAATGTCAGCATTTTTAGTGCACTATACACTTAAAAAATGATTTACTTAAAAAATGTACTTAACAAAAGTTTTGCAATTTTCTGCATTAGCTTTTTTTACTAAAATTTAGTCAATCCTTTCTTTTAGTAAACTTTATTTAATTTATTTTTTCTGAATCAATCCTTTCTTTTAGTAACCTTTACTTAATTTCTGCATACAATATGACCTAATTATAATATATATTAATATATTATAATTCCTGAAATTTAAATATTTTTAGTTAAAACAAACATATTACACTGTCTCAACACATGGATGGCATGTATTACATTCTTTTTACTAATAAGTTAAGTAAAGTTTACTAAAAGAAAGGATTGACTAAAGTTTAAGTCTTGAAAACTTGAAGTTGAAGTTACTTAAATGTATCTGAAATTAAATTTACTTAAAAATGCAGAAAGTTGCAAAGGTTTTTTTTTAATAAATTTTACTGATCATTTTTTTCAGTACTAAGTAGTTCTGAAACCAGTACTTTTACAATTTTACTTACATGTAGGGGTGGGCGATATGGCTCTAAAATAATATCACGATATTTAATGGTGTTTTCACGATAACGATACTTTTGGCGATATGACAAAACACAGAATTAGAAAAATTATTTCGAATTTTATTATTGCATGCAATATGGTTTGGCTAACTGAGATATTAAAAAATAATAATTTTAGCAGATTTGTAACAGAATAAATGATACTGGACAGATATAATCTGTCTCTAGTAAATATATAATGGGAAATGAGAATATTGTGAATTTTTCTTTTGCTAAAAGCGGTAGAAAAAATAAAAAAGTAGTACCCTGATGTCATAATTAGGGATGGGTGATATGGCACCATTTTTTAAGGGTAAAATATCATGCACGATATTCAAAATGTGTGGCGATATTATCACACAATATTACAAGTCAATGTTTGAGCGTTATTTTCTAAACTATTACTGTATACTTTACCTATTAACAGTGGCCTTGCCAGTCTCCAAACCCTACGTTGTGCTGAGTGATCCCTCACCAGTTGAAGGCACATCAGTGTGGATGCTCTGCAATCTTGACACTGGTACAGATCCCATTACCTTCACATGGGAGCAGGAGAGCCGCAGTGGGCTGATCAGCACACTGGATGAGTTCAGCAGCAGTATGATCAATATCAACTCTGTTACACGCAATCAGACTGGCTGGTACAGGTGCCTGGCCAGGAATGAGGTCAGCCAGCAGCGCAGTGATCGTATCTGGCTTGGTGTTATATGTGAGTGTGGAAACTAGCAGCAATATATTTATCCTTTCTTATATTTCTCATTTCTGTTATTATACACTGACAAGCCAAATATTATAGGATCTCAGTATAAAATTTGACCATGAAGTGCCCTAGTCGTAATGCTCATTGCTATCTTACACCCCAGCAACAGCCTATTTTTACTCCTTCCCGCCTGCATTGTTTAAGTAGCAACAACGCTTATAAATGTATCTATGCCGAGAGGCGTGGCTGTCTGGAAGTAAGGTGTGTTCAGGTAAGTTCCTGGTGTATTGCTATCTTGGCAATGGAAAACACAGGTGCTCCACTGACTGATTACAACCTACACAGTCGTCAACAATCAGATGTTCCTTGCTATCTTGGCAATGCAGGCGTGCACTCAGTGCAGGTACAGCCCCACTCGATACACACACAGAGGGACAAGCAGCAGTGCACAAACCCAACTTTTACATCTATGATAAACAGAACACAAAATAAAATAACTAATTGCTGTTCGGTAAATGACACGTGAACGAGTAGGTCAGTTTCCTCAGCTAAAAAGTGCAGAAGTGCTGCGCCATTAAAATATTAATTCGCCAAAGTTAGAGCACACCTGTCTCTTAAAGGGAATGGTATGCTTAAAAAAGCATATACTAATTCTCTTAATTATCAATATTATCATGAGTGTGTCTGCTCAAAACACACTCATGATAATATTGATAATTAAGAGAATTAGTACATGCTTTTTTAACATTTTGAGCCATGCAAGGTGTATTTTTCTCATTGTTACGATAGCAAAGACACACTTTAAAGAGACAGGCCCTTAATCAAGCTGTGCAATGTGCAGTTAAAAGCCCGTCTGTAGATGGGACACAATCCTAGTTTCTGATCTGATTTTGGCTTGTCAGTGTATATGAGTGTACTATGTATTGTAATACAAAAAGCATAATAATAAAAATAATAATAATAGAGCTAACAAAAAAGATTAGCTCTACATATTTATAAGGTACCGTATATAATTGTTGGCCGTCTCTTTTAGTTGGACCAGAGCAGCCTCAGATTGATGCCACAGCTTACTCAGTAACAGATGAAGGGTACTCAGCCCTGGAGAAAGGAAGTGTTTCCTTCACCTGTCAAGCCTCTTCTAACCCTCCCAGCCAATATGTTTGGTTCTACAACTACACAGAGATCTACAGTGGACCACAGCTCAGCATCAGCAAGGTTCTGCGTACGAATGCAGGGTACTACGCCTGTCTGGCCCAAAACACATACCTCAACACTCGCTCCAAGAAAACCATCACCCTCAGTGTCTACTGTGAGTACTCTGATACACCACTGCTGTGAGTGTATTTGTGCGTTTAACAATTTTCTCCAAATTCTGTCTTGGTACAGATCTTTTTCACATTTTCTTTTTTACATCTCAGCTTTAATTAGTGGGTAATTTCATGTTTGAAATAAAATAACAATGGAAAGGCAAGGCAAGTTTATTTATGTAGCACCTTTCATACACAACGGTCATTCAAAGTGCTTTACAAATTAGAAAATACCAAAAAAAAGTCAAATTTAAAACATGTAAAAGAGCAACAATGAATTGGAAATAAAAATAAAATAAGAATGAGAATAAAAATAAGAATAAAACATTCAAACAGGATTAAAAAAACAACAAAGATAAAAAAATAACATTAAAAAATAAAAAAAATAATGTAGAAGGAAGAAGATAAAATTGAAAATGTTTGATTGATTGATTGGTTGAGAACTACATAAAATGAATACTTGACAACTTTTATTACAACTTTCTAAAGGCAGCTTATGCAGGTAATGTAGCTATATTTTATATGTATCTGGTTTAGTTTTATCATTGTTTAATGTCTAAAAGCAATCTGTGTGATCCATCATCATTAGCTAATGTTTTTAGGTTATATTGGCCACAAACGCCTCTTTTATGCGACTAAAATTAAAACTAAATCAGTATCTCCGGTCAAAATGAACCCTGTCTTAATCAACAAGGGCTCAGGTAAGCTTGTGCCCTCGCCCTTTACACACTGAAATTCATTGATATTACTCACTGTAGAGGGAGAAATATGCAGAAATAATAATAATTTTTACACACATTTGTTACAAAATATAGAAAATATCATCATTAGTATGTTTACCTCATTAATAGCCCTAACTGTCCTGTGTTACAGCTTTTTTAGGGTTGAGTTGCAGGCCTGAAATGCAGAAATGGATGTTTTAAGTATTAATAAATGAAATGAGGTTGAGCAAATAAAACATGAAATATCTTGAGTTTATACTGCCTGCAGTGAAATAAAAGTAAAATTAAATGAAGAACACACTAATTTGTCATTTCATTTGCTTTTCATTCATGATGTCCCATCTTTTTCTGATTTGGAATTGTAATATACTTACAAATAAAATCAAAATGTATATTTTAGATGTGTGTATTAAGTAAAGAGAGTTAATGGATAATAAATTGAGTCCTCCTAATAGATAGAGTCATTAATATAGATGTCTCATATATGTTCCCAGATCCACCAGATGGTGCTCCCACTTGTTCCATCTCCCCAGCAAACAACTATACTGACCTGGCTCTCTACTGTTCCTGGAAGGGAGGTTTCCCTGCAGCTACACTTAAATGGAGCCCAAATGTGAATGGAGAAATCAGGGAGGGAACCGGTAACGTCACTGTTATCCAGCGAGGCCCCGACACTGTTAACAACTCTGTGTTCTCCTGCCTCGGGTCACATGCTGCATTAAATACTCCTCAGAGCTGCAGCACCAAGACATGTGAGTATGAGAACCAGACCCAAAAACCTATAGTTGCTGTCCTGTAAAAAACATGCATCCCCATTGCTTAGTTTTTCAGTTTTTGATATACAGGTCTTTCTCAAAAAATTTGCATATTGTGATAAAGTTCATTATTTTCTGTAATGTACTGATAAACATTAGACTTTCATATATTTTAGATTCATTACACACAACTGAAGTAGTTCAAGCCTTTTATTGTTTTAATATTGATGATTTTGGCAAAAAAAGT
The DNA here is from genome assembly GCF_023375975.1 of Astyanax mexicanus. Taxonomy (NCBI): domain Eukaryota; kingdom Metazoa; phylum Chordata; class Actinopteri; order Characiformes; family Acestrorhamphidae; genus Astyanax; species Astyanax mexicanus. The sequence goes on along the minus strand of NC_064424.1, from coordinate 6,662,629 downwards.
AAAGAAAAAACAAAAATCCCTATCTCAAAAAATTAGCATATTTCATCTGACCAGTGTTAACCTTCAAATAATTATGTTCAGAGTTAATTGGTTGATTCAGATGATTAGGTTAATAGCTCGTTAAAGAGATCCTTTTCATGATATGCTAATTTTTTCATGAGCTGTATGCCAAAATCATCAATATTAAAACAATAAAAGATCTGAAATATTTTAGTTGGTGTTCAATGAATCTAAAATACATTAAATTACATAAAAAAACATAAATTTTAATCATTTCATTATGGAAAAGAATGAACTTTATCACAATATGCAAGGACCTGTAATGTAAATCTGGCAGTTGTTCTTTATATTATAAAAAAAAAAAAAAAAATGATTAAAAGGTGAATGAACCACTGTGAAAATTCCATTGGAAGCTAAGAAGGTGTTTTTCTTCTCTGTAAATTGTCATTTTGGAGATGCAAAGTTTCTGCATGACAGCAATGGTATGCAGTATGTCAGTAAAAAGTTAGTCAAAAGTTTGGACACACCTTAAATTTAGTGGTTGTTCATTATTATAAAATGGTCTGCTTTGCAGATTAATACTAACGTTATTCAAATCATGAAGAAAAACATATAAAATGATTTAGTAACAAAAAACAGAATCTGTTTAATATTTTAGATTCTTCAAAGTAGCACTTCTTGCTTAAATGACATCTTTACACATCTTGGCTGAAGTCAGCTGGAATTCAGGCTTTCAGTTAACAGCTGTGCTGAACTCACCAAGAGTTAATTACTTTCTCAAGAGTTAAATAATTTCTTGTCTCTTAATGTGTTTGAGAGCATCAGTTGTAAAGTAGTGAAGAGGTAAAGTTACAGGTATACAGTGAATAGTGAATATTTGAGTAATGTTCTAATCCATATAATGAGAAGCAAGAACGACTCAACTAAATAAAGAAAAAAAAAATCAAACTAAAACATTTTAAGAACTTTGAAAGTATTCTCAAGTGCAGTCATAAAAAAGACCATTAAAAATGTTAGGGTCATGAATTTCCTCTGTTGTACAGGATAAGTTTATCAGAGTTACCAGCCTCAGAAACCACAAGTTAACATCTTCCTAGAGAAGAGAACCTAAATGTTTCACAGAGTATTTTGGTTTGTTTAACACTTTTATGTTACTACGATCCCTAATGTGTTCCTTTAGTCTGAATGGCTTTAGTATTAATTTCAAAAATAAAAAATAAACTAACTGAATGAGAAGCTGTGTCCAAACGTTTGTTATCTGTCTATTCCTTTGCATATATTTTACCTCTGTTGTAAATTAATTCATTGAGATAATGATAATACCAACTTAAGAAACACCACTGAAATGCCCCTAATTTATAATGGAAGATAAAGTAATTACAAACTGTCAAATGCTGTAAAAACCCTAAAAATGCATGCAAATACTCTTGTTTCAAGGGCTGCCCTATGGAGAACCCAAGTGTTCAGTATATGTGACTCGTAATAATGAGTACCTGATGCTCTCCTGCTCCTGGGAGGGTGGGTTTCCTCTGGCTCTGCTCTGGTGGGCCTCAGGTTCAGAAGACATGCAGGGCACATCTGAGGAGAACTCCAACATCCTGATCCTGCGCTCTGGTGCCACGAACAGTGGCAAAGCGTTTGTGTGCCATGCCAAACATCCACTAATTAAAGAAAGCAAGCAGTGTGTTTTAAAACTGGGTAAGAACTGTTTAATTAATGTCTTATTCCACCATTTTTTGAGTTAAAGAGATATTTTACAGTTTTTCCATTTGTCTCTCTCTTCCAGAGGCTCCAGTCTTGATGACGCAGCGCAGTGTGGTCTCTGTCTATGAGGGTAATGATGTCCAGCTCACCTGCATTCTGAGCAAGAACTATCCAGCAGCTACTGACGTCACCTGGTACAATAACTTAAAGCAGAATGTTGGGGATACACCCAATAAATACATCCTTCAGCAAGCTGCGGCCTGGTTTAACCTGACGGTGCGAGAAACAGACAGCAGGATAGACAGTGGACAGTACTGGTGTTCTGCTGCCAATGCTGTCGGAGGAGCAGAGATCCCCATTCTTTTGATGGTGATGAGTAAGTTTGCTGCAAATTTATTACTTGGCAAATATCATCTGTATGTCAGTGTCTATCTGCTTAGGTCAGTGTCTGTTTAAGTAAAATATAGTTAATATAGTTCACCACTAAGGGTAAGGGAATTGGGTGGTGGGAGGGAAGGTGGGATTTATGGGGGAAGCTTCATCACTGTTTTATACTGTGAACTGATAGATAATTAAAGCAGAAAAAGGGTCACTGATTGGTCCAGTGGATTAAGGCTCTGCCACTATGATCTGAGGATCACTGGTTTGAATATTGGAGCATTCTGCTTACCATCAGCAGCCTGAGTCTGAGAGAGCACTCTACCAGAGTGTGATGTTGTTCAGCACTGTTGGCTGATGTATCAGAGCTGGGCATGCTGGCTGCCCAGTGATGCTACCTCAGTGGCAGTTCAAAAAGAGACAGAGTCTGACTTTGGATCAGAGGAGGCATGCTCTGGTCTTTCTTAACCCTCATGGTGTTGGGGACATTGCTATTGATGGGTGAAATCTTAATAAGTGAGTGAATTTTTTTCTCCCCAATTTGGTGGGCCAAAAAAATGATATTTAAAAAAAAATAATTACATACATACATACATCTTAAATTGTTTTTTTTTTTTAATAATTTTCAAATGTAATTAAATATATTTATTTGCAATAAATAAAATAAATATAGTTATAAAAAAATATATATATTTATTTGAATATAATAAATTATATTTTGAAAATATGTAAGAAGAGAAAGATGGTACACATGTACAGTAACAGTCAAAAGTTTGGATACACCTATAGTTGGTGTTTTTTTCTCTTTTTTTTTATTTCTGCATTGCACATTAACACTAAACCCAAAATGTTATAAAAAAACAGAATATGTTTTATATTTTAGATTCTTCAAAGTAGCCCTTCTTGCTTAAAATGCAACTTGCTTGACATTTTCTCAGTCAGCTTTATAGAGTATTAACCTGGAATTCAGGCTTTCAGTTATCAGCTTTCAGTTATCAGCTGTGTCTTATCAAGAGTTAATTACTTTAATTTCTTGCATCTTAATGTGTTTGAGAGCATGAGAGCATCAGTTGTAAAGTTGTGGAGAGGTAGAGTTGTTAGCAAAATATAAAATATAGTTATTACCACTTAAAAACTTGATTTTCACTTGATTCAGGGTATCCAATGCCTCCAAACATCACCATCACTAAGATCATGTATAACAGCCAGCAGCGCACAGATGTCACTGTGGATTGGCTCCTGCAGACAGTCGGGGACCTCACCGAGTTCTTCATCGAGCAGCAGAAGCTGCCTGGTTCTGTAGGAAAGAGTGAAATTGTTTCTTCCTGGCAGAAAGTGGCAGAAAATCTGGAGCCCGGCACTCGCAGCCACCAGATCAACAACCTGGAACCTACTGGAAAATATGCATTTCGTGTGACGGCTGTTAATCATCGAACCACTGGACATCCTTCACAGATCAAGAGTCCAGGTAAAATAGAACATTTTTAGAACAAAAAATTAACTTTAAACTCAAGTACAATGTATGATAATTACTTTATAATTACATTACAAATGCCAGTTTAAAATTCAGAAACACTTGTGCTATCTTCCAGCTCTTCCACGTTTTAATGCCTATCCTGCTGTGGTTGGAGCAGCTATTGGAGGAATGCTCGTGGCGACAGTAGTTACTGTGTTAATCTTTATTTATGTGTTAAGGAATCGCAACAACATCCCACGTAAGTGTCTCATACACTGCTTACTAAACATACACAACTAAATATGTTCTGGCATTTAGTCATTGTACAATAATCAAAGGTGTGAAAAGTATTGACATTAATTACTCCGGGTATAAGTAGGGGTGGGCGATATGGCCCTAAAATAATATCACAATATTTCATGGTATTTTCGCAATAACGATACTCTTGGCGATAAGACAAAACACTGAATTAAAAAAATCTCAAGAATACACTACTGCAACAAAATAAAAGTTACATTTTATTACTGCATACATATTGCAAACACCAGTAAAATGAATGATACTGGACCGCTATAATCTGTCTCTAGTAGATATATAATGGGAAATAAGAATAGTGTGAATTTTTCTTTTGCTAAAAACAGCGAAAAAGTAGTTCTCTGATGTGATAATTTGGCATGGGTGATATGGCACCATATTTCAGGGTATTTCAGGGTATATTATCACATATGATATGATATGGCACACCCCTAGGTAGTGTAGATACTATTAAACTTGTAGAAGTTCAAGTATCAACTCAAGATTTTTACTCTTTAACTAAAAGTGTAAAAGTACTGCTTTCAAAACTACTTAAAGTATAAAAGTACAAAAATTTTTATTAACAGCAAAAATGTATGCCAAGCCACAAGGGCACCACCCCCCTTCCCAAAGCACATTTTTCTAAAAGACATAATGACTATAATGTTATATTAAAATGTTAATGTTGATCAATTTGGCATGCACCAGGCTGTTCCCTGTTGCAGCTGCATATATGCCCATTAAAATGAATGTATTTTTGTAGAATGTAAATATATTAAAGTTAAAGCTTAGAGTCTTTGCATGGAACATACAGCTGCTATGTTCTTGCTGGAGTGTGGGGGGTGTGCAGGTGTGATGGATCACATTATAAATCCAATAGGATGTCGGAATGGTATATGTTTATACTTCTCTACATCCAATCACAATCAGATTTACTCTATCTGGATGAAGAGATTTATCTAGATAGGGGTGTTATTGCAAGCTGAAATGAAATAGGAGTAGTGAGGCTATTTTTAAAATGTAAGGAGTAGAAAGTTCAGATAAATGTGTGAAAATGTAAAGAGTAAAAACAATAAGTCAATAATAAAAAGCAATAAGAAAAATAATAATTACTCCACTAAAGTATATATATCTAACATTTCTACTTTCATTTCTAAGTAAGGTAACAAAGCATTTGTACTTTAATATTTGACACCACTGACAATAATATGTTTTTAATCTTTCTACAGGCTTCCATGACATGGTATTTGGCAGGTAAAATTTTCCTATATTTAAGACATTTCTAAATTTTCAACTTTTTTTGATCAACTTTAAGTCAACGTCTTCTTAAGGTTAAAGCCACATGAATTACCGTTAGTATTGTGACGTTTTTTCAATGTCTTACCTTTCAACATTTAATAGATAAATTATAAATGACGTTTTCTTTCATTATTACATTTTACAGTAAATACAGTCTAGGGGTGGGACTCGCAGGGCATCTCATGATATATCACAATATGCCCACGATAATGATATTATAGTACTGTGATTTTGTTTTAATTTAATATATCACAAGAGAGTTTTCTTCAATACTTCATGTCATCTATGTTACTGAAGAGAATAAAATACTCCTAAATATGCAAATATTAGATTAGAAATTATAGATTTTTTGATTTCAGTTGGTAAGTTTAACAGAACTTTCACAGATTTACCCTATTTATTTGGTCAGTCCCACCAAGTGGAGTAATGAAGCACTAACTTTTGTAAGTCAGATTGAGAGGCGAGTATTAGCGAGTGTAGAAAGCCTGTGTTTCAATAAAATAAAATCATTAATTATGGCACAGGTCAATAATGTATTGCAAACAGAGGCTATGCAATATATCACAATATCAATATTTTGTTCCACCCCTAAAAAAGACAGTGGTTGTATATAGAGTCATCATCACTCAAAAAGCCACTAGCACTTTTTGTGTCCATTCATTACATTACATTACATTACATTACATTACATTTGGCAGACGCTTTTGTCCAAAGCGACTTACAATAGTCAAGTACAAAAGTAATAGAAGTTAAAGGTAAAACATTGTTTAGATAGGGCTTAAAGGAGGTCGAAGGGAAGTAAGGGGATAGAAAAGTGAAGGAGGGGAAGAAGGAAATGGGGTTAGAAGTAGTTAGTGTGTTAGAGGTGTTAGGAGAGTAAGTGCTCTTTGAAGAGCTCTGTCTTCAGGAGTTTATTAAAGATAGTGAGAGATTCTCCTGATCTGGTAGTGGAGGGAAGTTTGTTCCACCATTCACAAATCTTAACATTTTTAACACTGAAACTACAACTGACATTATTTTAACTACATTTTTCCATTGATTAGTCATGTGCCAGCTGGAAATTAGCTTATGCATATAGTGTAAAGTGATGCATATACTATGATGCACATGTAGGAATTTGTTTATAATTTTGTATTCTGAAATGTTTGTGGGTTCTAAGGCAGCACAGCCAGTCCAGAGAAAATATCAACTTTCCTGAAGACGAGGTTGTTGGTGCAGCAGAAAGAGATGCTGGCCAAAGAGAGACAAGTCAAGGTACCAGTGGCATACACTGTGATTTTAACCTTTTTCAGATATGCATGCACATCTAAATATACATATATAGCTCTAAAAAAATGAAGAGACCACTTCAGTTTCTGAATCAGTTTATCTGATTTGGTATTTATAGGTTTATGTTTGAGTAAAAATAAAATTGCTGTTTTATTCTATGAACTACAGACAACATTTCTCCCAAATTCCAAATAAAAATATTGTCATTTAGAGCATTTATTTGCAGAAAATGAGAAATGGCTGAAATAACAAAAAGATGCAGAGGTTTCAGACCACAAATAATGCAAAGAAAACAAGTTCATATTCATAAAGTTTTAATCACAGTTTTCATGCATCTTGGCATGTTCTCCTCCACCAGTCTTACACACTGCTTTTGCCACTCCTGGTGCAAAAATTCAATCAGTTCAGTTTGGTTTGATGGCTTGTGATCATCCATCTTCTTCTTGATTATATTCCAGAGGTTTTTCAATTTGGTAAAATCAAAGAAACTCATTATTTTAAGTGTTGGTCTCTTATATTTTTCCAGAGTTTTTAATTTATATTTCTACTACAACAATCTCAGGAACATCATCGGGAACATCTGGGGCACCTCCAGGACCCACTGCAATACCCACAAACCAGACCAAGAGCTGAATCAGCCAAACTCACCATCCCTTCAACCCAAATGGCCATTCTTTCAAGCTGGCAATCCAGAATCCAAAGTACCACATCAATCATCTACTTCATCTGAACTAACATAAAACAACACACAGAGAATAAAGCAGCATTTGGGTCTGGTTCTCTCAAGAATATAACTAGATTCAGTCATTTATTTTTAGAGTGTATTTCATACCTCATCCATTAAATAACACAAGTCTTGTCACCAGCTTTGTTGTTTTGTGAATGTTTTAAAAAAGTAATGTCCTTTTTTATACAATATTTTTAACAAAAATATTCATAAAGGTCCTAAAATCTTAAAGAAAATGGTTGGGGCATTGCAGTAACATTGAAACACCTAAAAGTGAGAGGAAATTGGAAAAAAGGTTAAAAGGTGTCATTTCGCTAGTGTCTCAAATCAGAGGGATGGACGTAAGTGCATATATATGTATATATATATATAAATATATTTTACAATTTTTTAACAAATGTGATAAATGAAAACAATATTAAGAAAACAAGAAACTCTAAAACATGACTTTTAAACATAGAATTACTAGGGAACACAAACAAAAGACTTGGATAGGTGAGATTTTAAGGAACATAAAATACAAAACCAATACATGCATATGCGGAACACAAGGATAAAAAAGACTCGACCAGGAAACACTCAAACTATGGGCCATATATAAACAGAGAGGATGAGGAACACCTAGGGCCAGTAAATGAGGGGACGGGGTTACAAACAAGACGCAAAGTGACAACACTAATGGCTAGGGCAGAGACAGAACACTAACACAATAAAGCCATGTGCTCTAGTAGCACATGGGAGAGTAAACAAAACACAAGAACAGAAAAAGAAGACACAGGCTAAGGTGTGACAGCTAGAATGCATTGAGTACTTTTCTCTTTTTGTAATACAGTATGTCATGCTGAGTGGTATATGCATGCTGTACATTATCTTCTATACCCCCACTGCCTGCATTAGCCAATAAAAGAAAACGAGTGAATCAGGACCACCCACTGCAGAGCTATGGGAAGAGTGTTACAGTGCTGTTAGCCAATCAGCGGAAGGACATTTGGATGTCATGAATATTCATGAGCAATAGTCGAAATCCTGTTGTTCTTCAACGCCCACTCCTACATCGAACTAAAACAGCCTGAAACAGGAGCACCAAACCTGGCTAAAAGGACCTGCATTCATTCAAATTAGAGCCCACCGCAAAATTAATGAAATAATAAACATAAAATGAGACCTTTTAAGGTTTTTACATTTTTCCTTCATTTTTGATGTGTGTGGAATGTAAGAAGGAATGGAAAGCAGTTCAATTGTTTTCAATTTTTGGTTAAGATAAATGTCACTATTTTCTTGTGAATTTTATGGTGTAATAATATACTGTTGAAATTGCAACTTGAATAAATAAAAAAACGTTAAAATAATGGCCTAGACTTTTCTTGTTTTTTTACACTGACAGATAAAAAAGTTATGTTCATTTACTCTCGGGAGCTGTTCACTTGTGGTTTCTGTGGCTGGTAACCCTGATAAACTTACCCTGTGAAACACAGGGAACTCTTGCTCTTCCGTTCCTGGGGCTTACCTGATGAGGGCCAGTTTCATCATAACATTTTTGATGGTCTTTGTGACTGCACTTGAGGATACTTTCAAAGTTCTTGACATTCACTGCATACCACCAACTCTACCTCTCCACAGCACGCTTTTCTTCATAGTTGGAATGACTTTAGTATTAATCTACAATGCAGAAAAAAGAATGAAAAAAACTATATACATCATGTAATAGATTTGTTCTGTTGATATACAGATGGCATAAAATCATAAATACTTAACCCTCTTTTAACCCTCTACACTATTAAAGAGTGTAACAGTGCTGGTGCTGCATGTGTCTTTTCTGCCTGTTGCATATGACGGAATGTTAGCATCACCTTCCAGCCCTCTGTCCTTAATAATAGATGAGGTATCATCATGTCATCCTAAACCCTGGCTGTATTCCTGAGAGCAGAAATGAGGATTTGTAAATAATTTATGACAATTCAGTTTGCGAGGACTTGGCCAGTTCTTTGACGGTGTGCAGCGCCTGGATGAAGTGCCTGGGCAGTATTGGGATATATCGCGTTGGATTTTCTTTGGGCACTGCTGTGGAGACTTCTCTCTTCCATTTCAGCAGACACAGCTTTGGACACTTCCAACAAGCGTCATGCCACCATGGTACAAAGACTGTTAATGCTGTCTGATTTCTCACGTATTGTATTTCTGCTCCCTCTCCTGCAAGGTAAGCTCCTTTTTTCTACTCTCATTGTCCTTTTTGTCAGCTCTACTGGATACTTACAGTATATGAGAACTTCATAGTTATACAAACTACTACAGAATGTAGTTATTCTGTTTCTTTTCATACTTTATTATCATCCTTTCTCTCTGTTCTTAAATACTCAGAACACCACAGGAGAGAAAACCACCACAGAGCAGCTATTATTATTATTATTATTATTTGGGTGGTGGGTCATTATTATTCTCAGCACTTGCAGTGATTAGCACCGATTAGCATGGTGGTGGTGTATGAGGTGTTATTAGCGTGTATTGTTCTGGTACTGGAGTGATTGGATCAGATGCAGCAGTGCTGCTGGAGTTTTTAAACACTGTGCTTAACCACTCACTGTCGGAAGTCGGAATCCCGGAAGTCACGGTAGTCTACTGCATATAAATAACGACTCCCTGATGCCCAATCACGTGTGTGAAAGAAAGGGGGAGAGAGAAAGAAAAATGTGCTTCCCTCATGTATATGTATATGAAGCGCATGCAAAACAGAGAGGGTTCTGATTGGCCTGTTCTCTGCGAAGAGTCTGTAAGTCAGCCAATCAGTTTTTAGTGTGGGTGGACATTGTTTTTTGTCCCCTCCTGGATGGGATGCATTCAGGATCATCGTGGCTCTCATCAAAACTCATTTCACCTCTGACTACTCTAAAGTATATCTGCTATGTCTGGTAAAAGGGGGAAAAAAACAATGAAAGTCTTGCCCACTGTACAGTTTGTAATAGTGATTTTAGCATTGCCCATATATATATAATAGACCAAAGGTAAAGTTCTGTTATCCTTTGGTTTAAAAACATCAGAGACTGAAGATCTGAATCTGTTGCTACACAGTTTATGATTGTCATCCAAATAATAATAGCTGCTCTGTGGTGGTGCTGTGGGGTCCTGAGCATTAAAGAACAAGGTTAAAGGATGATAATAAAGTATGAAGAGAAACAGATACAGAACTACAATCTGTAATTATAGAATTATATAATCACAAAGTTCTATATGATCAGTGGAGCTAACAAGATGAACAATTTGTGTCAAAGCAAAAAGGTTTGCCTCTTTGTGTGTGTGCGTCTCTTGGTGATTAATCCACATATACTGTCCTCTCAGGGCTGGAGATCTCAGACCCAGGGAGAGTGGTGTACAGAGAGACCAAGATCAGTGCAGTAGTGGAACATGAAGTAACCCTGCCATGTGGCACCACCCTCCCTGATGTCTACATTTGGAGCTTCACCCAACCCGGCACCGACACGATTCGAGCTGTGGTGTATAACTTCGGCAAGGGTCCAAAGCTTCAGCATCTGGCCCAGGATCTGGGTGACCTGGATGTCGATCAAAACAGCTCCTCTTTATCCACTAAGAACCTTCTAGTAGCTGCAGAGGGCTTGTACACCTGCCAGGCTCTGTACGACTCTGTTGAGGGAGCCAAACTCTACTACTACTATGTGCGTCTGCGGGTCCTAGGTTAGTTATAGGAGGCTAAGTTTGCTCAAAGGTTTTTAACTTGGGGGTGTTGACCAGGGTTGCCAGATCCAACAAAAATATTCAGCCCAAAGTCACTCTAAAACCTGTCCTTCAGAAGCTTAAACTAGGCCAAAATATATGTCTGCCACACCTTGGCAAAACAACTATGAGTGTACGACTTTTGTTTATATGAAATGTATTATTAGTATTGCTATTTATCTTTAAGTAATTAACAAAATTGTAACATTAGTCTTTTATTACTTCTTTTATAACATTTTTATATCCCAGTCAAGAACATTTATTGGAAACCCATTTAGGTTTTGGCGGCTGCGGCCATTTTTAAACGTAGCCATAAAATTCACCCCGCCACCCCTGAATTTTCACCTGCAAGTGGACTTTCAAGCAAGCTCAATTTGGCAGGAAAACTGTAAACCTGGCAACTCTGGAACTGAAACTCTTAGAAGTGTATAAACCTTATAAGTGTGCAGCTCAAACTGTGATAAACAACAAACTATAACCACCATCTTCACTGAACTTTTATTTTACTAAATCTAACTTGTATATGAGAATATCTTGTATACTTAATCAAGAATGAGGTAAAATCTCTCCACTTTAGGAACTGTAGCAAAAATACGGTTCAAAATGAATAATGAATGAGTCTACATAACTTTTACAAAATGTGACCTTGTGATGTCAAAGCAATGGTAAAATATATCTGTACGGATTCATTTTATTGTACCATTAGTTTGGCATTTGAGAAAGTTAAATTGATTTTCCGTTACTCATTTTGTCCAGAATTTTCCCCATGATCCGTAAAGTATCGCACAGCTCTGAAAAAGTGGGAGCATGGCAGGACTGTGTGCCAATATTTGACAAATATAATCCTAAAAAGTTAGGTATAGTAAAAATAATTAAGAGACCCCTTCATTTTCTAAATCAGTTTCTCTGATTTTGCTATTTATAGGTTTATGTTTGAGTAAAATGAACATTGTTGTTTTATTCTATAAACTTCGGACATCATTTCTCCCAAATTTCAAATACAAATATTGTCATTTAGAGCATTTATTTGCAGAAAATCTGCAAAAAGTTCATATTTATAAAGTTTTAAGAGTTCAGAAATCATTATTTGGTGGAATTACCCTGGTCACAGTTTTAATGCAAATCTGTTTATATATATATATATATATATACACTGTCTTTTTTTTAAATCATGTGTCATATCTTGCAGTTCCTGTGTCCAAACCCTTCGTTCTACTGAGTAACTCTTCAGCAGTGGAGGGCTTGCAGTTTTGGATGCGCTGTGGTCTGGAGAATGGCACAGAGCCCATTACCTACACATGGGAGCAGGAGAGCCGGAGTGGTCTGGTCACCACACTGGCTGAAACCAACAGCAGTCTGATTAACATCTTCTGGGTCACTCGTAACCATACAGGCTGGTACAGGTGCCTGGCCAGAAACGAGGTCAACCAGCAGTACAGTGATCAAATCTGGTTAGATGTTTTGTGTAAGTAGGAATCTTCATGATTTACTATTGAAATCATATCAGATTTGTAATTTTAGGCATTAACAATGCTGGCTGGCACAGGCGTCTGTTTGCCAATGTGTTCCAGAAAACAATATTTGATTAGTAAAATCATATACTAATATGATATAGCATTTTAGTACCTAAATACAATAGTGAATCAAAAATGATTCTTCAGTAGATGCAGATACAGTATTTTAGTACTTAAGTACAGCAGTGAAGTAAAAATAATACTCCAGTAGATACAAATACAGCATTTTAGTACTTAAGTACAGTAGTGAAATAAAAATAATACTCCAGTAGATACAGATACCTTATTTTAGTACTTAAGTACAGTAGTGAATAAAAAATAATATTTCAGTAGATACAGATACAGCATTTAAATACTTAAGTACAGTAGTAAATTAAAAATAATACTCCAGTAGATACAGATACAGCATTTTAGTACTTAAGTACAGTAGTGAAGTAAAAATAATACTCCAGTAAATACAGATACAGCATTTTAGTATTTAAGTACAGTAGTTAAGCACTTCTACTTTGTCACATCTAACATCTATTATATTCTTTTCTATTCTATTTAGTTGGACCAGATCTGCCTCAGGTTGAAGTCACAGCTTACTCAACAACTGATGAAGGCTACTCTGCTCTGGAGAAAGGAAGTGTTTCCCTCATCTGTCAAGCCTCCTCTAACCCATCCAGCCAGTATTCGTGGTTTTACAACAACTCAGAGATTTACTCTGGACCACAGCTCACCATCAGCAACATCCTGCGTGTAAATGCTGGTGACTACTCCTGCCTGGCCCAGAACACTTACCTCAACACTCGCTCCAGAAAATCCATCACCCTCACTGTCTACTGTGAGTACTCCAGTGAAAAGACCTGTAGAAAATCAAGTAGGGTTTGGCCATCCCCTGAACACTTCATGATCATTTTACGTACATGATGCTATCCCATGACTTTTGCCATATCAGTGTAACAAGGTCTCTCATGATGTATTGTTTTATGGCATAGCATATGATATATAATCTCTGTCCACATCCCTGTTATATCAGGGTAACTATATTGCTGAAATCAGTTACTGTCTATTGTTGGGAAAACCGCACTACCCCTACTGCGCCGTCTCCAGTGCGTTCCTCCTTGATGAACAATCGAAGTAGAGTATATATAGAGAGACAGGATACTTCATCTTCAGTAAAGGTCTTATTCCATTGTTTTTTAATTCATTTTAAAATGTCTAGTTGTGGTCTCTGTTTCAGGTGCTCAGGTGTTTCTGTTAAGCCCTGCTTTAGATCACTGAATAAGTGTCCCTGAAGAAAGACAGGTTTAGGCTCAAAGGACTCAAAGGAAAAAATGTTTTCAGAGATACAGCCTTAGTTAAAGATATAGCATTGAGTGTTAGATAAAATTAACCCATAAACTTCACATAACGTTGAAAAATGTTTTCAATGCCGCAATGTGGACAGAGACTGCCCGCCGTATCTTAACAGGTAACGGACAGTTAAAACAGAGAAGTATTTTAGAGACCTCAGCAAGTTTTTGGCTACTGTCTCAGCTGCCTTTTTCAGCTCCAGTAACATGTCAACACCTTCCCTTTAGCTGACCCCTACATCAGGGGCAAGCTTTATGTCAAGTCATGTTACCTGCCATAGCATCATGCCTTCATAATTCATAATGCATTTTATTATACTTCATTGGCTTGACTATTGGGATTATAGTAATGCAGTTGATTGTACTTTATTAGCTTGACTAGTATTGGGATTATAGTAATGCGGTTGATTATACTTTATTAGCTTGACTAGTATTGGGACTATAGTAATGGGGTTGATTATACTTTATTAGCTTGACTAGTATTGGGACTATAGTAATGGGGTTGATTATACTTCATCAACTTGATTAATACTGGATTATAGAAGCTTTAATGCACAATATATGAAGTTTTAAAGCACCTATCAATGATGCATGGAGTATATTTAATTAAGCAGATTATTATTGATTATAGTAAGATACTTTAAGGCATTCTTTTCACGCCATCTAAAAGGATGTTCTATTTTAACAGATCCACCAGACACTCCTCCGACATGTTCAATCTTCCCAGCAAACAACTACACTGACCTGGCTCTCTACTGTTCCTGGGAGGGAGGTTACCCTCCAGCTACTTTAAAGTGGAGTCCGAATGTGAATGAAGGTCGAGACAAAAGCCTGGGATTCAGTACCTTCACTCAGATCCAGTCAGGTTCTGACACTGCTAATAACTCTGTGTTCACCTGCTCTGGATCATATGTTGCACTGAACGTTACCCAGAGCTGCAGCACCAGGACTTGTGAGTATGAGATGTTTAAATTGATATTTAACTACAATATCATGTAAATATCTGATATGATGCGATTGATTTCTTAATTATAAGTTTTTTGAAAGTACAAACTTAACCAGGACTCTCTTCCAATTGATGAGTTTATTTCTTCATTGTCATTCATAGCATTTAGGTTATAAACCAATCAATAAACTTTAATGATGTATCAATAAACATATGTACCAACCAATAGGAACACACCTTGAAACATTTAGTTATCACCTGATGCATTATGGCAAACCTTCCACCTCAAACCTAGCAGCCAAGAGCTATACCATAGCAACCACATAGCAACACCTTAGCAACCACATAGCAACATATAGCATAGCAACCAACACATACAGTATAGCAATAACAGTAAGCAATTGAAACATTTGGTTAACAACTGGTGCAGTAATGGCAAACCTTTCAGCACACTCTTAGCAGCCAAGAGCTGTACCATAGCAACCACATTGCAAAACTTTAGCAACCAGCCTATTACCAGAACAACCACATTGTCACATTTTAGCAATCACATAGCAACACTTTAGCAACCAACACATACATTATAGCAATAACAGTTAAAACTTAAAACAGTTGAATCATTTAGTTAACAACTGATGCATTATGGCAACCTTCCAGCACCACCTTAGCAGCCAAGAGCTGTACCCTAGCAACCACATAGCAACACCGTAGCAAACAATTGCTATAGCTATATAGCTACATACCAGAGCACCCACACAGGTACTTTTCAGCAATCACATAGCAACACTTTAGCAACCAACACCTACAGTATAGCAATAACAGTTAGCAATTGAAGCAATTGAAACATTTTTTTAACAACTGGTCATTTAATAGCAAACCTTCCAGCACAACCTTAGCAGCCAGGAGCTATACCATAGCAACCACATAGCAATACCTCAGCAACCACGTGGCATCAACTTAGCAACCAACCTATTACCAGAGCAACCACACAGTTACATTTTAGCAATCACATAGCAACAATTTAGCAACCATCACATACAGCATAGCAATAACAGTTAGCAATTGAAACATTTAGTTAACAACTGGTGCATTAATGGCAAACCTTCCAGCAAAACCTTAGCAGCCAAGAGCTATACCATAGCAAACATATAGCAACACCTTAGCCACCAAATCACCTTAGCAATTAACCTATTACCAGAGAGAGCAACCACACAGTTACATCTTAGCAATCACATAGCAACATAAAGCATAGCAACCAACACCTACAGTAAAGTAATACCTAGGAAACCAACATCTGTACCAAAACAACACCTTAGTAACTACCTAGCAACACCTTAGACCTCAGTTGGGAATATTTTAGCTGCACAACCATTCTGTGTCTTTGGTCATATACTAATTCATATATATTGCATGTATCAGTTACTGTAAACACATATACTGAAGTATATACAAATATATACAAATACAAATATCTCGTTTCCTAGGGCTGCCCTATAGAGAACCCCAGTTTTCTGCAAATCCCAGCCAAAATAATGAGTACCTGACGCTGTCCTGCTCCTGGGAGGGTGGGTTCCCTCGTCCTCTGCTCTGGTGGGTCTCCAGTTCTGAGGACATACAAGGAACAGCCAATGAGAGCTCCAGTACCCTCGTCCTGCAGTCCAGTGCCAACTACAGTGGCAAAACCTTTGTGTGCCATGCAAAGCATCCTTTAAATAAAGAGAACAAGAAGTGTGTGCTAAAACTGGGTAAGAAGATTTAATCACAATGATCTAACAAAGCATCATTTGGCTGATGTTGTTAAGCTATCTTACATTGTGTAGCTAAATAACTATAAATTTCTCAATATTTGTATTGTTTAATAAATTCCAATATGACTACTCCCCTCTAGAGGCACCAGTTTTGACATCTGAGCGCAGTGTGATCACTGTCTATGAAGGCAGTGACATCCAGCTCACCTGTGCACTGATAAGACATTACCCAGCGCTCACAGAGATCACCTGGTACAACAACTCAAAGCTGAACATTAGTGACATGCCCAAAAAGTACATCCTCCAGCAAGCTGCACCCTGGTACAACCTCACAGTGCGGGACACAGACAGTGCGGTGGACAGTGGGCAGTACTGGTGTTCTGCTGCAAATGCTGTTGGAAGAACAGAGATGCCCATACAGTTGCAAGTGATGAGTGAGTTCAGTATTAATTCATTTACACTGTGAACGAGAAATAATTGGATAATTAACTACTGTATACACACTAAGAAAAGTAAGTACAGATTTGTACTTAAAAGAATACAAAGCTTGTCGCTGGGGCTGTACCTTATATTGAGGTACAAAAAAGTACCTTTCAGTGAAAGTCCTTTTTTGTACCCATGGTTTTTGTGCCAGTTATGATTATAAACATAATAAACATTATCATCAACTAAATATGGCTCAAAAACTTGATGATCCAAAATTGTCTGGCTTTCAAATAAAAAATGTGCAATTAAAATATATATTGTTTATTAGTACAGTGAAACAGAATACTGAATGTACCCTTGGCTGGTTAAATGGTACAAATTTGTACTTATTGCTGTTAGAAATTACTTTGTACTTTAGAGGGAACAAATCTGACCCTGTAAAGACCAATATTGTACCACTGAGGGTACAATTATGAAGAGTGTACCTTTGAGTACAAAAAAGTACTCATATCGTACCTCTGTTTTTTAGAGTGTAGGTCTGTGATCTGTCATGCCACTGACTGATTTTCTTTGTAACAACCAAAAAACATTAACTCAACATCATTAACTTTCATATCAATGCCTGTTTAATTCAGAGTACCCAGTGCCTCCAAACATCACCATCAGTAAAGTCACATACAGCGGCCGCCAGCGGACAGACGTTAACGTGGAATGGACAAACCAGACAGATGGTGATATCACTGGGTTCATTATAGAGTACCAAAGGCTCCCCAATCCTCTGGAGAGGAGTGACATTGCCTCTCTCTGGCAGAAAGTGGCAGTAGATGTTCAGCCCAGCGTCCACAACTACCAGATCAACAATCTGGATCCTGGCAGAGCATACACTTTCCGCGTCACAGCGGTGAACCGGCGCACCGTTGGGAATCCTTCTGACATCAAGAGCCCAGGTGAGAACTGATAGGATACTGTAAAACTGGCCAATACAGTTACAGTACAGTTACAGTGTCTTCTGCTGAGTATCAGTTACTACATCTTGTACTGTCTTTTACATCATGTGACAGTGTCCATGTCAGTGTCTAAACCCTACCCTGTGCTGAGTGATCCCTCACCGGTGGAAGGCACGCCACTGTGGATGCGCTGTGGTCTGGAGAATGGCACGGAGCCCATTAATTACACATGGGAGCAGGAGAGCCAGAGTGGACTGGTCACCACGCTGACTCAGAGCAGCAACAGCAGTCTGATCAACATATCCTGGGTCACACGTAACCACACAGGCTGGTACAGGTGTCTGGCCAAGAACGAGGTTAACCAGCAGTACAGTGACCGAGTCTGGTTAGATGTTATATGTGAGTACATTAGAAGGTTTTCAGATACACTTATCTAAAAAAAAAAAAAGCACCAAGAAGGAGTTAATGTAGTAAAATGAAATTTTATATGTGAGAATCATATGATCATATAGGTACTAGAGGTGGGCGATACTGGAATTTTGGTATCGATCTGATACCAATTAAATGCAGGGCAAGTATTGCAGATATCGAAGCCAATACTGATACTTTTTAATATTTAAGCTTCATACATCCAAAGGAGGATAGAATTTCACCAAACATTGTATGTGACAACAAAATACTTTATCACCATCAAAAATTTTGTTTAGAAACAACAGAAACAGTAACATAACAAAGTTTGCCTTAACATTAGGAAAATGTATATATTTTGAGGTAGAAAAGGAGAAACCACAATACAAAATACAATGGTCCCTCACTAGACATCTTTCCTAGTTCTTTCTTCCTTGTTTTCTTTTTTCTAATAGAATTACTCTTAGGAAAAACAATAAAAATAAGGAATTTTCCTCCTTTCATTCCAATTCTGTTTTTTTTCTTAAATAAACAGATTATAAAAAAAATATCCCCCCAAATAAAAGCTTGAGTATCAATCTTTTTACACAAGTATAGCTCAATACCAATACCAGCGTTGGTATGGAGCGTATCAATATTTGAATCGATCCGCCCACCTCTAATAAGTACAGTAAGTGAAAACAGCATTAGTACAAAATAATGAGTTTATACATTTGAAAGAAGGCTCACACAATTAGAGTATGATTGAAAAGTTACTTTATTTCAGTAATAGGGAAGCATGAAGTGCTGTAAGAATTTGTGGGAAAACAAAACTGCACTGACTTTAGACTTGATAATAAAACACAGTGGATCAACACCAGCAGATGACATGTCTCTCCAAACCATCACTGATTGGTGGAGACCTCAAGCAGTTTGGACTGTGTGTCTCTCCACTCTTCCTCCAGACTCTGCTCCCTTCATTTACAAATGAAACCAAAATTTACTGATGGTTAAAGATGGTTTGGAGAGACATGTCATCTGCTGGTGTTGATACACTGTGTTTTATCAAGTCTAAAGTCAGTGAGGGAGGCAAGTTTTGTCCTCTTGTTGCATCTAGGTGTGTTATTTTGTTTCTGTTAATGATTTTAAATCATAGTCATGAACACTCAAACAAGTTTTTCAAGTATTAAATAGTAATGAAATAAGACACCTTCAGTAGATTCAACTGCTGAAATAAATATTTTACAAATTATTTGATTATACTTAGAAAATCCTGACAACAATGCAAAAAATAAGAGTTTTTAGACATATAAACTAGATTTAAGAGGATTTACCTTTTTGTAGTATACAGATGTATATAAAGTGTGATTGCATGCATGTTGATAGTTGTCTGTTCTGTGCAGATGGTCCAGACTTGCCTCAAATTGATGTCACACCCTCTTCAGGAACAGAGGGTGGCTTCTCTGCCCTGGAGAAAGGGAACATTTCCCTCATGTGTCAAGCCTCCTCAAACCCTGCCAGTCAGTACTACTGGTTCTACAACAACTCCCACATATACAGCAGACCACAGCTCACCATTATCAAGATCCTGAGGATGCAGACAGGCAACTACACCTGTCAGGCCAAGAACAGTTACCTCAACACTACTTCAACAAAAACTACAACTCTTACTGTCTACTGTAAGTGCTCTAACACAACATTTGACTATCACCACATGAGTAAAGTAGCCATATCTCTTAAATCTGTCCATTTGTGTTGATTTTATTATTTCCTGTCCTTATATGCATACATATAATGACTGTGCTTGCTAAATCATTTACCTTTGGACCAGTAGGATCAGAGGGCACAGGGCAGAAACCTGTTAAACAGGAACTTTGCAGAAAAAGTACCAGAATATATAGGGGCATCAAAAAAAATTTGAACACCTTTAAAAAGTTATTTTATTTTATTTATTTTAGTAAAAAGTTAACAATGTGAAACTCATATATTATATAGATGTATTAGACACAGAGTGATCTATTTTAAGTGTTTATTTTTTTATTGTTAAAGATTAAACCTATTAATTATTATATAAGACCAATAGGTACTTTTGGCAATGTGGGCAGTGTGCCAAGTCCTGCTGGAAAATGAAATCCGCATCTCCATAAAAGTTGTCAGCAGAGGGCAGAATGAAGTGCTGTAAGACTTTTGGCAGTGTGGGCAGTGTTCCAAGTCCTGCTGGAAAATGAAGTCCGCATCTTCATAAAAGTTGTCAGCAGAGGGCAGAATGAAGCGCTGTAAGACTTTTGGCAGTGTGGGCAGTGTTCCAAGTCCTGCTGGAAAATGAAGTCCGCATCTTCATAAAAGTTGTCAGCAGAGGGAAACATGAAGTGCTGTAAGAACAACTTTTATGGAGATGCGAATTTGGTTTTCCAGCAGGACTTGGCACACTGCCCACACTGCCAAAAGTCACTCTGGACAGAAGCGTCAGTTAAATGCCATAAATGTAAGTGTAAGTATTGTTGCTGTGAACATTTTTACTCATTATATGGCTGCACCTAATAAAGTTACCAGTACCAGTCAAAGGTTTGTAAACACCTCTTCTCAATTTATATATTTTTTTCTCTATGTAAAAAAATATTATGATTGTAGAATAATATTGAAGACATCATGTGACACTACACAGACTTCACCAGGACCCTTTATTAATTCAGTATTTGGTGGAATTAAATTTGAGTCATCGTGCAGTATTATTTTTTAAAGCCTTTTCCCTTAAAATGTCTTTAGCCAACAGTTGCTATTGGTTACCAATGGAAATAAATAGGTTAAATTTAGGAAATATGAGTGTACTATTTACATGACTACTTGAATAATCAGATAACTTTTTTTTTTTTATCTGAATACAAATAATGATTTGTACCTCTAGATCCACCAGATGGAGCTCCATCATGTAACATGTCCCCAGTGAACAATTACTCTGACCTGGCCCTCTCCTGCTCCTGGGTGGGTGGAGACCCTCCAGCTACTGTGAAGTGGAGTCCATATTCGAATGGAACAAAAAACAGAGAAGGAATCACAAACATCACTCAGATCCAGTCAGGTTCTGACACAGCTAACAACTCTGTGTTCACATGTTATGGATCACATGTGGCGTTAAATGTTCCACAGAGCTGCACCACCAGAACATGTGAGTGTTGGAACATCAGTGTATGAGTGTTTTGGACTGTTTAATCCAGAATCAATCCACTAATCAGTGGCAGTGTCTTCTGTTTTCTAGGGCTTCCTTATGGAGAACCCCAGTGTTCTGCTAATTCCAGTTGGGATAATGAGTACCTGCTGCTGTCCTGCTCCTGGGAGGGTGGTGTTCCTCAGGCTCTGCTCTGGTGGGCCTCAGGTTCAGGGGACATTCAGGGCTCATCTGAGGAGAACTCCAACAGTCTGCTCCTGAGATCCAGTTCCAATTACAGCGGCAAGGCCTTTGTATGCCATGCCAAACATCCATTAGCCAATAAGAGCAGACAGTGTGTGTTAAAAATGGGTAAGGATTGTTTCTAACCGTGTTTAAATACATGGACTCTAATGAATTAATCTATTTTTTGTCAAATTTTATCATTTCAAATATTACTCAACTACTTTGGGTTAGGTCAAGGTTTGCAGCCATATACTGTATTTTAAATGGTCTTTGAGTTAAATCGACATATGATAATTGAGCTTAGCTTGTTAGTTATTGGCAGCTTCTTTTCCATTGGCTTCTGGATCCATTTATTTGCAGAGTGGTCATTTCTTCCAGTTTCTGACATTTACCGTCAGTGTGTAGTCATTCCCCCCAGGCTACCTTAGGTAAACTTGTAGATTATGTATTATGATTAACTCTCTGGTCTTGAACTTGTCCTAGGGTCATTGACCAATCCTGACATGTTTGGTGTCAAACAACTCAGCAGAGCTTAAGCCTCAATTATTTAAAAAAAAATTGACATTTATAATTTATATGGCCTCTATGTGCAAATAAGTCTTACCGGGGCGCAGTCAAATTTACTCTAACATCTATAACTTCTGAATGCTTAACCTGACATTAATGCCACTTCAGACATTTGATCATAACATGACTCTGAGGTACCATGTCAACTTATGTAGACATACGCCCCCCAGGGGGTGGAGCCAATGCAAGAAAACTGTTTTTCAAGAACTATACAAACTATCAAGCTCCAAATTGGCAGTTATCATTATGGTCCTATGCACTAATGATACACATAAGGAAAATTGAATATGTATTTTTTTTGAGGTCGCTATTAGTTTAAAAAGCTGTTAAATTAAAAAAACATAATTTTCTGAGCTGCTAACTCTGTGTTGTCTGTGTGCTCTACTCTTCACTCTGCAGCATTTCTTTCTGCATCTCGTTTTCTAAGTGTATATCAAATTTATATTTTAGTTAAATGAAACCAAAAAGAAGACCAAATACAAATTGGTTTTACTCACTTGGTCAAATGTAATAAAAAAAGCATAATAAGTTTTATGCATGCATTTTTAGCTGTATATTAAAAAACTAAACTGTTTTCCTCACATTATTTAAGTTAATTGAACTATCCAGGCTTACAGTGCAGTGTAAAGTGCTGTTCCATGTGCTTTTTGATTCCAGAGGCTCCAGTGTTGGTGGCTCAGCGCAGTGTGGTTTCAGTCTTAGAAGGTAGTGACGTCCAGCTCTCCTGCATTCTGAACCGAAGCTACCCTGCCGTCACAGAGATCAGCTGGCGCAGTAATACACAGCAAAGGGTAGAGGATAAACCCTTAAAGTATACTGTGAAGCAAGCTGCCGGTTGGTCCAACTTGACGGTGCGGGAGACGGACGGCATGACAGACAGTGGCCAGTTCTGGTGTTCTACTGCGAATGCTGTTGGAAAAGCTGAGATTCCCATCACACTGCTGGTGATAAGTAAGTTCACTACAAACATATAACTAATGTATCATAACCTACATGCTTTACTAATTTAAGATAACAAGGATATATTATGATATATACATTCTACAAACCCATATTAAAGTGGCAGTCCGTATTATTTTGTTTCTAAACTGAAAGCAGAAGCATTTCTGAGTGGAGGAGGGGTAAAAATATTGTGTTTTATGGTACCAGTGTGCTGAAACCACCATCCCTGCTAAGCTTAATGTATTCATTCTAAAAACTGGGGTGTCGGGTCACTTTTCCCGGGAGTTCTTTTTCTGGCCATGTCACACGTCCTTATGTACTTATGTCACACATACAGCCTCTAAAAGAGAATTGGGCTCAGTTTTACTGAACGTGAGCGGCTGGTGGAGCAATGGTGACTTCAGAAGAGGAAACTCAGAGCTCAGTAGCTCATTCACCCAGAATAAAATAAAAGAAACAGAGTTTCTCTCTCTCTGACTGAACATAACCTGGAATCGGATTCATCCGCTCTGAAAGGAGACCGCATCACACCCGCCCAGTTCAAAATGATTCTTCTGCATGCTCGGTGCAATTACCCATTCTCACCAGAGAGGGCCCTAAATGCCAAAACTTATGTACATCAGCTTTAAAAAAATGTAAGGTCTCGTCTTGGTCTCAACATCAGTTGGAATTGATCTTGGGCCTAGAGGTGAAGTAATAACACCAGTTATTACCTGTATATGAATTATAAAAGATTATATACAGAAAAGGATAAGCAGACAAAGACAATTCTGAGAATCTTTATTTATTTTTTAGAATTGTATTTCAAAATTTGTCTTATTTCTCTCTCAGTTTAGCTAAGCCAATTGTTCCACACATGCAGCTCCTATTCAGCTATAAATACCCCATCACAGGTAATGCCAAAACACCAGGAGGGTGAAGACTAGCACATGCCTCCTCTGATACATATGAAGTCAAACTCTGCCTCTTTTCAAACTGCTGCTGATGCAGCCTTGCAAAGAAGCATCACAGCACTAACGCTCAGAGGAAAGCGCAGCAATTCGGTTCTGATACATCAGCTCACAGACGCAGCCTTGTGCTGATCCACATCACCCTAGGAGTGATGAGGGGAAAGATCGCCATCTACCCAAACAGGGAGAGCAAGGCCAATTGTGTTCTCTTAGAGCTCCGGCAGCTGATGGCAAGCAGCATAACCGGGATTCGAACCAGTGATTTCCTGATCATAGTGGCAGCACTTTAAACTGCTAGACCAATTTTCAGTGTTTTCATAAAAATGAAAATAATTCTTCCTTTTCAATATCATATTGTGTTTTGCAGTGCCTGTCTCCAAACCGTACGTCTTGCTGAGTGACTCTTCACCAGTGGAAGGCATGTCGCTGTGGATGCGCTGTGTTGTGGAGAAGGGCACAGGTCCTGTAAACTACAGCTGGGAGCAGGAGAGCCAGAGTGGGTTGCTCACAACACCGGCCAGTTGGAACAACAGCCTGGTCAATGTCACCTCAGTCACCCGTAACCACAGCGGCTGGTACAGGTGCCTGGCCAGAAACGCTGTTAACCAGCAGCGCAGTGAGCATACATGGCTGGATGTTTTGTGTAAGTGGGTAGATAGTTATCCTTTTTACTCCATGTGTTAAATTTATATATCTGATTTGATATACTATCCAAGCATCTAGTACTGCGGTCTCTAAACCCTCTGCCTGGAGAGTTACTGTACTTTTCGTGCTGATTTCAACTCCCACCCAAATCTAACTCACCTTATACTGCTAAATAGAAAACGCTCATTGACACAAATCTAATATATGCACATACAGCTATTGAAAAGAATAAGAGAACTATGTTTCTTTTATTTTTACCAATTTGAAAACCCCTGGAATATAATTAAGAGCAAGATGGATGATCACAAGCCAACAAACTAAGCTGATGTGCTTGAATTTTTGCACCAGGAGTGCAAAGTTATCCAAAAGCACTGTGTAAGTCTGGTGGAGGAGAACATGCCAAGATGCATGAAAATGTGATTAAAAACCAGGGTTATTCCACCAAATATTGATTTCTGAACCTTATGAATATAAACTGACAGCTCTGCATCTTTTGTTATTTCAGCCATTTCTCATTTTCTGCAAATAAATGCTCTAAATGACTATATTTTTATTTGGAGTTTGGGAGAAATGTTGTCCGTAGTTTATAGAATAAAACAACAATGCTTATTTTACTCAAACATTTACCTATAAAAAATACAAAGAACTTAATTCCATATGTATCCCTCAACTGGTTCCATGTCTCTAATAATAATCTACAATATAGAAAATAATTGAAATAAAGAAATAAAGAGAAAAACATTGAATAAGGAGGTGGGTCCAAACTTTTGACTTGTACTGTTTATAGTAATATACTAGTGCATCTCAAAAAATGAAAATATAATTGAAAGGTCACTTTATTTCAGTAATTCAGTTTAAAATCTAAAAACTCATATATTATATAGATGTATTTCACACAGGGTAATCTATTTCACATGTTTATTTCTTGTATTGTTGATGATTAGAAAATGAGAATATTATATAATACTATTTGGTACTTTTGGCAGTGTGGGCAGTGTGCCAAGTCCTGCTGGAAAATGAAATCCACATCTCCATAAATGTTGTCAACTTATGGCTGTAAGACATAATCATCAACAATAAAAGAAATAAATGCTTAAAATAGATCACTCTGTGTGTAATACATCTATATAATATATGAGTTTCACATTTTGAACTGAATTACTGAAATAAAGTAACCTTTCAATTATATTCTGTTTTTTTTTTTTATGTACTAGTGTATATATACATTAGTCACATATTGCATGTCCCTGTAGGTCTGAAGGCAGCTGTTAGCTGGATCAGGTAGGAATGATTAGGGTGGATTCTAAGACTGCAGGATGGTTGCTCTCCAGGAACAGGGTTGGAGTCCGCTGATCTAGATAGTGTCTGTTACAGTTCCCAGTTGTACCAGTTGTACCAGATAACCATCCCAGTTGTTGGTGTCTCTTACCTAATTCCTAAACTTCCTGTAATTTAAGTCTTTACTATCGGCTCACACAAATCTACCCTTTGTTCTTTGATAAGGTTTATTCCAATCCAAAAATCAATTATTAATCTGCTACAGTTCAGTATGTCATATTTGTTAGACGCATCTTAGATAAACTGAAGAGTAAGCAAGGTTAAAACTCTGTGCACCTCCGTGTCAATGACTCGTCAACAGTAATAAACATTCAGTAAATGTTGCTGTTTTTTTTTTTGTTAAAGGATTTTGCGATTTTTTTTAAACCATCAAAGAACTTTTTTTTTTTTTTAATGCGACAACAGAAGAAAATCACCCAAACACTCATGTTTCCAGGAACGTTCTAAAAATGTGTGACAAAATGAAGCTTTACATCCCAAAGATGTTAGAACACTTCTTACATACCTTTTCCCAGATAGAAGGATACTAACATTTTGGAAATGTTACAAATAAGTAACACTGCTAAAACTAAAAATTACAACACTGATACAAGTGATATGCAGCAATGTTACCAGACATTTAAAAATGTTTGTTAAAAACATTCTAAGAACAATTTAATAAAACTTGGCAGAATGAGTGTTCTATGAATGCTAACTTTAACATTCATAAAATGTTCTTCTAATTAAAAATTGTTAGCTAGGTTTTTTCCTTTACTTTAGTACACAATTCACAGTTGCTGAACTTATTTATTAATCTAATAAAACAACAATTTTCTCAGTTTTTAGAATTATTTAAGTTTTATGTCCCTTAAAGAATTCTATTGGTATAGAGAGTTAGGGGGACTTTATGCAACACTTAAGAATTTTCTTAAGGGAAATTCAATATTTAACCCTTGTGTGGTGTTCGGGTCTGTGGGACCCGTTTTCATTTTTCATCAAATGATACTAAAAAAATATTTTTTCTAACTCAAACTCATTGGCATTGGCTATTTTTTTGTGAAAAACATATATCAAAACACATGTTCGATAAACACACACTGTACACCCCCCCCCCCCCCCCCCCCCAAAAAAAAAAAAAAAAACACACACATTTATATTACATACAGTATGATTGGCCAAGGGCTAATAAACATTGCTTCATTTGTAAATTTGAAACTAAACAAATTTTCTACTCATATCTTGAGTTTAATTCATTTTCTTTTACATTTTATTAAAAAACTAATAAAAAAAAGTAGCACTTTTTGAAAGAAATGTAACATAAGAAAGGTAAAGGGCAAATATTAACCATGTAAGCTGCTTATATTGCTTGCAATTTAGGTGAAGCGAGCATGTGTAAAGCATTTTAATGTAAAATTGCTTAATTTTGCTGAATTAAATACAAGTAACAAAGTAAATGAGTAACAAAAATATGAACACCACACAAGGGTTAGGGGGATATTTAGGGGTCCATATCCTGTCAAAAAGCTATTAGAAAACACTTAGGCCATTTTTCCGCAGCACATTTACCTTCAAGGGGTTTTTAAAGACAATCCCAAGGAAATGTTTCACTTAAGGTGTATTATTCAACTTAGGCATAGGTTATCTTTCAGTTTTTCTCTATGTTATATAATTTAATCAGTTCAATCGGTTTCATATTAAGTGAATTCAGTTTCGAATTTCCCTCCATATAAGTAAATATGTGTTTTCTCTGTTTTAGATGGTCCAGATTTACCTCAGGTCGATGTTGCGGCCTACTCAGTAACGGCTCTAGGATACTCCGCCCTGGAAAAAGGATCTGTTTCTCTCATGTGTCAAGCCTCCTCTAATCCTCCCTGCCAGTACACCTGGTTCTACAATAACTCAGAGATCTACACTGGATCACAGCTCACTATCACCAAGCTGCTGCGCGGGAACAGTGGGTACTACTCCTGTCTGGCACAGAACACCCAACTCAACACCCGCTCCAAGAAAACCATCACCCTCACCGTCTACTGTGAGTCTTCTCACTGCCATGGCATGGGTTTATAGGGAGTTATAGTAATAATACTAGTAGTGGGTGGTACAGGGATTATGAGTCATTAATATATCATTCATATCACTATGAGAGCTGAGCGTCCACCTTCAAATTATTTTGGCATTTATCGGGCCCAAGCACTTCACACAGTTATGGGTCCAATTGAACTCAAATGATGTGCATTTGCAATATACTGCATTTTTTGAACAATAAGGTGCACCGTATCATAAGGCACACTATCAATAAACGTCTATTTTCTGGTCTATTTTCATACAAAAGGCGCAACAGATTATAACGTGCATTAAGCGACACTAGAAAGAATGTCTACATTGAAGTGAGCAAGGGTGTCTTCATATTTCCCTTCTAATTGGGAAGCTGGGGGAAAGTACATCCTTTCAAAGTCAAACGAACGGTGGATGTTAATCTACACAGATTTCTCTCCTGAAAAAAACATTTATTTACAGTAATCTTAGATTTGTAATATTTTGTCTAAGGTAAAGTTTTCAGTAAAGTTTCTCTAGCAATAAAGCTGGGTGCAGCATCATTAGCATTAGCCGCTAACCACAGCACCTAATGATAAAGCGCACTGTTGATTTTTAGGAAAATTAAAGAATTTTGAGTGCGTCTCTACTGCACTAGTGGTGGTGGTAGATTGTCCAGCTATGATTAGCAACCTTACTGAAGGTCAGTTATTACCTGTTCAACAGAAAAATTGCCAGCTTGCTCTTTTTCCATGACTGCAGCACAATGTTTGCGTGCTGTTGTGTTATATACCAGGCAACCCTGAGTGTGGAAATAAGGGCTGGGGAATAGCAGTGGGCATGTTCGGAGAGCACACTCCACACAGATTCCAATAATAAACAGAGTTCCAATAAGAAAATACTGGCTAAAGCTCAACTGACAAGAGCTGCCAGTGCTTTAAATCAGTATTCTTCCTTCTGATTATTTTATCTGATTATCTTTGTGATCCTGATTGTGTGTTTTTTTAAATTGTGAATGAATGAATGAATGAATGAAGTTTAACTTGTATAGCGCCTTTCTAGAATTCCAAGGACGTTTTACAATTTACATGTTTTTCACACAGCCATTCATACTCAGCTCTCATCCACACACTGCTGAGAAGGGACACAGCATACTCTTAACCGGAAACAACCATCCACCTGGAGGACTGCGTCGCATTTTACGCACTACAGCATTTTACCAATTAATGCCAATTAATACCTAGGCACAGTCATACACACATTTACACACTCACACACACTAACTTACATACATACCACACATTTTATACATATACACCAGATCAATTTAGAGTATCTAATTTACCTGATCTCCACGGTTTTGGACTGTGAGGAAACCAGAGTCCACGGGGACGGGGAGAATATGGAAACTCCACCCAGATAGGGATTCTTGATTCGTGTCCTGTGACCCTTGGCATGTCAGTGTAAATTACTGTGCATACAGTCAAGACATTATATAACCCAATTGTCTTTTGTGTTATACTTTAGACTAGGTCTAAACTATGATACATAGAGCCTGTCCCCTGTTCCCTAGAAGGTTCAAAATCTCTTTGTGTGCTTTCTAAACAGAAATCTATTGAAATCTATTGCATGCTATCCACCGTAGCTGTGACACTTCTTTTCAGGAATCCTACCTTCGC
The DNA here is from genome assembly GCF_023375975.1 of Astyanax mexicanus. Taxonomy (NCBI): domain Eukaryota; kingdom Metazoa; phylum Chordata; class Actinopteri; order Characiformes; family Acestrorhamphidae; genus Astyanax; species Astyanax mexicanus. Next base: position 6,632,946 of record NC_064424.1, on the reverse strand, counting down.
TGATTTCTCTTCCCTGAAAAGGCAATCTTATCTGACCTCCTTGGGTTCAAATGAAGACGTATCTCCTTTCTTCCACCACTTAGCTAAAATAGGCCTGATTATTGGTGATCCTGTGTCACACTGGCCTTGTTTCCATAGATCCACCAGATGGCGTCCCATCTTGTTCCATATTCCCATCAAACAACTACACTAACCTGGCGCTCTACTGTTCCTGGGAGGGAGGGTACCCACCAGCGACACTTAAGTGGAGTCCATATGTAAATGGAGACAACCCACAGGGACTCGGAAATATCACTCGGATTCAGGCAGGCCCTGACACTGCTAACAGCTCTGTGTTCACCTGTTATGGGTCACATGTTGCCTTACCAACCACCCAGAGCTGCAGCACCAGGACATGTAAGTATAATAACAGACCTGACCCACACAGAAATATAATATACGCCATATACTATATGTCCCTATATCAAGAGTGGTGTTTCCGTATATGTTATCTACTGTATAAGGTATTATGTTATTATCTCATAAGCACATCACCTCTATACATACAGCTCTGGAAAAAAATAATAGACCACTTTTACCAAATTGAAAATATTAGGAATATAATATAAAGAGGAAGATGGATGATCACAAACCATTAAACCATGCTGAGCTGCTTGAAATGTTTGCTACAGGAGTGGCATAAAGTTATCCAAAAGCAGTGTGTAAGACTGGTGGAGGAGAACAGGCCAAGATGCATGAAAACTTTGATTATAAACCAGGGTTATTCCACCAAATATAGATTTATGAACTCTTAAAACTTTATGAATTTGAATTTGTTTTCTTTGCATTATTTGAGGTCTGAAATATATATAACATATACCTATAAATAGCAAATTCAGAAACTGAAGTGGTCTCTTAATTTTTTAAGTACTGAATGTAGATATAGGTTTGTAACATGTATGAAACACCTATAATACTATTTTTATATGTACATACATTATGGATTTTTATTCATGTGGTTTTATTAGATGTAGTTGCATCCATGTATACTAGATATATATATATAATAAATTAATCTAAATAATTAGTAAAAATCATTTTTAAAACATAATTCTGTGTACTTCTAAAATGTATTTTACATTCATAACCATACCATCTTTTTATGGGCTTGTCTTTCACATTGACAATCATACTTATTTTGAGAGCCAGACATACCGGTATATAGAAAATACTGTATATTTCAGTAACACTTGACAACATGACAACATTAATCAACAGTACTTACTATAGTAAAGTAAGGTTTTAACTAATTATTAATTGATATTATTTAATACATTATTACGCATTACATAATTTTTCCTGAATAATTGAAACATTAAATTTTAGCTTAATGCTTAATAATGTCTTAAGTTGTGTCAATTAATAATTTGTTGAGATATTTGTTTATAAGTACTGTCAATGATTAAGTCCAATTTCTAATATTGTATATACATGTATGTTTTTCCTTTATATGGCCATATATATTCCATATCTGTTTAGAATTTTAGATATGTACATAGTGTATTTTACATTTGTAAAAGGGGGCATCACAAAAATTATGTATATATTATGTATATATATTTTGAAATATATCTAATAACTCTCTAATAACTTGAAATAATAAAATACAATGCATTTCCTGCACCTTTTCCAATATGCTGTCGTCTCCAGGGCTGCCCTACGGAGAACCCCAGTGTTCTGTATATGTGACTCGTAATAATGAGTACCTGATGCTCTCCTGCTCCTGGGAGGGTGGGTTTCCTCTGGCTCTGCTGTGGTGGGTATCAAGTTCTGGAGACATGCAGGGCACATCTGAGGAGAACTCCAACATCCTGATCCTGCGCTCTGGTGCCACGAACAGTGGCAAAGCGTTTGTGTGCCATGCCAAACATCCACTAATTAAAGAGAGCAAGCAGTGTGTGTTAAAGCTTGGTAAGTTCTGTTTATTAATATTACATTACTCAGAAATTATATAAATTATACACTGTATTGCTAAAAGTAGTCACTTGCCCAGTTTGATGATTGCCAAGAGAACGGTACTTGTCTAACTGCATTGCGCCAGGTGAAAAAGTTTGGTGAAGGGGGGATAATTAGCCCCTTAGTTAAAAATAGATTAGTAATTAGATATTAGTCATGTTCACATGCATTTAAAGACAGGGAAGCGAATACTTTCGACAGTATATTGTAAACATATAAACATATAAACATCAATAAGCCATAAAGTTTCCATATTTACAGAGGCTCCAGTCTTGATGACACAGCGCAGTGTGGTCTCTGTCTATGAGGGTAATGACGTCCAGCTCACCTGCATTCTGAGTAAGAACTATCCAGCAGCTACTGACGTCACCTGGTACAATAACTTAAAGCAGAATGTGGGAGATACACCCAATAAATACATCCTTCAACAAGCTGCAGCCTGGTCCAACCTGACAGTTCGAGAAACAGACAGCAGGATAGACAGTGGCCAGTACTGGTGTTCTGCTACAAACGCTGTCGGAGGAGCAGAGATCCCTGTTTTATTGGTGGTGATGAGTAAGTGTCCTTTAAAACTAATGTTTATCAGCTTAAACCACATTGCAGCAAAACATGACTTGTAAATTCCAGTAACACCATTTAATGCTTTTATAATGAACTAATGAACATGTTATAACACAAGCATAATTGTATATAGTGGGTTTTAAAAAGAATGTAATGTATAGGTCATTCCTCATTATAAACACTATAAGCATTATGTGAGAATTGGTATGTCTTGTTCCTGGTACATCCGTTATTCAGGATGGGACCAAGCTGACCGGTACAGAACCATCACTTATATCGTTATGACTCATTGTTGAGTGATAACTTAACCAAAGTCACACAGTGCAGAAACTGGCGTAAAAGGGCCCAGAGCAACAGAGTTAGAGATTCTATTCTCCTTATAACAAGTCAGTGGAGCCTCACAATGATTTAAACAACGTTATGTTGTTTTAAAGTCTGTTTTTACTAATTATTTTCAGGTCGGACTGGTGTTTGTTTCCTCTTTTTCCCAACAGCCAACTTTTCCACATTTTTTATTTTTCATATGCTTGATTCAGGATACCCAATGCCTCCAAACGTCACCATCAGCAAACTCACATACAACAGCCAGCAGCGCAGAGATGTCACTGTGGATTGGCTCCTGCAGACAGATGGTCAACTCACTGGATTTCTCATTGAGCAGCAGAAGCTGCCTGGTTCTGTAGGAAAGAGTGAAATTGTTTCTTCCTGGCAGAAAGTGGTAGAAAATCTGGAGCCCGGCACTCGCAGCCACCAGATCAACAATCTGGAACCTACTGGAAAATATGCATTCCGTGTGACGGCTGTTAATCACCGCACCACTGGACATCCTTCACAGATCAGGAGTCCAGGTAAAAACTTTATATTAGTTTATAGTGTACACTGTCAAATATATTATTTAACAAAATAATTGTATAGTGACCACTTTTTCCTATATAACATCCTAATTTCCAGAAAGTTAAATATCATTATCTGTTTAAAATGGACAATACAAGGCTGTAGTCACCATATATATATATATATATATATATATATATATATATATTACATCACATTTTAATACATATCTGTATATAAACAGAGGGAGATTTAGGCTGAGGCTATATTGTTTATATCATTTATATATGTTTGTGAATCTCTTTTTGCTTTATTGCTTTCTTGGCATCAGCTTATTCATTTTTAATAAATTAACATCATAGCCTGAATTAGCAGCTAAGGTGCTGCACATGATTTTAATTTTAGATATTTTAAGTAGTAATAAATGGGGTATGGGGTGTACTAACTAACTAAACCATTTGTGTAGACTGGTCTTCATATAACAATGCAAACTTTGCTGTATATTTGGTTATGGTTATAGTGTATTAGTCCATAATAATAACAAAAAAATAATCCTGTTTAACTGGTGGCTACAGTCAAAAAAGTCCAGTCTTCATGGCGCGCAGTGCTTTTAAACTAACAGGCCTTAATGCCATTCTGTGTTGTAGCCCCTCCTCCCTTCCACGCTTATCCTGCTGTTATTGGAGCAGCTATTGGTGGAATGCTTGTAGCGACAGTATTGACTGTGCTGATCTTCATTTATGTCATGAGGAACCGCAACAACATCCCACGTGAGTGTTCTTCTATAAAACAGTAAAATATACATATATACACTTCAGTTTCTCAATCAGTTCCACTAATTTAGCTATTTATAGGTTTATGTTTGAGTAAAATTAACATGGTTGTTTTATTCTTTAATCTACGGACAACAGTTCTCCCAAATTCCAAATAAAAATATTGTAATTAAGAGCATTTATTTGCAGAAAATGAGAAATGGCTGAAATAACAAAAAAGATGCAGAGCTTTCAGACCTCAAATAATGAAAAGAAAACTATTCATATTCAAAAAGTTTTAAGAGTTCAGAAATCAATATTTGATGGAATAACCCTGGTTTTTAATCACAGTTTTCATGCATTTTGGCATGTTCTCCTCCACCAGTCTTACACACTGCTTTTGGATAACTTGACTATATTCCAGAGGTTTTCAATTTGGTAAAATAAAAAATAAAAACTCATCATTTTCAAGTGGTCTCTTATTTCCATATTATCATTTATTCATCATGCTTTAATGTGTTTTTGCAGGTCTCCATGATATGATATTTGGCAGGTAAATAAATTTAATTACAAATAAAGTTTGAGTGCTTAAAGCAGCTTATTTCACCAAAAAGGAGTGTTTCATTTTTTGCTAACATACTGTTTGCAGTGCAGCATTCCCTGATTATTTGTTTTAAACTATAATCTCTAACAGCCAGTCCAGAGAAAACATCAACCTCCCAGAGGACGAGATCAGTGGAGGAGCTGAAGGACACTGAGAGGGTTCCTCCAGTTCAGGTTTTACTGAATAAGCATAAACAATTTTCACAGTCTACTTTTAAGATGATAACTGAATACAAAATTAGAATATAATTGAAAAGTTACTTTATAGTAAGTTCAGTATAAATTCTTATTTTAGTAAATGTGAAATATATTATATAGATGTATTACACACAAAGTAATCTATTTTATTTATATTTTATTGTTGATGATTATGGCTTATAGCCAATGAAAACTCAAAAATCAGTGTCTCAGAAAAATAGTATATTATATACAATATAAGACCAATTGGTACTTTTGGCAGTGTGGGCTGTGTGCCAAGTCCTGCTGGAAAATAAAATCCGAATCTCCAAAAAAGTTGCAGAGCAGAGGGAAGCATGAAGTGCTGTAAGATTTTGTGGGAAAACAAAACTGCACTGACTTTAGACTTGATAATAAAACACAGTGGATCAACACCAGCAGATGACATGTCTCTTCAAACCATCACTGATTGGTGGAAACTTCACACTAGACCTCAAGCAGTTTGGACTGGGTGTCTCTCCACTCTTCCTCCAGACTCTGCTCCCTTGATTTACAAATGAAATGTAAAATTTACTGATGATCAGTGATGGTGTGGAGAGACATGTCATCTGCTGGTGTTGATCCACTGTGTTTTATTATCAAGTCTAAAGTCAGTGCAGTTTTGTTTTCCCACAAAATCTTACAGCACTTCATGCTGCCCTCTGCTGAAAACCTTTATTGAGATGCGGATTTCATTTTCCAGCAGGACTTGGCACACTGCCCACACTGCCAAAAGTACCAATTTGTTTTATATAATATTCTAATTTTCTGAGACACTAATTTTTGGGTTTTCATTGGCTGTAAGCCATAATCATCAAAATGATTTTGAGTTTAACATTTTGAACTTTTCTTTTCCAGCAGACACAAGCAAGACTACATTGTGAAGGCCACACACCAATGCCTGTTGTCCAATACTTTTCTTCTGTCCTTTCAACACTTAAAACTTGTGACTTATCAGAATACACTGTTTTTTTATTAAAACACCTCTTCTACACTACCAGATATTGATTGATTTACTATATAAAAAAAATAAAGCATCTATATTGTAAAACAGTGCCTCTGTTTGCTTTTGAGTGTGTGTCTACTGGAGTGTTTGTTCACGTTACATGAAAGCGTTAGATGAGAATCTCATTAATGAATGTAGGGAGCTCTTAGTTTCCTTTACTGGGCTGTTGCTTGAAACATGACTCTCTAAGAGATATTAGCATAGTACTGACCTCAGCCTGAGAGAGGGATGAGCTCAGGAGATGAGCAGACTTAGTCATCACCTGTGATTAGAGTGCAGTTCTTCTTTTCATTGAGTTAAGTACCAAGTGAAAATGTACTGTAAGTGCCTATTGATTATGTGTGTATTAAAGTTGTAGCGATATTTAATAGAACAATGATTTTGTTCATAAACATTTATGCTGTGGAAGTTTGTGAGATTATAGATTATAGACATAATGCATCAGAAGCTGTTTTTAGTGTTATATGTCAATATCAAGAAACATTTAACAAAACTGGTAGGCAGTTAAAAACACACAATGAGTCATGCTATAATGATAATTTTTTACTTTTTTCTTGAATGTTACAAGAGCTTATAAAGATTTGCATTATGGTGCATTATAACATATATTTGTACAATCCAAGTAGATTAAAAGATAAAGCTAAAAAAACACTTTAATTTTATGAATTTTATAAAATTTTATAAAAATGTGTAAAATTATGCATGGTTGTGTTTGCTTTTCAATTAGTCACTAATTCCTCTCCATAGTTCACTACATACAGTGTGTCTAAATGTTTGTGGACACCCCCTCTAATAAAGGCATTCATTCGCTTTAGGTTCCACCCTTTGCAACCTGACACAGATATGCAAATACACACACATGCATACACACTAAGAAAAGTAAGTACAGATTTGTACTTAAAAGAGTACAAAGCTTGTCGCTGGGGCTGTACCTTATATTGAGGTACAAAAAAGTACCTTTCAGTGAAAGTCCTTTTTTGTACCCATGGTTTTTATGCAAGTATAGATCATATAGATTATAAACATTATCATCAACTAAATATGTGTCAAGAACTTAATGATGCAAAATTGTCTGGCTTTCAAATAAAAAAATGTGCAAATAAAATATATATTGTTTATTAGTACAGTGATACAGAATACAGAATGTACCTTTGGCTGGTTAAATGGTACAAATTTGTACTTATTGCTGTTAGAAATGACTTTGTACTTCAGAGGGCACAAATCTGACCCTGTTAAGACCAATATTGTACCTTTGTGGGTACAATTATGAAGAGTGTACCTTTGAGTACAAAAAAGTACTCGTTTCGTACCTCTGTTTTTTAGAGTGTACACACACTGGTGGACTCAAGGTGGGCAGGGGGGGTAGCTGCCCCCTGGTGCCACATGGTTTTATTTTTTTTTTCAACAAAGAATTATCTTTTTTACATGATGTAGTTTCTGAGAAAAATGATGTCCACATATGAGGACTTTAGTTTTATACTTCTATAGAACACAATGAAACGAAAAGTGTTAAAGTGCTGCTTTAACACAAAGACATAAAGTAAAAAACATAAACATTTACTGTATTTACTGTTTATTTAAATTTCAAAACAAAAACTGTTTTATGTTAAACTCTTCGACCACCTGTAGGTGACAGTATAACGGCCTCATAAGTGGCCTCATTAGAGCATGTTTCCAGTAGAAGTTCATGTACTAGTTGGCGGCGCTGTGGTTTAGCTGTTAGCACGTTCGCCTCCCAGCACTGGGGTCTTGGGTTCAAGTCCCTATCTGGGTGGAGTTTCCATGTTCTCCCCGTGTCTGTGTGGGTTTCCTCAAGGGACTCCGGTTTCCTCCCACAGTCCAAAAAACATGGAGATCAGGTAATTTGGATACTTTAAATTCCCCAGAAAAATTGAATACTCTAAATTGATCTGGGAAATTGAATACTCTAAATTAATTTGGTAAATTGAATACTCTAAATTGCCCAGAAAATTGAATACTCTAAATTGATCTGGTGTGTATGTGTAAAAAGTGTGTGGTATGTATGTAAGTTGTGTGTAAATGTGTGTGTATGACTGTGCCCAGATATGGATTGGCACTCCTGCAGTCCTCCAGGTGGAGGGTTGTTTCCGTTTGAGAGTACGCTGTGCGCTATTGGCTGCCGCTTCTCACCAGTGTGTGGATGAGTGTTGATGTGTAATGTGCATGTGTGTAAAAACGTGTTCATTGTAAAGCGTCCTTGGGTTTCTAGAAAGGCGCTATATAAGTTGAAATTCATTCATTCATACTAAATCACCATACCAGGTAACGTTATGGTAGTAGGAGTTTATTAGAATCTGTTTTTTTATTTTTTTTAGATAATATTTTATTATTAAATATATATAAAAAAAAACTAGAAAATACATAAAAAATACAAGAAAAACATAATTATTAATAAAACATTCATATTCAGAAATAATTTTTAAAAATGTAAGTGAGCGCATAGGCAGTGTCTTTAGGAACCAAGTATCGATGGGTAGCATAACTTGACAGAACATCTTGCATGGCAGAATGCGTTTGAAAAAAAAACCCGTTCAGTGAGTCTTTGTCCTGATGTGGCCCAGCCTCACCCAGACTCTACCTCCAGCGGCCCCCAGATAAAATGAGTCTGAGACCACTGGATTAGAGTATTGCAATAGAATAGAATAGCATAGGACTCTCTGGAGCTGACAGATGAATGATGAATGAATCTACTGGCACCATGCCTGATGCCAGGTGTGGGCTAGGTAGAGTGGTGAGTATCCAAAATCCTGAGCTCAATAATGCACCGAATGCAATCAGATGCTCACAGGGGTGCTGCAGAATCTTGTAGAAAGCCTTTCCTACACAGTGGATACAGTTACTCAAACAAAAGCAGGAGACATTCATTTATAAAACCTGTACTTCACTGTAAGCTCTGATAAGTTCAATTTACTTAAATGTAAATTGCAATGTACTTACTTTTTTATTTTTGTTATACTGTAAGACCGGATAAATTGAGTTTACTTTAAAAAATTAAGGAAACCAGTTGCCTTAAAAAAGTTAAGTAATGGTTAATTAAAACTTGAGTTAGCATAACTTAAAACATCAAGTTATTACAACTAAAGGGGAACTTTTAACTTTGTTTTAACTCTTTATATTGTAAGCCCGGGTAAGTTAAGTTTACTTAACTTTTTTAAGGCAGCCGGTTTGCTCAATTTTTTTAAGTAATGGGGAACAAAAACTTGAGTTAGCATAAATTAAAACATCAAGTTATTACAACTGAAGGGGAAGTTTATTTATTTCTAAGGTAGCCCAGGGGGGAATCACTACACACTGATGGTGAGTGTTAGGCAGAAACTGTTGGACACACCCAGTATGCAAATAGATTGTGACAAGAGCCAATGAAAAAGAAGCTGCCAATGGACTGAACTGAGTTATTAAAAGTTGTTTCAACTCAAAGATCTCAGTTTGAATAGTACAGTATATGTGCCCACAAATGTTCAACTAACTTAAAATAGTTGCGTATTGTTTAGAAATATCCAATTTTATGTAAAACAGACTTAAATCATTTGAGTTAAAACAACATATGGGTTTACAGTGTATGAATGAGTAGGTGTTCCAATACTTTTTTTTTCATGTATTGATATTGTATTATTTTTAGTTTTTAAATTACTGTGTTTGAGCTGTGTTAGGTGTGTTAGAGAGAGTTATGTGTGTTAGGTAAGTTTCTGGCCTGCTGAGTGTAATGGAATGTTAGAATGGCCATCCATCCTGCATGTTCAATAATAGATGAGACAGAGGTATCATCTCGTCATCCTAGAGCCTGTCTGTCCTCTCTACTCTACTGCATTCCTACAGGTGGAGGGGGGGTCTGTGAATAATTCAAGCCAAATCAGTTTACACAGACTCTTATCGGCTCGCTCAGTTTCTCACTGCCTGTGAGCTCTAACAGGGCACTCTGCGCTTTCAGGATTTTATTCTGCTCTGTTTTTTTTATTATTCTGCTCACATTTTTCTTCATTTTGTTTCCTCAAAAAGGATACAGCGCTGGTCACTGAAACATCATGGCACCATGGTACGCAGACTGTTAGGGTCGCCCAGTTTCTCCTTAGGTCTTCTTCTGCTTCCACTCCTCCTCCACGGTAAGAGATTGATTGCTTCTTTTTTTGTAGATGGAAAGAAAGAGGAGTTTCTTTTCTTTTGAATATATGACCATAATATAGTATATTGTAAATATAGAAATTGGTAATGTTTTACAATAAGGCTACATCAAATAACAGTACAGTAATAAACATTGTTAAATGGTTAAGCAATGTCTCAACTAATTCTTAAAGACATTATTAAACATTACTAAATGTTAATGCTTAGGAATGTTGTAAATACAGCTGATTAATTATGAATTGAGATGTTAGTTTAAATAGTTTTGTTTTAACTAGCGTGAAAATCTGGCGTAAGTACTGTCAGTTTAACCTTATTGTAAAATGTTGCACAGAAATTCAACACATATTGCTTAAAATCTGAATGAAAATAAATAAAAACGGACTATATGTAATACAATACATTTATTAGATACTTATTACATTACAAAAGAAAAGTTGTCTATATTGTGTGTTGTCAATACAGAAATGTTGTTGAGATGACTCTCAAGCCTTTCACACATGCAACTTAAATATATTTTGTGAATATATTATTTTAAACATATAGTATTATGTTAAATTATAAATAAGTCTAAATGTGTATCTATATGTTGTCTATATAATTGAGTAATTTCATAAAAGATATTTGTTAAGACACGAATGTTAAAACTACCCTAGTTGGTGCTCAGTAAAGCTCAGTAACCCGATAGCCTTAATGTAAATAATATCTTACGTCACCACTATCCCACAGATCACTGAGCTTTACGTGTGCATGTATTTACCGTCAGTGAAATGCATAGAATTACTGTATAATCTTCCTGAAATGGCATCATATATTTACATATTAACCATATTAACATACACCAATCATTTATCAGCTAGACTGAGAATATAGAACACTTTGTAGTCCTGTATCTGTTTCTCTACATACTTTATTATTATCCTCCTTTTACCCTGTTCTTCAATGCTAAGGATCCCATAGGAGAGAAAAGCACCACAGAGCAGCTATTATTATTATTATTATTACTATTATCATTATTATTATTATTATTATTAATATTATTATTATTATTTGGGTGGTGGGTCATTATTCTCAGCACTGATTAGTATGGTGGTGGTGTATGAGGTGTAAGTGTGTGTTGTGCTGCTGGTACAGTGAGTGGAACAGATACAGCAGTGCTGCTGGAGTTTTTAAACACTGCATTAAATAATCTCTCAGTGTCCTCCTCTCTATTACACACTCCAGCCAACAGCTGCTCTATCTATTCTCAGTCCAGCAGAGTCACTGCGGTGTTTAAAAACTCCAGCAGCACTGCTGTTTGTTAGTCTCGATTGGTCTCAATATAAATACGCATATGTTCTGTACTCAGGTTTAGAGATCTTGGATCCAGGGCAAGTGGTGTACAAAGAAACCAGGACCAATGGAGTGGTGGACAAAGGAGTGATTCTGGAATGTGGCACCACCCTCCCTGATGTCTACATATGGGGCTTCACCAGACTGGGCACTGATACGATTCGAGCTGTGGTGTATAACTTCGGCAAGGGGCCAAAGCTTCAGCAGCTGGCCAAAGATTTGGGGGACCTGAACGTGATCTCAAACAGCGCATCTCTCTCCATACAGAAGCTTCCTCTAGCTGCAGAGGGCCTGTTCACCTGCCAGGCTCTGTACGACACTCCCGAGGGAGCCAGATTCCACTACTACTATGTGTATCTGCGTGTTTTAGGTTAGTAACAAGAGTACAAATATTCCCAAACTGTGTTTATTGTAATGTGTGTTTTAAATAATGCAAGACAAAAATGCAACGTTAGCCATAATCAGTCAAGCCACTTATTGTTAAATAACCAGCCTTACAAATTTCAAGTTTCCAATTTTTTTTGTTAAATGTTCCAGGCAGAGTGTCCATTTTTCCAGAGGCATATTTAAAGCAACAGTCTTTAAGATTTTTTCTTTTAAATTGAAAGCAATAGTATTCCTGAGCCAGGGAGGGGACTAAATTATCTAAAAAAAATATGGCATTAATGTCTCTGCAGTCAGAGCCAAATACAACTCTGGAAAAAAATAATAGGTTTATGTTTGAGTAAAATGAACATTGTTGTTTTATTCTATAAACTACAGACATATTGTCATTTAGAGCATTTATTTGCAGAAAATGAGCCTGAAATAACAAAAAAGATGCAGAGATTTCAGACCTCAAATAAAGTTTTAAGAGTTCAGAAATCAATATTTAGTGGAATAACCCTGGTTTTTAATCACATTTTCCATGCACCTTGGCATCATGTTCTCCTCCACCAGTCTTACACACTGCTTTTGGATAACTTTATGCTGCTTTACTCCTGGTGCAAACATTCAAGCAGTTCAGTTTGGTTTGATGACTTGTGATCATCCATCTTCCTCTTCATTATATTCCAGAGGTTTTCAATTTTGTAAAGAAACTCATCATTTTTAAGTGGTCTCTTATTTTTTTCCAGAGCTGTTTATTCATCCTTAAAACAAAGTGATCTGGTTGGTCTTCCCAGGATTGTTTTCTGGCCATGACACCTTTTCCTGTTTTCCTGTATTTTGAATATATATAACAGATATCATAAATATAGAAATTGGTAACACTTTACAGTAACAGTACATCAAATAACAGTACTTTTAACAATAATAAACATTGTTAAATGGTTAAGTAATGCCTCAACTAATTATCAATTTACATTAATTAAGACATTATTACACATTACTAAATTTTAATGATTAAACATTTTGTAAATACAGTTATTTATATAAAACTAAGTGGTCTGTTAGGTCTTCTCAGGAGTGTTTCTGGCCAAAATAGGACGCAGCCTGCTCGGAGGAAAGTGCAGCGACTCAGTTCCATTAGTAGACCGCAACCACTGGTGGACCAGAACCACTAGTAGACCAAAAGTGGGGAATTAGACATTTTTTACATTTTTCCAAACCTGTCCACTGGTAGACCAAAACCACTGGTAGACCAAAAGTGGGGACTGAGACATTTTTTCATTTTTTTCCAAGCTTGTCCACTGTTAGACCAGAACCACTGGTAGACCTGAACCACTGGTAGACCTGAACCACTGGTGAACCAGAACCACTAGTAGACCAGAACCACTGGTAAACCAGAACCACTAGTAGACCAAAAGTGGGGACTTAGACAATTTTTTATATTTTTGCAAACCTGTCCACTGGTAGACCTGAACCACTAGTGGGAGGAGGCATGTCCTTCTCCTAAACCTTTTAGTGTCAGGAGCATTCCAAGTGATATAAGGAATCCTGGTAACTGAGTTAAATTGAAGGAAAACATTGGGTAAGAATAAAAAAAAGTAAAAAGTGGAAAAAATTGAGGTTATGTTTTACATTACAATTCCAATATGCCAGTTAATCTGTATGTTATAGGGCTTTAAGTCACAGTTATATAATAAACAACGATCATTTATTTAGACTGTAAATAAACAATGAATTGACAAGAAGAGGGAAGGAAGATTTTTTTTTATTTATTTATTTTTTTTATTTAGTGTGTTGCAAAGAGTTAAGTAATAACCTCTTTCTAGACAAAGGATAAAATAATGGCCATTTACTGTACAGCATCTACTGTAAAACAACTCTAAATACAATATAGTTGAATGTTTTATAGTTACAATTTTTATTTACAGTTTTATTTGTATCAATCTATGAAAAACCTGTGTAGGAAGATTATCAGCATTCTTAGTATGTGTGTTTTATACATATCTTTTATATATCCTCTATATAGTATCTCTAATACTGTGATGTGCTCTACAGTGCCTGTGTCTAAGCCCTATGTGCTACTGAGTGACACCGCACCTGTGGAAGGTGCATCAGTGTGGATGCGCTGTGGTCTGGAGAATGGAACAGGGCCTGTTAACTACATATGGGAGCAGGAGAGCCGCAGTGGGTTGTTGACCACACTGATTGAAACCAATCATAGCCTGGTCAATGTAACCTGGGTCACCCGTAACCACACAGGCTGGCTCAGGTGTCTGGCAAGGAACGAGGTCAACCAGCAGCGCAGTGACCGTATCTGGTTAGATGTCATATGTAAGTGAGAGCACACAGTCACATGGTATAGTCTTTAACATACACTACCTTTCAAATGAATTAGAACAGTGAGGCCAATCACATTATATCTGCTGTACCCTGGTAAAATATATATATATATATATACTTTATTGTACTTAAACTATATTAAAAGTACATTAATATTATGCTTTCATCAAATGTTTAAAAGTAAACTTTGATTACGTTTTATACTTTTAAGTACAATATAGTGTATTTAAAAAAATAAACTTTTAGTTTAATTTAATGCAATATACTTCTAAAATACTTATTTCCAAATATACTTTTGTACATTTTTAGCAAAATGTGTTAAAAACAACTTTTACAGTAGTTCACTTAAAGTACAATGTATTATGCAAATTCTTAGAAAGTAAACTAAATTACCACTACTAATTAATAAAAATTAAAAGTAAATTTGTAGCACGCTAAAAAATGTAGTACAGTATATTAAAATATGTTTTTGTACCCAATGAAGTATACTAGAAGTGTACTACTTAAAAAAAAACAGGAACAAGAAGCATATTTGTACTCTAATGTAAATACTGTATATTTAACATCAACTTTTAGTACATTTCTAATATACCTGGTGTATAATAAATAGTGATACAGCTTTAATACTCATTAAATGTATTACAATTTTACTGTAAGCTTATTTAAAATATGGGGTTACATACATGAAGTAGTATGTTTAAATGGTATTTAAGTATATTTAAAATAGTTCCATTTTAGTACAGTTAAGTACACTTAGCAAGACCTAAGTAAGATTTTTGTACTATTTTAATACAATTAAAGTAATAATAAGTACAACATAAGTTGTACAGCATGTAAATGTACAGCCTTTTTCACTACATTAATATTAATATCTTCTTCATAGATGGTCCAGACCTGCCTCAGATTGATGTCTCACCGTACTCAGTGACTGAGCGAGGCTACTCAGCCCTGGAGAAAGAGACTGTTTCCCTCATGTGTCAAGCCTCCTCGAACCCTGCCAGTCAGTATGTGTGGTTCTACAACAATTCCCAGGTCTACACTGGACCACAGCTCACCATCACCAAGATACTTCGAATGCACACAGGCAACTACGCCTGCCTGGCCCAGAACACTTACCTCAACACCCGCTCCAAGAAAAGCATCACCCTCACCGTCTACTGTGAGTTCTTCTCAAACATTCAAATATCCCTTTCCTGTCCATGAAACTTCTCCAGGTAGTCCTCTGGTGTGTTTTCTTCAAAGTTTGTATTTGCTTTCTGCAATTCCTACCTTTACCTTCCGCTTATATATTCCTCTATTTATATACACACACAAACACACACACAACACACTATCACACATCCACTGCGGCTGACTGGGGATGTGAAGCTAAACAGTGTCTTCCGGAGCATCTGGACGAGGCCATACAAGGTATAAAGTTGGTGTGATTCTTATCGCCATGTCATGACAAGCAGAAAGAAAGAGCGTCTTGACATGACATCAGGCAGGAACAAAGAAACTTGATTATGTTAGGGATGTCCTGTTCCGATCGAGTAATCAATACAGTTCAAAGTCTCTGTTTTAAGGTACCATTGACAGACATTTCTGCCCAACCTGCAGCACTGAGGACAGTTCTCAGATGGTAAGGCCCAATCCCAATCCATTTCACCTCTTGGCCCTACCACTTACTCCTACCATTTCTTATTGAGTGTAACAGAGTTACAAAGGGAAGGGGTAAAATCCTCCACCCTAAGAATTGGGATGACCCTTCAAGCACCCGATACGTCATCAGGATCACTAAAGTTCAGAAACCTAGCTGCTGCTGGTTAACTAGTCAACTTTAGGGCTTTATTGTATTGTATTTTCTTCGAAAGAGGGGAGACGCTGCAGAAATTGAAATATTATTGTCCATTCCTTAATTTCTCTGTGATGGGGAGCTAAAATTAGCTTCGATTAGCTTTTATTTTATTTTTCCGTTCCACCTTGAATGCTGCAGCCCATGCTGTCTGTTGCACCATTTAAGGTGGAAGGGAAAAATACACATTAAAATGTGGCAATATAGTGCCAGTCATCACTTTTAACAAGGAAAATATTTCTTGGGTTTCTTTGGTCGCTGGTACTGCTATCTTACCAGTGATTCTCATACCCCTTTGTTTAAAGTGTGCATCCCTATCCCTTTCCCTAACCTACTCCTCCAGCCTAACAAGAATCAGACACCCCTACCCCTTGGTGTGCACACGCAAAACAGAGGAGTAGGGATAAGAGGTAGGGCCCAGGGTTGAAATGTGATTGAGCCTAAATCTAAAGCTAAAACTCAGGCTATAGGCTATAAACTCAAATCATAGCACATTCAACTCACTACAAAACATTTATGAAACACGAAATAATAAAATATTGGCTATGGCCAGTACAACCATTTGGAATATCCTGAAGAAGAATGTCGTCACTGGTGTACTACATAACAGATTTTAAACAGGTAGACCAAGGTAAACAAGAGCAATTGATGACAAACATTGTGAATTCTGTAAAGAAAGACCCTAAAACAACTATTAGTGACATCAGCAACAAACTCCAAAGAGATATCATAATCTGTTGTTCACAGATGACTTCAAAAATGAAAGTAAAGAGACTAACAGGTGATGAAAGCCACTAATTAACAGGATAAGGAAGTATAGAGACAAGCCTCACAAATTCTAGGACAAAATTTTAATCAGATCCGTATTGGCTGATACTCAGCATTGAGAGACTTAGATCAGACCAGGACATCCCATATTATTATTATGATTATTATGAATATTTATATTGATATGGACTCACAATGTTACGCTTTTTTACCTACAGTGGCATTATGTTTCTGATTATTCATGCTAATAATCAGGGCAGCCACTTGATCTGACCCTGATCTTAGGGGGATTTATTGCTCCTGGTTCTTGTTTCTATTGGCCCTGCTTACCCCACTATGCTATACAATGGATTTCTTTCCACAGATCCACCGGATGGTGCTCCATATTGTTCCATCCTCCCAGCTAATAACTACAATGACCTGGCCCTCTTCTGTTCATGGGAGGGGGGTTACCCTGCAGCTACCCTCAACTGGAGCCCATACACACAAGGAGGCAACAACCAGGGAACCAACAACATCACCTGGATTCAGCCAGGACCCGAGACCACTAATAACTCTGTGTTCACCTGCTACGGCTCACATATCACATCAAAAGTTTCCCAGAGCTGTAGCACCAAGACATGTGAGTACTGCTGTACAATCAACTACTCATTAATCTGGAGCACTGGGTTCTAGCTAAGTTTTTCAGAGGATCCCCTGACCATAACCTTTTAAGGTACAGTTCACCTCTGCCTCTGTGTAGTATTGAAAGTGTTGCATTTTTCACACTGTGTGAAAAGGTGTTTACCCCCCAGTTAAAACATAAATTAACTGTAGTTTTTCACACGTGAGTTCAGTTTCTCTAGCCAAAACCAGCTCTGATTATGGCAACTCAATCAAGAAAACACTATAATAGGACCTGCCTGACAAAGTGAAGTAGAATAAAACATACAAAGCTAGACATCATGTCAATATTCAAAGAAATTCAGAAAGAAATGAGAAAAAAAATTAGATAGTCACAGTGAGATCCATTATCCACAACTGGCGAAAACGTGGAACAGTGGTAAACCTTCCCAGGAGTGGTCAGCCAACCAAAATGACCCCAAGAGCACAGGGACAACTCATCCAAGAGGTCACAAAAGACCCCACAACAACATCCAAAGAACTGCAGGCCTTACTCGCCTTAGCTGTCTAGCTAAAAGTCTTAAAGGAGAATGTCTGGCCATCAGTTTGTGGGCCTCAAGCTGAAACGAACTTGGGTTCTGCAGCAGGACAATGACCCAAAATACACCACTCGGAATGGCTGAAGAAAAACAAAGTGAAAACTTTGGAGTGGCCTAATCAAACCTGACCTGAATCTGATTGCGATGCTGTGGCATGACCTTAAAAAAGGCGGTTTATTCTTAAAAACCGTCCAATGTGGCTGAATTACAACAATTCTGCAAAACTAAGCTATACAAAATTCGTCCACAGCATTGTAAAAGACTCATTGCAAGTTACCGCAAACACTAAATTGCAGTTGCTGCCGCTAATGGTGGCCCAACCAGATATAAGGTTTAGAAGCAAACACTTTTACACAGGGCCTTGAAGGATTGGATTTTTTCTCCCATAATAATAGAAACCTTCATTTAAAACCGCATGTGTTGTCTTTGACTAATGTTTTAATTTGTTTGATGATCTGAAACATTTAAGAGTGACAAACATGCAAAAAAATAAGAAATCATAAAGGGACAACCACTTTTTTCTGATCACTGTATAAAGAGTCCTTCACATTGGAACAGCGTTCTAGTAGTAGCAGCCTATAGGCCTTAGCTAGTGTTTTTACAGGAAACTACTAAAATCTGCAGGGCAGGTAATTCTCCAAGACCAGGATCGGGAGCCACCTTTCTGGAGCTTAACATTCTTTGACAAATGTAAAATCACCAGCATAGATTTGTATATTTGTAAAATATGGATCCAATGTAATTGTTTTACATACAACCTCATCTATAGACAAATGAAAGCAGCTATATCTGCACCTGTAGTCTCCTGTACTCTTGTACCCTATTATTCCCAGGGCTGCCCTATGGAGAACCCCAGTGTTCTGCATATGCCACACGCAATAATGAGTACCTGATGCTCTCCTGCTCCTGGGAGGGTGGGTTTCCTCTGGCTCTGCTCTGGTGGGCCTCCAGTTCTGGGGACATCCAGGGAACATCTGAGGAGAACTCCAACATCCTGATCCTGCGCTCCAGTGCCGACTACAGTGGAAAAGCGTTTGTGTGTCATGCCAAACATCCACTAATTAAAGAAAGCAAGACGTGTGTGTTAAAATTGGGTGAGTACATTTAATCTGGACACAACCCTCACAGAAAAGCAATATATAACATTTAAGTGCCTAATAAAGGTGTTACCATATATGCCGCTATAAAATGATATAATATTATACAGCATGTAGATATACGTTTATGACATACATAAAATAGCCATAATAACATTTGTATATGCACCTATATTATAAACATATATAGGATTCCTATTCATATGGTATGACATATTGCATTAATATGTGTTAGACATATACAGCTCTGGAAAAAATGAAGAGATCATTTTAGTTTCTGAATCAGTTTCTTTGATTTTGCTATTTATAGGTTTATGTTTGAGTAAAATTTACATTGTTGTTTTATTCTATAAACTACAGACAACATTTCTCCCAAATTCCAAATAAAAATATTGTCATTTAGAGCATTTATTTACAGAAAATGTGAAATGGCTGAAATAACAAAATAAGATGCAGAGCTTTTAGACCTCAAATAATGCAAAGAAAACAAGTTCATATTCAGTCTTACACACTGCTTTTGGATAACTCCTGTCTCCTTGCCACTCCTGGTGCAAAAATTCAAGCAGTTAAGCATCTTTTTCTT
Organism: Astyanax mexicanus; assembly: GCF_023375975.1. Lineage (NCBI taxonomy): Eukaryota > Metazoa > Chordata > Actinopteri > Characiformes > Acestrorhamphidae > Astyanax > Astyanax mexicanus. The sequence continues at coordinate 6,613,317 of NC_064424.1, read as the reverse complement.
GATTATATTCCAGAGGTTTTCAATTTGGTAAAATCAAACAAACTCATCATTTTTAAATGGTCTCTTATTTTTTCAGAGCTGTATGTTTTTACTTTACATGGCCATATATTTCATATATGATAATCTTATATATGTACATATATTACATTTGCTTAAGGAAATGCCTGTTTGCCGTTTACCGTATTACCGTAACTTCCAGAGGCTCCAGTCCTGATGACGCAGCGCAGCGTGGTCTCTGTGTATGAGGGCAGTGATGTTCAGCTCACCTGCATTCTGAGCAAGAACTATCCAGCAGTGGCTGAGATCACTTGGTTCAACAATATGAAGCAGAGAGTGGATGAAAGCGACACGCCCAAAAAGTACATCCTTCAGCAAGCTGCAGCCTGGTCTAACCTGACCGTGCGGGAGACAGACGGCTCGGTGGACGGTGGTCAGTACTGGTGTTCAGCTACCAACGCTGTGGGAGGAGCAGAGATCCCCATCCTACTGGTTGTGATGAGTAAATGAGTGCAACACTGTCTACAATATTATATACACTGACATTATGCCAAGTCATAGGACATAATTTTTAGTATTACTGTTGTGTCCCATGACTTTTCCCATGTCCCATGGTTTGGGGCCTTCTGTATTTAATGTGGATGTAATTTCTGACAGAATCTGGTCTGTTGGTATGGACAATTCTAACCATCACCACCCACTGCTACCTTCTAGAAAGTATTACTGGTACACATCGGTAAATGTTATATTTACTCACAACTTGAAGAGAATATGAAGATAACTTGTCAGATAAAGAGTGAATATACAGTTCCAAATGTAGCCTATGATGTCGCAGAACTTACAATACACATTTCATAGAACTTAAATTAGACTGAAAACATGAAATGAGACATAATATTTGATTTTTACAGATGTAAAATGTATTATCTGAACTAAAGATTTTTGGCACAACTGGTGTTGTTTTTCATAAAAACATAAAAGTTTGAGTTGGCCTCAAAACTCAAAAAACTAGTACAGTATGTATTTTGAGTTTTCTCAACTTTTTCATTTTTATAGTGTATAGTTGCAACACTGGGAGTTGTTTTGTGATCTGATGGCTACTCAGTTACCTGGCCCATTGCAACAGGACAGGCAAACCAAGCAATTGCCTGGGGCCTCGAGCTGGCCTGGGGCCCAAGACAACGATTGATTAATCAAATGCAACAAACTGTGAGAGGCTGTTTAAATTGTGTGATGGTCAATGCAGGAAATGCAACAACACTGTTATCAGAATCCCCCTTAGGGGGCCCCTTCCACTAGTTGCTGACAGTAGCATATAACCAGACTGGAACATGTTCAGCAGTATCCATGCAAACCAGCTTTAACATCACTGTCTTTAACACTAGAGCAGATAAAGCTGCTGACTAATTGACATTAGTTTCACTTTCAAATTATGGTAAAAAACAACACACATATTTAAGAACACATGACTTACATTATTACAAGTTAAGTGAATGACTCATTCTCATTCATACTAATTGTATGAAGGCCTGTGTGCTGAATCTACCTGTAGACATGCAATAAAGAAGCACTGAAATATATTCTTTGCCTGGTCGCTCGTCTCCAAACTCTCAAACCTGTAGGCCAATCAGGCCTACTGAGCTTTTAGAAGAACTGTCAAGTTTTTTTTATGTTTCACACTTACAATATTTCATTATCTGACTTCCAGGAAACCCAATGCCTCCAAATGTGAGCATCAGTAAGATCGCATACAGCAGTCGTCGTCGTACAGCAGTGAGTGTGGAGTGGCTGATCCAGACAGATGGAGATATCACTGGCTTCTTCATTGAGCAGCAAAACCTTCAACTTCCTCTATGGCAGAAAGTGGTTTCAGGTCTGGAGTCTAACACCCGCAGCCACCTGATCACTGGCCTGGATCCCTTTGGCAAATATGCTTTTCGCATCACAGCTGTCAATCAACGAACCATTGGATATCCCTCAGGGATCAAGAGTCCAGGTGGGAACATGATATGACAATGCAAACAAGAGTCTAGAACTGAGTTATTAACTTTGACTCTTTTTCTAAGAGTTTTAAAGCTAAACTCAGGATTTTAGCCACACTGTAGCATTTTCATTTAACGTATAATTGTACAGACAGTGAAATGTCTCTTTTTTGTTCTTTTTTTGTCTACTCAGGTGAAACGCACAATCACAAATCAACCATTCACTCACACCTGCATTCAAACCTCTATACACTCTCTATACATTACCAAACTATCCCTTTACCTGACCTCCCTGCTATCTGATCTTTTGTCCTTTCCTTATGTTGCTGTTTTTTTTTTTTTTTTTTACTATTTTAATAGTTAATGAGTTGTATATGAGGTTTAAGTATTTGATACAACGGTGAATGCTGTTTAGACATGATAAAATGAAAAAGACAACACTGTGAAACACTGTGGGAAAAAAAGTTTGGCCTGAAATGAGTTCAGATTAGGGGTTGGACAAAATATCGGTATTGTGATATTGTATAGTTTGCATTTGTGATACATTATCGATAAGTGGTGTTAAATTTCCTCATTTTTATTAAATCACAGGTTCTCTAAACTACCTAAAACTAAGTGGTGGCGCTAATTAAATGAATACAGTAAACCTGTGGTGAATTATGTAAAAACTAACACCAATAAATCCAGAATTCCTGTTTTTAGGAGTATTTTATCCTCTTCAGTAACACAGATGCTGTGAAGTAATGTAGAGAATTGAATCTTAAGTATCACAGAATCACAGTATCATGATATAATCATATTGGGAGATGCCCTGTGACTCCCAAAGTTCAGATTACCTTGTGGATAAACAGCTTTTTGACTATCTTAGCTTTTTCAACATATGGGTTTTGTTTGAGTTTGATGGTTTAGCTAATCTATAAACATGATCAACCTAACCTAGGCAGACAACAAGTATGACAAAGCTTGACCATCTTGGTTTACCATAATAACCAAGCTTGTTGACCAACATAGAGCCTGTTTTCACCTGAATGACCAGTTTTTCAAGCACCTTTACCATTAAATACCAGCCTATACCATCTAAAAACTAGCTACTAGCAAATTCTGGCCTCAAACTGGATTATATTAATAAACAGTGTACATAAATTATGACTTGTTCTTTAAAACAGAGAATGACTTGCAACTTTACCTTCAACTTTCTCTGGTGTCCTCCAGCTCTCCCAGGCCTTAACGCCGTTCCCGCCGTAATTGGAGCCGCCATTGGAGGAATGCTTGTTGCAGCAATAGCTACTATACTGCTCTTCATGTATGTGGTGAGGAACCGCAACAACATGCCGCGTAAGTCTCCTACTGCCATAAGCTCAATAGGGTTTAATTCAGAAATGATGAGTACTGTTTTCTTGTATTTCTATTGCACACTAATGTATTCTCTTACTTCTTTTTTCTGCAGGACTTCATGATTTGATATTTGGCAGGTAAGGTTCTTTGAACAAATACAGCTTTTTTATACACTGCCTGACCAAAAAAATCTCCACCTGGATGTAAGTAAGTAAATGATGTGGGGTTGGTTGATGCTGCAGTTGTTCTGCAGGTTTAGGTTCAGCAACAGTATGTGCTGAAAGAATGAGGTCAGCTGACTACCTGAATATACTGAATATAGATCAGGTTATTCCATCAAAAGATTTTTTATGATACGGCCATATTCCAAGATGACAATGTCAGGATTGATGGGTCTGGAATTGTGAAAGAGTGATTCAGGGAACATGAGATCATCATTTTCACACATGGATTGAGAGAGTTCACCACAGAGTCCAGATCTTAACCTCATTGAGAATCTTTGGGATGTGCTGGATGGAGAAGAGCTGCTTTGTGCAGTGGTCAGACTCTACCATCATCAATGCTGCTGCAAGATCTTGGTGAAAAAGTAATCCAGCAACACTAGATTGAAATAAATCTTGTGACATTGCAGAAGCTTAATGAATCAATGCCACAGTGAATGTGTGCTGCAATACATTTTTTTCGGTGGCAACTTTTTTTTTTGGCCAGGCAGTGTATATAGATTTTTTTGCTTACTACTAAACTTGTGTTATATGAAGCATTCAGCAGTGTCTAAACAGAAAACACAAAGCATAAATATAGAAAAACACTCCTCAACAATTGCCAAATTCATACTTTTTCAACCAATAAATTTCCATGACTTTTCCATGTTTTTAAGGCAAATTTTCATGACCATACAATCTTTAAAGCATCAGTACAGACTAGACAAGAAAAACAAAACTCAACTAAAGCTAAATGATAAAAAAAAAACATTTTTAATCAATGTGGACATAATCTTCAATAATACTAAAATGTATGTCATATCCTGAGAGCTCCATTCTGTACATTCTGATGTATTTGTTAGTTAAAATTGCTTTTCTCAGTCAGTAAATGGAAACACATTTGTGAATAGCAAATTTCCATGTTTTTACCAAAACATTCTGGTCATTTTTATTTTTACAAAACTTATCCAGAGCTGGAAATTGCTATTTTCAAATTACATGACTTTTCCAGGTTTTTCATGACCGTACAAACCCTGCAACATATGAATATGCATGACCGACAGCTATCTATCACAGTTATTCAAAATAACATTTATTTACATTACCATATAATGCAAAGTGCACAGCCTTATTTTTCCTTTAATTTGCAACAGTGTTGACACAAGATACACAACAAAATAAAGTTTTAAATATTTAGATAGTTTGCTACTAGTTAGCTCACTAAGATCACCAGCTGGCCGGTTCCGGTTGCTCAGACTCAAAGAGAGGGCGGAGCTATGTTAGCCTTCTGATTGGTCAGGGTTCTGTTAAAGTGAGCCTGACCCACTTTTAGACCTCCCTACTCTACTCTACATCCAGAGGAGAGTGCTAGTGGTGAAATACAACAGAGATTTATTTGACTTTGGGAATAATTCGTAAGAAATATTTTGTGTTCTTACACGGGGGACCATAGGTGGAGCCAAATTATCCCAATTAGAAAGAAAACTCAGATTTAGGTTAACCAAGAGCTTTAAATCCAAATGTTTAAAGGCACATTACAATGTTTTAAATACATGTATAATTACATATTTTAATTAATTTAATCTGAAAGTAGTTTGGTCTTTTTGCTCTTTTCAGACAGAACAGCCAGTCCAGAGAAAACATCAACGACCCTGAGGATGAGTTTGTTGGAGCAGCAGAAGCTGGAGAAGGAGGAGGAGGAGGAGGAGATATAGAAGAGATCCCCACTCCTAGTCCAGGTAAAGGGACCCATTCAGTAGAATTTAAATCTGATTTTTTTGTCTGAATGAGAAACAGATCAGATTTTTTTAGGGCTGTGTGTCAAATCTCTGCTACTACCATATTTAGACTACCACCTTAAATATGATTTTTGGCATATCTAGATTGTATCCAGATTACTTTTTGATAGTTTGGACAGCAAAAAAAATCCTTATGTTTTTAAATCAGACAATTGTGAGGTCGTTTGAAATACAATTACAGTCCTACTTGATCAAATTAATCTCAGTCTGGACACTTTCGGATACTTTAACTCCTCCATGGGAACAAGAGAGTATACAGCTCTGGGAAATAAGAGATCACTTAAAAATGATGAGTTTTTTTGATTTTACCATATTGATTGGAATTCTTAAAACTTTATGAATATGAACTTGTTTTCTTTGCATTATTTGAGGTCTGAAAGCTCTGCGTCTTTTTTGTCATTTCAGCCATTTGTCATTTTCTGCAAATAAATGCTCCAAATGACAATATTTTTTATTTGTAATGCGAGAGAAATGTTGTCTGTAGTTTATAGAATAAAACATAAAATGTTCATTTTACTCAAATATATACCTATAAATAGCTCCTGAATAAATGTTATTACATTACCTCTTCCAGGACCATCTATACCACGACCCAGCCCAACACCGACAAACCTGCCCCCCGGAGATGAACCAGTTAACGTCACCATCACCGTCATGGCCTCCAGCTAGAGTTCACCACGCAGCACACTAGTCACCTGTTTATCTGACTTTATGAGAATTTATGATTTTGCACAAACAAGAAAAATTACTATAAAGACTAGTTTTGTACTAAAAGTAGCTTAAAGGAGCCATTTAGAGTCACGTTTACTGGCTGATCAGAAAGCCACTCTAACACTAATTCATCACAGAAATAAGCACAAATCTATAAAATCACTGGTTTTAGCTCTCACTACAGCGCTAATGTGTTTGTTTAAATTCATTTTGTTTCTCGGATTGGTTATATTGTGTAAATGATAGTAATTTGTTGACAATTAAGCATTTGTAATCAATAAAATTACATTATTTTCTGAATTTGCTTGTATTGTGTCCCATGACTTTTGCCATTACCATCCCAGGCAACCCTGGGTCAAAATTACTATTATTGAGAAGAGTTAAAGAATTGGATGAACTGGATTTCTAAAAGGTATGAAATTAAAGATGGATTTTAAGTAAAAACTAAAGTTTTATCATCTTGAACATTTTCTAAGTAAAAAGAGGGCCTTAAGTGTCTTTAATTTAAATTTATTTATGTTGTATTCCTACACTGTTAAAACTGTACATTTAAAAGGAAAAACACTTATTATTATAATTATGGGACTAAATTTCATATCTAATGTAGTAAATAGAACAATAAATGGTGTTGGCTACAGGGATGTGTTTTGGAATACTTCTAAAGCACAACTTTTTAACTATGTTATACAAGTGGCACATTAATGCTTTAAAATTAGCTTAGAAAATGTTAATCAAAATCATTGGGGGCTGATTAATCAATAATGTAAAATGTTATCATTTACAGATCTAATTTTTAGATTCCTTAAAAGGAAATAAAATCTGCAATTGAAAGCTGGATGTTGAAATCACTAAGCTTTTTACTGGTGGAACAGGCACTAATCTGGGTAGCTAAACTTAGCTTATTTTATCTAGAAGGAAAAGTGCACAGGTTGTGTTAGTGCTTACTAGATAGCTACTGTAGTCAGACATTGGCTATATATTATAAGTTCATTTGAAACGCAAGACTTTTTTTGTATGATGTAAGATGTATATTTCCCAGCTTGCCTACTATTTTAATCTAGCAAATCAATTTTACCAGTTTTGAAACAAACATGTTTTTTTTATAATTTGATCTTTTATTATCAGTTTTTTCTTAAAAATAACCAGGCGATTATAAGCCTCAATAAAAGAGACAGGGTGTGGTCTTCACATGTTGGTTTAACAGTAAAACAGTACTACAAACACTCTTCACACTCACGCTAAAAAAACATGGAGGCACTGGTCAGACTACACCAGGTAAAACATATTACAGACACAGACAGGAGTACTAACATATATAATAAGAACAAGACATGCAGACAACAAACAAACAAAAGACAACAAAAATAACGGATAAGTGTTGTGGGTAAGTGTTTAGCTGCATTACACCGATGTTTAACCTATATTAAAATCACGGGTGATTTCTTTATTTTATGTAAAAGGAACAGGAACCCTTTGGTTACTGATGATGTCAGCCAGCTTCTGTTTGAGCTTCAGGAAAATCCTCTTGAACTCCAAGCCATCACCCTGAAAAATGCAAGAATTAGGAATATATATAAGTGATTCCCTAACAGTAACTGTAATACAAGCTTCAAATACTTTACTGCTTATCGTTTTTGCTTACCTTCGATAGTCTGAAATCTAGCAGAATGCGTTCCTCCATCTCTAAGAAGTGCACTTTAAAGATCAGCTTATTATTACGGCGATCCAACGTAGACACTGTTGCCTGCGATTCAGAAAGAAAAACTATGAATTCTACTGAAGTAAATACAGTCATTGAAAATGATCTATTACTGATCTATTACTGTCGACTACTCTGATGATTATTTCTGCAATGCCAGTCATCGCTTAAAAAAAAAGAAAATAACAACAATTCGAGATTTGAGACACAATGCTCGATTGGTACTAATGGGCCCTAAGTGTAGCAGGAAATTATCCCCCACACCATTACTGCACCACCACCACCAGCCTGAACCGCTGATACAAGGCAGGATGGATCCATGTTTTCATGTTGTTTGACGCCAAATTCTGACCCTACCATCTGAATGCAGCAGCAGAAATCATCAGAGACTCATTAGACCAGGTATCCAGGTATTTCCAATCTTCTATTGTCCAATTTTGGTGATTCTGTGTAAATTGTAGTCTCAGTTTCCTGTTCTTATCTGCAGGAGCTGCACCTGGTGTGATCTTTTGCTGCTATAGCCCATCATCTGCCTCAAGGTTGGACTCAATGCTCTTCTTCTGCAGACCTCGGTTGTAACGAGTGGTTATTTATTTGAGTTACTGTTTCTGTTCTGTCAGCTGGAACCTGTCTGGCCGTTCTGGCATCAACAAGGCATTTATCCCCACAGAACTAAACTGTAGCTCACTGGATATTTTCTCTTTTTCTGATCATTCTCTGTAAACACTAGAGATGGTTGTGCGTGAAAATCCCTGTAGATCAGCAGTTTCTGAAATACTCACACCAGCCCGTCTGGCACCAACAACCAACTATGCCACGTTCAAAATCACTTAAATCATCTTTCTTCTCCATTCTGATGCTCTGATGGTTTGAACTGCAACAGATAGTCTTGGCCATGTCTACACGCCTAAATGCATTGAGTTGCTGCCATGTGATTGGCTGATTCGACATTTGCGTTAATGAGCAGTCGGACAGGGGTACCTAACAAAGTAGTTGGTGAATGTATGTCGAGCCATAAATATTATGGATTATCATTGTCAAAACCCATCAGATTTACGTAGCACTAACCGCATCTTAGCCAGCTTAGCTTAGCTTAGCTGCAGTGCTGTGTGGAATCAGGAGTAAAACTGATTCCACACAAATCTAGTAAAACTGGCACTAATGCTAATGATAGCTAAGCTACACTAAACTGACCAAGTTAGCCAGTAAACAATGTCTCATTGCGTTTCTCTTCCAAGCATTTTGCGTAGTACAGTACTGCTAGAAAAAATTTTATGTACATTTTGGAGGCAATATTAGCTTTGTTTAGCTTAGCTGCAGTGTTCTGTAGAGTTATACTAATCAATAAGTGCTACTTGCAGCTCTCAGTTTTTGTGTGTTATTTTGCTTTTGTCTGGTGCATTAGACAATTAAAGCCTATTGACAAGGCAATTCAAAACTGGTGAAATGGGCACTAATTTGATAGCTGGATAGCTAAGCTACATAGACCATGTCTCATTGTGTTTCTCTCCCAAGCACTTTGCATAGTGTTGTTACAAAATTACGATTACACACTTTTTTTCTTAATCGCCATTGCAAATTATATAGACTAATCATTGCAGCCCTACCATACGAGTTAATATTGAACTGTTATCTGAAGGATACCTGGTTGGTGCAGCTCTGCTTCCATGTGTAGCCCATGGCAACACAGGCATCACGCAGGGCAGTGCAGGACTTCTCTGCATTCAGTGTAGTGAAGAACCTGGTCATCCTCTTCACCAGCCTCTGCCACGGGTTCTGCAAAATAAACAGTAAGCAATGTAATACAGTGTTACGCAAATGTTGGGCACTCCTGGGTCAAAATTATTACTAAAATGATTTGATTTCCCAAATTATTGACATTAGAGACGAAACAATCCAGTTTTGTATTTTAAGCAAAAACTTTGAGATTTCTTTATGCCGTATTCCTATACTGTTGAAATTGTAATGTAAAAAAAAAAAAAAAAAAAAAAAACACTACTTAAAGTATGGGACTATATTTTTTTTATCTAATTTAGTAAACAGAACAATACATGATGTTTGCTAAAGGGACGAGTTTTGTAATATTTCTAAACCATGTGGCTAAAATATATGTTAAACCAGTGCTTTAACAATAGCTTTTAGAAAATGATCATGATATCAATATTTTTTAACAGCAAAATAGAACATGGTGCATACAATGGGACTCACCATACTGAATTAAACAGTGTTTTATATTGCAAATCTGCTCTTATATCCTTGATAAAAGTTTGCAAAGAGCAAGGGAGGAAATGTATGTATTACAAAACACACATTATTTATTCAGTATATCAGTGTTATTAACTGATAAACTAATGGTTGAACTTTGTCTGCTTTCAATTAATGAACACATCAGAATCATTAGGGGCTGATTAATCAATAATGGAAAAAGTAGATCATGCACAGGTCTAGTTTTAAGATTTCATATCTTTCATATCACCACAGTATATAATATAATTATAGGTATTATTTGTATGTTTTATTTAAAAAAGCTATAAATGTAATTATTATTAGTAAAGTGTATTATTATTAGTATTATTACCTGACTGGCACCTGGCGTGCCCATCAGTTGGCTACCCAGCAGCATGTGATCAGGGCAGGCAGGCTGTGAGAAGCTGACCTGAGCTCCATCAGAGTGAACCACGTCCTCCCGGACTTCCCATAATCCCTGTGGCTCTGGCTGAGAGCTGGAGATCTGAACCCGGTCCTCACTGAGGAAAACCACACACACACAATCACACAAACCTTATTCCTAAAACTAATCAGTTCTTCTTCTTTATAGATGGGTAGCAGCTTGACGAGTTACAGACCTGTTAGTTCGAGCCAGCTGCTCAGAATCAGACCTCAGCAGCTTAGTTACTGGCCCGTGTGTGTCACTCTGCCGTTTTATAGCTGGAGAAACAGTACAAACATCATTAGTTCATTTTATCAGTTATAAAAAATAAGAATCTGTGGCTGCTTTTGCAAATATGCGCATGCTTTTGATAATTTACCATTTCTTAAGTTTTGACAGCATAAGAAAATAAACAAAGAAACATATCCCATGTTTAACATTAATCCATATTAAACACAGCACCTGATTTGAAGCTCCGGCTGAACCAGCGGTGCTTCTTAATCTGAGGAATAGTCAGTCTGTCTTCAGGACTGTGTAGCAGCATCTTTGTTAAAAGGCCTATGAAGAACAAAAGTGGTGTTATATAAAACAGACAGCTCAGAATTACAAAAAGTTCATATTTATTTTGATATTGTCATTACTATTACATGTAAAAAACATATGCATATTTAATAAAAGTTTTGTCAGTCACTCATATTAATGCCACAAAGGAATTCTGTGATTAATCACAATCTAATCAAACGTTTCCTTCTTCTTAAGACTAACCTTTAAAATGATGGGATTTATTAATAATGGGTAAATAAAAGAATTAGGGTTAGATTGGCAAAATGGAATTATATTTTATTTAGTGGTATCAATTGCTTTAAAAAATATTGAATATCACAACAATATTCTGATTAATCATGATATTAATTATGATTAAAAAATGTAAATGTAAAATGTACATTATTATTTTAGGTGGAAGCTGTAAGTGAGGTGGATTAAGCAAGGTGGAAGGAAAGAAGTGAAGGAAGAGGTGGGAGTGTTATATACAGCTCTAGAGAGCACTTAAAATGACGAGTTTCTTTGATTTTACTAAATTGAAAACATCTGGAATATAATCAAAAGGAGGATGGATGATCACAAGCCATCAAACCAAACTGAACTGCTTGTATTTTTGCACCAGGAGTAAAGCAGCATAAAGTTATCCAAAAGCAGTGTGTAAGACTGGTGGAGGAGAACTCCAGGGTTATTCCACCAAATATTGATTTATGAACTCTTAAAACTTTTCTTTGCATTATTTGAGGTCTGAAAGCTCTGCATCTTTTTTGTTATTTCAGCCATTTCTCATTTTTATTGCAAATAAATGCTCTAAATGACAATATATTTATTTGGAATTTAGGAGAAATGTTGTCTGTAGTTCCTAGAATAAAACATCAATGTTCATTTTACTCAAACATAAACCTATAAATAGCAAAATCAGAGAAAGTGATTCAGAAACTGAAGTGCTCTTTTCATTTTTTACAGAGCTGTATTAAATCCACATTTCAGCATAAATGAAAATATAATTCAGAACCCAGCATTACAACACTATGTTTATATTGCAAAATAAAACTCCTAATTACGGGAGGAAGTCGGGGCAAACTTGATAATGTGATTAATTTGCGATTAAATATTAATGCATTAAAGTTTCCAGGTTATATATTACAGCCAATTACCCAGCGGGATGGAGTCAATTTTCTTCCATGGTGTAAGGTAGGTTTTCTTCTGCAGCCAATCAAAATACTCCTGGCAGCTTTCACTGGGCTGGTCCCACGGTAACTCTGTAAAACAGGTCTGAGCGTCAGAGACCTTCAGAATAAAGCACAGGTACATTAAGCTTCACTATTCTCACTGTAAAATAAATTCAGCAGGTGTTCTCCTCACCTCCAGCCAGCATAGCAGTGAGCACGATGCCACAGGCCCAGATATCTGCAGGCTGAGCGTGAAACTCCGGCCGGGACATCAGCTCTGGAGCCACGTAGGGCAGCGTCCCACACAGCCGGGTCAACATACGCTCGCGCCCGCGGTGCCGGAACATCGTAGCCAAACCAAAATCTGAGATTTTCAGATTATCTAAGAAAGAATAAACCAATAAAGTATGAACATCCTTTCTTATGGGAGATTTAATATTTATACGAAAGGATTTAAACATTTTAAACCACCTTTATCATCCAGCAGAATATTTTCTGGCTTGATGTCGCGATGAGTGATCCCAATACTGTGAAGATATTCCTGTGAAAATAACACATTTCAGAAAAAACCTGTTACAGTGCTTTACAGTTTTAAAAAAATATAATAGCTATAATAAATTGTACACAATATAATGTGACGTTATAGATAACATTTAAAAGTCCATATCAGTATTATGTGATGAAATAGGTATTTTTGTATAATTGTTTATATATAAAATGTTAGCAGTTTATATGCATGCACTGAATATTCTGGAACTTTCAGATATATTTTCATAGATTTTTTGCTACTTCATTACCATTTTGTGCAAAATCAATTTTGGTAAGATACTGATTACAAAATAGACAAAAATTATACATTCATTGAATAAAGCTTTGACATTTATTTTGTTGGCATAATATATTTTTAGATCAAATATAATATTATCAGAGGATTTTTTGTATTGTCAAAAATATAATCATCGGAAAAATATTGGGCTATAAATTGTTGGACCATATTGAACACCCCTAATAAATAATTAATATAATAAATAAATATCAGCACTCACCACTCCTCCTATCAGCTGCTGGAAAAACCTGTGAGCCTCTTTTTCTGGCATTCCCACATCAGGTTCTGAGAAACAACACAAATATAAATGTTTAATTATCTTCAAATATTTGCTAAATAGACCAGCTGATCCCTGTAGTTGCCTTCATTCTGTAGTCGGCTACATGCCCATTACTAGAAACTCCAGGTTTAAGATTGTTTTCTCTGAATTATGGGAATTTTGGGAAAAATGCTGTTGTTGCATCCTGTGAAAAACAAGAATATACTAAACCTGATATAATACATTTTTCACCTAGAAATTACTGGATGCTTTTGAATAATATGTCCTTTAAGCTTTGTCTAACATGTCTGCAATTTGTACATTTTCTCCAAATGTTATAGTTTCAGATTTGGAACATTTTTCTGCATCATAGTGTTTGTTTTTAGTGCTTTTGGTTTATTTATTTATTTCTGCATTTTTCTCAGGATCCACAGAACTATGCAAACACCAATAAAAGTTGGGCAATATGACAATATATTATCATATTTCACAATGCTTTTCCTTAAAGCATATCAAGAATATCATCACTGCCAAAAGAACACTGACCCAGCTGTACATTTAACTGCATAAAGTGTAGAAAATCCTGTTTAAGTATATGACAAATCTCTGAAAAATAACAGTTTTTAGGAATCTACCACTGCTGTTCCCTTTTCTCCAAGTGTCAAAACATTACATGTAATATAATATTTTAACCAATTATTTAATTAGGGTCAGACTAAGGTTTATTACGTTTAATTTAAACATTAAATCAATGTTTTCTGCTCTCACCTATTCGATCAAACAGCTCTCCTCCACTGCAGTACTCCAGGAAGATGTACTGGATGGGCCCCTCACTCCTGTGCCCGAAGAATCGCACGATGTTGGCGTGTGACAGCATCTTGTGCACACAAACCTCTTTCTTCACATTGTCCAGACAGTCTTTAGCTCGGGATGTGTCGACAACTTTCACAGCCACTGCCTCCTCTGTCTTTCTGTTCACTAACAGGCGTACCCTGAAAAAAACAGCATAAAAAAATAAATATTCAGAATCATTTTAATGGTTCCAGAACAGACAGCACAGAGAAAAAGCCCACAGATGGACACTCACTCTCCATATGCACCCTCTCCTAGGGTCTGCACCAGATCCCAGTCTTGAACAAAAGGAACAGCCATTATCTGAATTGAACAGACACTGAACACAAAACCAGAACATTAGATCAGAAATCTCCACAAACAGGTTTCTAAATGAGTATTCTGTTGTATTTATTTTGCCATGTAAAGCTTTAAAGGGTATATTTTGTATAGTTGTTTATACACAAACTAAATATACATATTCTACAATTTAGTATTATGGCAGATTTGCGTTGTTATATCAGATTATTTTCATATTACATTATTTATTTTGTTACATACTTATTTCATACAAAATCATCTTAGAATGTTATTGTTGTTTCCAAAAAACGACAACAAAATGATTTCTTTATCTGCTAAGTTTATCACAACAATACTTTAAAATATCTTGATTATTTTACTGTTGATGAAAACCCAATCATATAATTGGCAGTGTGGGCAGTGTGCCAACCAAGTCATGTTGGAAAATGAAATCCACATCTCCATAAAAGTTGTCAGCTGAAGTAAGCATGAGGGCTGTAAGATATCGGATTTTATTTTCCAGCAGGACTTAGTTGGCACACTGCCCACACTGTCAAAAGTACCAACTGGTCTTATATAATATTCTAACTTTCTGAGCAACTGATTTTGGGGTTTTCATAAGCCATAATTAACCATTAACTATAACATAAATAAACACCTAAAATAGATCACTCTGTGCGTAATACATCTATATAATATATAACATATATCACATATTGAACCGAATTACTTAATCAAAGTAACTTTTCAATGATATTCTATTTTTTTTGGAGATGCACTTGTATACACATATACAGATGCAGTTGTAATAATGCTGTAAGTTAACTGCAATATTAAGATACAGTACAGTCATTGACGTATCAATAACTTATCAATATTAAGCTTATCTATTGATAGTGATTATCTACTCTCTTGAGAGGCCAGCCTGTAACGTTAGAGTTTCTCTTATTAAAGTTTCTATTGTTTTCTCACTTTTTTCTAACATTAATCTAATCCGGCAGTTACCCATTAAACCCTTCTTATATATTTATATTCAATATTTATCCTAAATTGATATTTATTTATTTATATGTATTAATATAGACGAAGTTCAGGATCTGTGATCTGCAGCAGATAACGTTACAGTCAGAGAGCCGGACTGTATAACAGCAGTTAAATAAACAGTGTTTCTGAGTCTCAGCGCTGATCTAACTCACCTCACACACCGCAGCTCTGTAGTGGATTAAGGGGAAATTCTCCCATATAAATAATAAGCGCGTGTTAGCGCAGAAAACACGATTTATTAATGAGTATATTATATATCCGCTGCTTCCTCCAGCCACACAGCAAAACAAACTTTGGCGCGTTTAGTAGCAACGCGCTCACAGGAAGCACGATACAGTACCACCACTTTTCAAAATAAAAGCCTCAACAAGTCTTATTCAGAATTAAGTTTAGAAGCAAGTGATTAATGAGTGGGCTGTGCAAAATTGGGGAGAAAATGGGTATTTTAAAAAATAAAATAAAGAAAGTGATTGAAGGCTAAAATAAAATAACATAAATACACCATAAAACAATAATCCTATTTAATCCTATATATACCATATATAGTGACACAGAAATATCGTGATATTAAAAATCCATATTGTGATGATAGGGATGTTCTGTCTTAAAAGTAGTCTGTTATTTACTGTGAAGTTTTAAGTGTATTTATTGTATAATTGTTTTAGTTAGCAGTTTATATCAGCGCTGTCCTATGAAAAAAAAAACACTTATCTCCATTTTTGTTAATTTTCAGTTTACTACATAATTTGAACAGACAACCTGTCCCTCACACTGAAATAAACTCTTTTTATATTGATTTCCACTGAAAGTTTACAAGGTTTTTTCTGTTTTGGAGATCAGTGTTTTTTATTGGACAGCGGCAATATGCATGCACTAAATATTCTGCAATATTTTTTGCTGCATTATATTATTTTATGCCGTATTATTTGAATGAATTATTTTAGTTTTTTCCCAAAAATACAGTTAATTACCAGAATAAAAATAATGCTAGCATGATTGATGACAATTATATTTAAAGTAGTTGCAACAATAATACATATCTAAGTGTTTCTAACACTGATTCATTTAACTTTTAAATACCCATTATCAAAAGCTTGGTCTTAAGGAAGAAAATGTGCGATTAATTGGGATTTTTTTTATATTATTGACACATTTTTTTACAATTGTTGTGTCTTGTACTGAATTATTTTATATTGTTTTGTGTTTAAAAAAAGTTTTTTTTATATAAAAACGATCAAACATTGATCAAATATGATTTTGTTTAATTGCTCCATACGAACTCATTCATTTTAGGCTCAATCAGGAGCGCCCTCTAGTGTCAAACATACCCAGAACACATTAATAAGGGGGTATTCTCCTCTGTAGATTATCTCTGGTATCGCTGGTTGCTAGGATACAGAAGGGCATTACCGCAAACAGAAGTGTCCTCCATCAGGTTTAAACTCCCCAGAGCAATACTTAGGAAAATTTAGGATTTGTAATATTAATAATTAGCTAATTAGTCAATATGCTGATGAGTCAGAGACACCGAACACAGTGCCGGGAGTTCACCGGACCCACCCCTCACTCAGTGGCAGTGGTGAGTTTATTTTGTCTTATTTTATCAGAGGCTCCAATGTGTTATTATTCAATTCTGATAAACAGTAACTAGATCAGGAAGGTTTATTACATAAATATGACTTAAATATGATATTAAATATTACAGCAGGCCAGTGGCTACATATCTAGTATTTAAAATCCATTCAACAGTTTAAACTCAGAATTCTCACAGACTTAATTTACCAGTCAAACTTTTCAACACATCTTTTCATTCAATGTTTTTTATTTATTTATTTATTGTAAGTTTTTTTCTACATTGTAGATTAATATTATGGCCAAAAAAAACAATTAAGGGACACATATGGAATAACATAATAAACAGTAAAACAAAAAATAGATTAGACTATAAACGAGCCAAAGAAAAAGTTTATTAGCCAGTGAAAAAATAACTTAACCCTGCCCACTGCACTAAAAAAACAGCACTAAAAGCCAAAGAGGCAAATTAAAACACCCCATTTTTAATTATTGTATGTATTTAATATAATGTAATGTATTCCAGGAACTCCTTCAAGACGCTGAGAAAACTTTTCCAGGTGACACTCCCTCATGAAGACACTGAGATTAAAATACCAAGATACTCAATACTCAAAGATAAATGTACTACTTTAGAGTTTATACTCTAAATTATAAAACATATTCTGGTTTGTTTAAAACTTGTTTAAAGAACAATTCATCACGTGTTCCTGTAGATATAAGGTCTTCATTATTAAATGTAAATGTAAAAAAATATATAAAAAATATATAAAATACATTGAATGAGAAAACGTGTACATTTCTGCTGCTATGGTAAGACTGGTGACAATCTATTGTCCTGTGTTTGTTAGCTAAGTTAGCCTAGCAACTGTGTCCTCTTAGAAAGTCTGCATTTTGCTTTGTTTCTGCTCCATACAACTCTACCAGGTATTCATTCAGTCATAGAACTTCTAGGAGTCCCAGAATTTGATTCCCTAGTTCCCTCACCATGTTGTCATATTTTGGGGTTTTATATGACATCATAATATATGTATATAAATAAAATCAAGAATTTTTATAATGAAAAATGTAAAAAAAATTCTCAACACAAATCAGTATCAAATGTTTTAAAACTGCAGATGTAATTTTTAAAAGCTTTTAAACAACAGTTATAAAAAGTAATTCTATTAAGGGGGCCAAGTCCAAATGAGTTTAGAGCTCCTCATATCGCTAACGATATGTCCCACCCCTACTTGTTATTGTGAAGTCTTTTCTTATTAATGATTATTGATTAATTATCTATTTAAAATATTTTAGAGGGCACGGCATCCATCATCCAAACCCCCAGATTACTTTATTCTGGAGAGGAGGAAACAGGAAGTCAGTCGAAACAAGGTGCTAGAATTCACCAAGGACCAGAAAACCTGTGACCTGAAGATGCTTTGGGAAAGAAACACTGAACAGCGGATGGTGTCGGCCACTATTGACAGGCGGGTCAATGAGGCTATGGAACAGTATCAGATGAGCATCGATGAAAGGAGAGAAAGGTTCTCAACTCAGTTCATTTTTACACTAATTAAAATCTACTACCGTACTTTTATTATGAGTAGTTTCTTACTTTTTCTCTCCTTCTTTTATTCTTTTTCTTTCACACTATTACTGTTCTTACAGGCTGCGTAAGATGCTGGAATCAGAGGAGAGGGAATTTCTGCGGGCAACAGAGGAGCAGAACGAGACTGTGCTGGAGAGGCAAACCAAAATGAGAGCGAGGGCAAAGTATCTGCAGGAGAAAAGAGAGAGCGAGAGGCAGAAAGTCGCTGCTGAGAAACTTGACCAGCTCTTTAGGTACAAATGTTTTTTTTTTTTTATTACTGCTAACTGTGCATAACATAACTGTATCTAAAGGATATGCTGTAAATGGCAACTTACAGCATGCAAAGGGTTTTGGAAACACATAATGATATATAGTGAGCACACATGCCTGGAGTGGTGGGCATTTGTCACTTAAGGGCTTAAGGGCCACAGTCCTGTCATCAATAACCTGCTACTCTAATAACATGTGACCATTAGGGGTAGTGGTGGTGCAGAAGTTATATTATAGGTTTGAAATCAGGGCTCGTCAAGCTACAGTAGGTCCTTAACTCCACATGCTGCTGCGATGTCTGCCCACTGCTCCAGGCATGTGTGCTAATGTCACTGTGAATGTCACTGTGAATGCAAAAGGCATACAATATTTATTTTAATTAATCATGGGTGTTTTACTCCGCTTGTATTTCAGAGAGCAGTGTGAGGAGCTGAGGACTGCAGAGACCCTGCGCAGACGGGACGAGATCTGCAGGGAGCGAGCTGCTCAAATCCGTACACGGGACGAGGCACGCCGTCTGCATAAGGATGAAGAAATGCTGTTCGCTAATCTGTGGGAGAACGACCGACTGGCCAAAGAGCAGCGCGAGATCCAGGAGGCTCAGCGTCAGCGCGAGAGCAACTTTCACACCCTGGCTTTTCTGCAGGATCAGATGATGGCGGCTGAGCAGCAGAGACAGCAGGCCAAACAGCTCAAAGAGGAAGAGGCCAAGTTACTGGTACTAGTTTCCTAACAGTTTACATGTAAAGATTAGTGGTAGACAGTGTTTCAATTTGGTGTTGTGTTTAAACCACTTGCACCAGTTAGAAGTGTTGTACTCTGTTGTCAGATCCGACTGTTCTGATTGGATAGCAATCAAACTTTTCCTTTACTCAGATTTTATTAATATAATAGGATCTTTTTATGCTATAAAAGTTTTTCTTAAATTTGTTTTAAAGAATTGCAAATTATTACCTTGTTTTACAGTATTGCAATATACACTGTCTGGACAAAAAAAAATCGCTACCTGGATTTAAGTAAGTAAATGATGTGGGGTTGATTCTGCAGTTGGTCTGCAGGTTTAGATTCAGCAACAGTATGTGCTGAAAGAATGAGGTCAGCTGACTACCTGAATATACTGAATATAGACCAGGTTATTCCACCAATGGATTTTTTTGTTCCCTGGTGATACAGACATGATAATATCAGGATTCATGGGGCTGGAATTGTGAAAGAGTTCAGGGTTCAGGGAGCATGAGATCATCATTTTCACACATGGATTGAGAGAGTTCACCACAGAGTCCAGATCTTAACCTCATTGAGAATCTTTGGGATGTGCTGGATGGAGAAGAGCTGCTTTGAGCAGTGGTCAGACTCTACCATCATCAATGCTGCTGCAAGATCTTGGTGGAAAATTAATACAACACATTGTAACACAATGTAAAACACATTTGGAGTTTCAAATACGTCTTCTTTTTTGTTAGCAAGAAGACTAAGTCTAACTCAGTCTAACTGAGCATGTGCACAGTGAGTGTAATCACTCTAGCTTGTTTCTAATTGGAGAAATTCAAGGTGTTACAACTTTTACATGTTACAACAATCCCTGGTCTCCCCTACCAAAAGCCACAGTGTATATGAAGGTTCATTAAACACTTTTGACAGACACTGTTCCTTCACTGCTCTGTCTTTGCTGAAGCTGTGTTTGTATGCTGTGTTGTTCAGAGAGAGCAGAGCGAGATGCTGCGTCTGGAGGAGCAAAGGGAGCACAAACAGAAGCTCCAGAGTCAGGAGCGGCGGCGCAGGCAGCTGGACCTCTCCCTGCGGCTGAAGATGAAGCGAGTGGCGCAGGAGCAGCAGGACGAGCTGGCCCTGGACATGAGCATCCTGGAGCAACTGCTGACAATCGAGAAGGACGAGAAAAAGGAAGAAGCTCTTAGGAAGGTAAGAACTGATCGTGCCACACTAAAGCAAAGAGGAACCATGCAGAAGAAGGTTAAAGGTAAGAGGATGTGTACAGTTTTGATTCAGTCATATAGTGTGCAGTATTGAAACCTTAATAAATTAAGTGATCAGAAACTGTGGACAGAAATGCCCAAAAGCTTGGAAGCTACACATTCAGATTCTCCCAAAGGCCTAATCAACTTCTATAGTGCTAAGGCTCAATATGTGGGCCAATAGGTTAATTTGTCCACTCTTAAATTTTATAATATTAACTACAGAGTAGTTTTTTTCATTTTCTCTGGATACTTCATAGCCATTACTGAATAATATGCCTGAAGATTAATAACTGAATAATAAACCTAAAAGTCAGGGGCACAATTGGTCAAAACTGCTATTAATAAATTGTGTAATGCATTATAGTAAAAATAGCAAAGCACTGTAAACTACACCAACCTGCTAAAAGTCATCATGGGACAGGAACTAGTATCATATCCTATGGCAATTCTTGTCAGATGACACCAGTCACAATCATTACCTCCCACTGCACTGCATGGTAATATTATCCATCTATGATTTACAGTACTAATTTGGACACACTGTAAAATTCTGTGTTTTTTCATTATAAAATTTTTTTTGCATTGTAGATTAATACTAAAGTCATCCAAACTATGAAGAATATATTCTATATTTAAGATTATTCAAATTAGCACCTTATTCTTAAAGGACAGCTTTACACATCTTTGCTGGATTTTCTCAGTCAGCTTTATAAAGTAGAGACATCTGGAATTCAGGCTTTCAGTTAACAGCTGTGCTGAACTCATCATGAGTTAATTACTTGAATTTCTTGTCTCTTAATAAAGTGTTTGAGAGCATCAGTTGTAAAGTAGTGAAGAGGTAGAGTTACAGGTATACTGTGAATAGCTCTATTTGAGTAATGTCTTATCCATATTATGAGAAGCAAGAACTACTCAACTAAATAAAGAAACAAAATACTTTAAGAAATGAAGGTCAGTCAATCCGAAACACTTCAAGAACTTTGAAAGTATCCTCAAGTGCAGTAACCGCAAAGACCAACAAAAGCTTTATGATGAAACTGCCTCTCATCAGGACCACCCAAGGAAAGAAAGAGCAAGAGTTTCCTTAAGATAAGTTCATCAGAGTTATCAGCCTCAGAAACCACAAGTTAACAGCTTCCCAGAGAAGAGCACCTAAATGCTTCACAGAGCATTTTAGTTTATTTAACATTTTAAGTTACTACATGATTCCTTATGCATTGCTAAAGTCATAGTCTGGATGACTATACTATTTATTTACAATGTAGGAAAAAAATATATAAATAAATAAACTTATTGTATGAGAAGTTGTGTCCAAACACAAGATAACAGCTCACAACTAATACAGGTGTGAGTTTTTCCAAGCTGTCCCCTGAGGTAACACGTCATCCTATAATATTTGGGATGTCAGTTTAATGGCATATTCTGGAAGAAACATCTTTGGTTAATGTGTGTGTGTGTAATGCTTTCAGTCTGTAGTGTACAAAAAAAAAAACATTTCTCATGTTTTTGATGTCGAATAGCTGGAGCTATGTAAGGAACAGCAGACGTATCGGCAGTACCTGGCAGAGCAGCTGGAAGAACAGAGAAGGCAGGAGGCAGAGACGGAGCAGCTGATTGAAGCAGAGCTCCAGCAGACCTGGAACCGCAGAGCAGCACAGTGGAATCTGGAGAAAGAAGCCAGAGACCGGCTCATGAAAGATGTGCTGGACACTCGGCGCATACAGATCCAGGAAAAGCGTAAGTAGGACTCTAAAAATGAATGATGCTTAATAATTATTATATTTTATCTATGTGGAGTTTGGCAAAAAAATGGTTCTGGAACACGAAAACGTTTGTTCTTAACTGGAACTGGATTAGTTCCGACCCTGCAATGTGATTGCTTGAGATTCGTTTTATGAGTGACATTATCAGCCGGTAATGCACTGTAACCGAAGCTCTCCATGTACTACTCCGTCACATACAGGTAACCTAGCAACAATGCAGCTCTTACCAGCCAAATACAAACCAAATGCTATGTCATTATACACCACTAAGAGCCGCTGGATCCCATAGACACTCTAAGCCATGTCTCCAATAGGCGGCACAAAAAAAGATGCAGTCCCACAAATAAAAAAATAAAAAATACACATTATTTCACACATTATCAGCAACCAGTATCAGGTTAAGAGCTGTTATTATTAAAATAAAAGCTTAAGTGTATATATTTTCCAGTTTATATAGGGTATTTTAAGCTAAATGTAAGATGATTTTCACAATGCTAACCTAGCCAAAATTCAGCGTTTACAGAGCAGCAATGGAACAATTTTAACTCGCTGAGTTTTTATAACCAAACAGATTGTATTTTCTTGTCCTCTTTAACTCTAAATCTTTTAATAAACTGCAATAATGGAACTGTGGTATAATCGGAATAATACACTCGAGGTTTGTGATATAACATGTAATATTGGCACTGCTGTGCTGATTTATAGTACCTGGTCTGCAGCCTTGTGCCTACAATTGCAGCACAGCAGTGCCAATATTACACAGTATAGCACAAATCTCGAGTGTATTATTGCTTAAGTTTTGGATTGGCACTCCTCTACTTAGTGGAAATAAAAATAATAAAACTCTATATTTTCTGGGCCTGAGGTTTAAAATTAGAGGATGAACATAGAAACAAACAAATATACGACTTGTGTGAAAACTCAAACTGAAACATGCTGATAATTATATCTTCCTTTTTTGTTGTTGCTTCGTTTCTTTCTTTCTTTTTTTCTTTCCAGTGGAGCGTAATGCACAGAAACAGGTTGAACTTGCGAAGGAGAGGGATGACCTGAATAGAGTCGTCCAGGAGAACAAGCTGCTGGATGAACAGGAGAAAACTCGGTGGGTTTTCTTCTAGAATTATTCTATCATGTCTCTCTTCCTCACTCTACATCTCTCTCAGTCTACTCAGCCTCAAATCATTAATACAGTGTCCCGCTGTTCTGCAGTCTCAGGGAATCCTGTCTGGAATATCAGGCTGATCTGTTGGCTCAGATTCTTCACCAGCAGCAGCTGTGGGAACAGGAGCAGACTGAGCAAGAGCAGGAGATCCGTAAGGGCCTGGTCTATCAGGAGAAATACAACCAGAAGATTCAGGACATCCTGTCCAGGCCTGTCTCCAACACCACAGCCGTTCACCCCTTCAGGCGACGGGCTCGACCCACCTCCAGCTAAACCTGCCTCAAGCCTATTGCCTAACGTTGCATGTTTAGCTTACCCAGTACTCTGATGTTCCTATGAAAGACAAAAACTGAAATAAAATTAATTTCACAAACTGCATATTCAGTGTGCAGACATTTCTTCAACCAGAAAGGCTGAGATTAAACAAATTCTCACAACAGGATACTATCCAGTCAGATACTATTCATAATACATGGAAATTCCAGCAATTATACTGTTTTTTGGCAGCAGGGTTGCCAGAAATTAGCCATTACAAAACTTTTTTTGGCACTCTGCCTCTGCTGCTGCTGGAAAAAAAAAATATTTCCATAAATCAGAAAAGAACTGTTAAATTAAAGTATCAATTAATGGTCAAAAGTATTCCAAATACATGATTTACCTGTTAAACATAATAATAAACATATATAATAAACAATAATAAACATATATACTTCCACTATGTGTACAAAAAAACATATATTTATATGTACAAAAACTACTTTAGTACTCAACATGACGGCTTTAACAGCAAAGAAGCAAAAAATACTAATTCCCACAAAAGTCTGATACTATCCATACTATATGGAAATTCCAGCAAGTTATTGTTTAATTTCTTCGTAATTTATACTGTCAAAAATCTGTAGAAGGATTTTTTTTTTGGCAGCAGGGTTGCCAGAAATAAGCCATTAAAAAAGCGTAATCTTCGTAAATTATAAAATAGTAAATTATTTTTTTTTTGGCGCTCCTGCTGCTGGAGAAAATCAAAAAACCTATTCATAAAAACAGAAGAACTGTTAGATTAAAGTATCAATTAATGGTCAGAAATATATATATATATATATATATATATGTTTATTTCAACAGGTAAATCAGGCATTTGAAACACTTCTGACTGTTAATTGATACCTTAGTCTAACAGTTCTTCTCTGTTTATTATGGGTATTTTTCTCCAGCCACAGGGTTGCCAGAAATAAGCCATATAAAAAACAAAATTGCAAAAGTGCTGGTAAATTGCATTTTTTACATGTTTTTTCTCTGGCACTCTGCTGCTGCTGGAAAAATAATTAGATTAAAGTATTAATTAATGGTCAAAAGTATTCCAAATACACGATTTACCTGTTAAAATAAACATATATACTTTCTCTATGTGGACAAAAAACATATATTTATTTGTACAATAACTACTTTAGTACTCAGCATAAACTAAAGAATACTTAGAGTCTGTATAAAGCTCTCTCCTCAAGCACGACAGCTTTAACAGCAAAGCGCTTTCATAAAAAGAACATGTTATAAAGATAAGTCACACTGACACGCCCTCAGATAGATTGTAGTATTATTTAAAACTACCAAAAACATTTAGCCAGCTTCCCCAAAATCCTCTCTTTTAGACAATTAAGGAACACAGCATAATAAGACTGCTATTAAACATTATGTAATAGCTTTCTACTTTTTGTCTTTACATCTTAACTATTAAAATATGCCATATTTGTGAAAAATCTAATGGTCAAAATATTTGCTTGTGAAAGATCTGCTACAAAAATTTGCATGCTTTTCATGTGTGACGTACAGCTAATTTTAGGCGAGGATTAAGCTGTGTGTACTTTTGTATTATGTTGCAGTCTGTTTATGTACCTAAATTTGCAAAACTGGCCAGACCTGACTGCCTGGAGTTCTATGGGGTCAAATTGAATACTCCTCAAACAGCTATTTAAACAAGTCGAATCATATCCCTGGTGAAAAAATATTTATATATATATATATATATATATATATATATTGTACTTAAAACATATTGACAAATGTCTAAGTTTGCTGTAAATATACTAACAGATTTATGTACTTAAAATATATTAAAAGTACATTAATATTAATACTTTTTAAAAAGTACAATATAGTGTATTTAAAAAAATAGACTAATATGAAGTTCACTTTAAGTTTAATATAATTCAATATACTTCTAAAATACGTATTTACAAATATACTTTTGTACATTTTTAGCAAAGTGTGTTAAAAAAAACAACTGTTACAGCAGTTCACTTAAAGTAAAATTTATCATGTAACCTTTTAGAAAATAAATTTAATGTAATTTTGTAACACACAAAAAATTATAGTACAGTATATTAAAATATATTTTTATACCAAACGAAGTATACTATTTTTTTATACTTTTTATACTAAAAAGACAGCAACAAGAAGTATATATATTTGTAATGTAAATGGATCACATATATTTAACTTCAATTCTTATTACATTTCTAATATACCTGGTGTATAATAATAGTGATACAGTTGTAATACTCATTATTAAATGTATATATAATATAATATATAATTTTACTGTAAGCATATTTAAAATATGGGGTTACATACATGAATTAGTTTAGATGATTAAATGTTACTTAAATATATTTAAAATTGTTTCATTTTATTACAGTTAAGCACACTTAGCACAATTTAAGCAAGAGTTTTGTACTATTTTTTATACAATTAACGTATAATAAGTGCAAAAAAAAGCTCTCTTTAAATATATTGATTAATAATACTTTTTTTCTCACTAGGGATGTCCTACATAAAGAAAAGGTAATTCTTGCTGAATCAGTGAATCAGTAGGCCTACAGTATGGCACTGTAGCTTACCATAAGTTGTTTGTAAAGACATTTAAGTCAAGATATCTGTTGCTGTGAGACAGATACGCCCCCACAATACAAACTCATCCTCATGAAGTCATACTGAGACAGTGTGTTCGTCTTGAATGTGTCTGTAATGTGTTCTAATTACCCATGTACAGTAAATACCCTGAATAATGAGCCACTGGATTGCAGATTGCAGAGGTTGGTATAATGAATGGGCAGAGAGCTTCTATCCAATAGCCTTCTTGCTTAAATGATTACGACAGGTGTAACACAGCCTTTGTTTGTGCAGGTTTGTCTATTCCATGACAGGTAAAGCACGTTAAAGAGCTAGCTCAACACCTCATACCTGCTGAAGGAGTGGTTTGGGAGTGGAGCGATTTGCCTGATGACATTTCTGTCTTCTCCCATGTTTTGTTGCTCAGGCTGTTACTCAAGTCCTGGTGTGAGTCTGCAGTAGTTACTTCACTCCCTGTCTGAGGTTCACAACCCTCAGCTTTGTGCTTCATGTTAGACGTCTAGAAATGAGTGGAGAAGAAGGAAATATGGTCAGCAGCTTCTCAGGCCTGTGATTCAGATCACTTGTTTTGTGGATACTGATACAGTTTGTGGGTACAGTTTTCGGTTCAAAGAAGAAAGCATGACGACTGTTTCTGATCTTTATGTGAAGGTAGGTCAGTTTATTCTACTTTGCTTGAGTGCTTAAAATGTGATGCATAATAAGCAAACTCAAAATAACTCTATTAGAGTTTTTGGATTTTAACACTTTAAAAGTGTCTATTTTAGGGTTTTTTATCGTATCGATACGTGGCATCAAATACCAATATTTTTTATTGAAACATAGTCGCTCTTAACTCCCTAACACTCGCTCCCAATTCAACTTACTTAAGTTTCTGCTTCATCACTCCACGTGGTGGCGCTATAATTAATAAATAGGGTTAATAAACCTGCGGTGCAAAATATTATTTGTTAAATTCTGTGAAACTGACACCAATAAAACAATAAATACTGGTATTCATAGAGAATTATCATGTGATATCATCGTTATCATGGGCAACATATTGTGATAATATCATATCGTAAGATTCCCTGTGATTCACAGACCTTATTTATATGGTTTATATTTTAACACTTTTAAAAAAGTCTCATAGAGTTAATTCTGACTCTACGTAAGGAGTTAACACTAAAACTAACAGTGATAAATGATCTTAACACTGGTGTGTAGTGTTACAAATGAACTCTTCTGAAGAGTTAGCTTTTAGGACTAAAAAACTATTTTGGATCATTTGGCTATTAATGATGACAGCTAGCTAAATTAACTTTAGTGTTAATAATAACTGCATCAAACAAGGAACTAAAAAGACAATATATCTGTCCTGCAGTGTTAGTTTAATTCACATTACAAGGAAGTTTAGTCACTTGTTAGCTAACTAGCTGATCTTACTTGTACAAAAGCAAACTCCACCAAGTGTTGGGTTAGCTCTGGAAATATTTTGCTATGTAATTTGAGACCTTTAATCCCTTAAACCCTAGGTTTATAGATTAAGTATAGATTATTTGGCAACTGTTGGGCTAAGCATATCATGTGGAGTCCCACATGGTTCTATTTTGGGGCCAATAAAGTTACTTTAATTGTGAGAGTAGAGTAGTTTTCAGAAGGTGAGGAGGAGTGGAGTGTGGGGTTAAATACTGGGTCTTAGGCAGACCTGAGTATGGTACGGCCCACAAGCCACATCTGATTCCTATAGCTTTCAATAACGGCCCTTCACATATCCACCTTAGAAACTGCACTGAACTTCACTGCGCTTGTTAAAACCCAAAAAAGACTAGATTTCTCTTACTGAACAAGCAAAAAATACTGAAAAACAGTAAATGAGCTAATTACACCATAAACCAAACAGCAATAGTGCTTTGTATGAAGTGAATTTAATGCTGTTCTTAATTGGAAACATAATTGTTTATGAGGATGTGGATTAAATTATGATATGTCTCTACCAGTTTTAGCTTATCAAAACCATATAATTACTCCATTTTAAAGGGGTAATTAACTTTAAGCTGAACTGAGATCAGTCGGTCTGGATCTCCAAAACAGATCCAGTTTATTATGTGGCTCCTTGGGAAAATTAATTGCCCACGCCTTTGTCTAAGGGCTTACGAGGTACTAACACATCTCCTCACAGACCAAAAACATGGTTCATTATGGATCTAAAAGAGTTTTCCCTGAACCAGTGCTGCATTTTTAAGAATAATTAAGAATCTTACTGTTCTAATCTCATTTTATCCCATACTTTTAGTAACTTTAGGTCTGAGGCGTGGTGCTGTAGTAACCATACGTGAATTTGTACTTGTGTCTCAAGTGTGACAGAAGGTCACAGCAGAGACTATAAAGAAGGATTAAGGGATTAAGAGCTGGAAAATAGCCTACACTCAAATTTTATTCATGAACTAAATGTGCATGTCATTATGGTGCCCATGACAAGGAGAGAAAAGAGATTTTGACAAGCTTGTGCTACACCCAGTAACTCACACATGCCCTCTGCTCTCTCAGCACTTAACAGCAGATAACAGAGCAAGTGTGCTTTAATGCCTGAACCCTGCAGAGATATACTGAGATACAGCACCAGTCAAAAGTTTGGAAAAAAGCTCTATAGGAACACAAAAAGTGTTAAACAAACCAGAACATGTTTTATACTTTAGATTCTTCTAGATAGCACATTTATCTTTGAGGACAGAGGACAGATCTCAGTGTCTTCATGAGGGAGACTCTCCTGAAGTAGTTTTCTCCTCTTGAAGGAAGGAGTTTCTGGAGGTGCTGAACAATAGTTGCTGTTTTTCCTTCACACTGTGAAGCTCCAGCTCATACCAATTAAATCACCTCAAATCACCATCTCAGTTCATCAGGTTTAGATTAGGGGATTCATGTGGAGGACTAACACTTTTTTACTGTTTACTATGTAACTCCATATGTGTCCCTTGATTGTTTTAATGTCTTTAATATTAATCTATCTTATCTAGAATTAAATAAAGACAGGTGTGTTCAAAATTTTGACTGGTACTGTTCGTTGTTGAATAAAACAAATATGTACAGACATATAATGCAAAATATGTGCAAAATTTATATACCAGACACATGAACAAAGTGTTTCATTTATGGTACATGCAGAATAAACATTTTTGTAGGGTTTTTTGTTGCAGACTTTTGCACCCATTAGCAAGTCCTGTTTTTATCTACTATGGCCAGTGAATGTAACTTGGTATCAAAATTACAGACTATGTACATATCGAAGCGCAAAGAAAAGGCAGAAGCAAACAGGACTTTAGCAACAAAATCCACTTTTTGTCATGAAAAACTACACACTTAAAATTATATCAGGAATCAGGAATGATGCGTTTCTTTGATTTTTTCAAATTGAAAAACTCTGGAATATAATCAAGAGAAAGATGGATGATCACAAGCCATCAAACTAAGCTGAACTGCTTGAATTTTTGCACCAGGAGTGTAAAGTATAAAGTTATCCAAAATCAGTGTGCAAGACTGGTGGAGGAGAATATGCCAAGATGCATGAAAACTTTGATTAAAAAAATATTAAAAACCAGGGTTATTCCACCAAATATTGATTTCTGAACTCTGAACTAAAACTTTATGAATATGAACTTGTTTTCTTTGCATCTTTTTTTTTGTCATTTTAGCCATTTCTCATTTTCTGCAAATTAATGCTCTGAATGACAACATTTTTATTTAAAATTTTGGGAGAAATGTTATCCACAGTTTATAGAATAAAACAACAATGTTAATTTTACTCAGACAAATACCTACAAATGGCAAACTGATTCAGAAACTAAAGTGGACTAAAGTTTTTTTTTTTTTTTTACCTTTGTTTTGGACTGTTTATTTATTTATACCTTTAATTATTTATACATTTATATATCTATTAATTTATTTTTTTTATTCATTTCAAAATTTCTTCATGTATTTACTTATTTATTTCCTCATTTTCTTTCTTTTATTTATTCTGTATTTCTGCATTTGTCCTCCACACACCTGCCTGCCTGTTTATTCATGTATCCGTATGTAACTCAATTCGAGTGGAGCGGGGTGCAGTGCAGCGGACTGTCCTGCAGCGGTCGCTGTCAGCCCTGGCGGCGCTGTGTTGGTCAGGTGAAGCCCGCCGCTGAGGTTTCACACTGTGTGCTGCTGGAGTCAATGGATACGGGCAGGAAACACGCCAACTTAAATTAGCTCCACTCTTTAATTCAGCGTTTGCGGGGATTTTAATCGCTTTCTTTTAAGAGTTTCTGCAGTTTAGGGACGAGAATCGACCTGTTTAACTCTGTTAAGAGTTAGGGGCATCAGGAATTCTCGGTTTTATCAGAGAGAAGCTGATAAAAACTGTAAATATTAGTGCTGGGAAAAGGAAGACACCTGCCGCCGCCGCGGAGAGGAGAAGGAGGAGGAGGAGGCAAGGGTCAGCCGTGAGTTCCGAGTCCAAAAGTACAAAGTTGGGGATTTTAACCGCTTCCAGGACGTGAGACACTGGATGGCGACGGGATATGCTTCACCTGGAGTATAAAACTTCATGGAAATCTTATTAATTCCTTCGTTTTCGAGCCGGAAACGCTAGCTAATGGTGTAGTTTCTGTGCTGTGGGATCATGTCAGTGAACGAGCTGTACAGTAAGGTGAGTTTCTGCGCTGCTGTGGCTCTTTAATTTTCCTCTTTTTATGAGATTTTAGGCTGCTCTCTGTGGGTTACAGGGTAAACTTTTATATTTTAGTCCTTTTAAAATAAGATAATGTGTGTAAAAGGTGTTTAATGTTTGTTTTAAGGTTGTTTTGAACGTTGTTTTGCCCACAGATAACAGATAACAATAAACAGGTGCAGCACACACGAAACACCACTTTCTAAAACACTAAAACATTGATATAATTACCCAAAACTATCTAAATATTTTTTTAAAACAAACACACACACTGACTGGTGAAACACCGAAACTACCAGCAGACAGACCGAAACTACACTAGGTAGCTATGCTAGGTAGTTAACCAGCTAGCTTAACCCTTTCAGATCTGAATTATATTCCACTGATAAAAGAAAATTATGTTTGTGTCTGTAATGCACTCACAATATAACAAGATTTAGTAAAAAAAATAATAAGTAAATAAATAAAAGGTAAAACGTTATTTTTGTCCTATATAACTTTTATATACCTTGCCTGGATTTCAATCAATCAACCTTTATTTTCAGTTTAAAACGGATAACATTAAAAACATTTAAATGAAAACATTTAATAAGAAATAAAAAATAATAATAATAAGGAACAAACTAGTTTTAAATCAACATTTAATAATAATTTAAAAAAAGGAAATTATAAAAAGTAATTATAAAAATATCATGATATTAAAAGCTAATACACAATGTGTATCCGTGATTGGAGTAAAATAAACTATACTGGCCAGTAGGGGTGGGCGATATGGCTCTAAAACAATATCACGATAGTTCAGGGTATTTTTGCAATAACGATATACTTGGCGATATAGAAAAACAGAAAAATAATTTATTAATTTCACGAATATAGTATAAGAGTAGAACAGCATGATCATAATGTGGCAAAATAAACAATACAGCATAAAATAACATAATGCAGCAAATAATATTGCAGAAGATTTTTTAATGCATGCATATAAACTGCAAACTAAAACAATTATACAATAAATACACTTAAAGCTTCACAGTAAATAATAGACTACTTTTAAGACAGAACTTCTCTGTTATCACGATATGGATTTTTAATATCATGATATTTCTGTCTCACGATATATTGTATACGATATAATATTGCCCACCCCTACTGGAGAGATATAATCTGCCTCTTGTAGTTACGTCTAGGGCTGATTTTTGTTGAGAACTTTGATATAACATGTACACAATGCACATAGTATAAAAAAATGCACATATAAAAAAAATGATTAAAAAAAAGTCATATCATAGTTAAAAATCTGAGTTATAGAAAAGTTTTCTTTTTATCCAATCAGAACAGCTGATCTGGGAAGACACTGCCATTTAGCGGGTGGGGTTTAAACACATCACATCACAACACTAACATCAGCACAGTTTGGTCTGGTTCATTTGCTCTCTTGGTGCAGTTTTTTTGGCACCATTATAGTTTGTTCTATATCTGTTTGTTTGGAAAATGTGAGCCGACTTTGTTCTGACCCATCTCTTAAATATACTCCTTATGTTTGAGGTAACGGCTCTTCAGGTGCAGTTTAACCTGATTTATTACACAGATAATTACTGATTTTGGTAAACAAACCTAAGCTCCTTCCATATTTGATCCTAAATCAGATACGTATCCAATCCATGGACATGTGTCATAAATGTGAACAGTTAAATTGGAATTCATGCGTCTTTTTGCTTTTATGCATTGGCATTAGCGCTACATGGCGTCTTTTTCTCTCTCGTACCCACACATCTCTTGGTACAGCTGTGCAGCTATAGCTGCAAAAACAGCAAAAGCAAACCACCTGGCCTTTTCTCACCTCCTCGACCTGAGCATGAACTTCAGACCAGCTGTTTACTCTCCACTCCAGCAAAAGATGCTCCACATATGAGCTGCTAACAAACGCATCCATTTCTCTTTATAAAGCTACGAGTCTCTCGTCTCTCTAATATGAGGTTTTTTTTTGTTGTTTGTGAGGAAGGAGACGCTTATACTCATAATCAGTGTGTGCATGTGAGACAGCGTTTCAGGGACAGATTCGTTCACAGTACACACAGGTACAGATTACTTACACTTACATTTGTGAATGTGAACCATCAAGATAGCAAAAAATCACATTTGAGCAATGTGGCTTGTAATATGAACGTAGCCTATATTCTTGGTGTGTTTCACTAGTCTTATATAACTCTAGAGAAAAAGCATGGCCGCCTCACAGCTGAGTGAACTTACTTTGAATTTTTAAATCGAGTGTGAAGACTCACTTTGAGAAAATATAAAGTGATTGTGCCATTTTCAGATTGCAGCCACTTTTCCCACACTCCCTTTTCATCTTATTTTCTGATGCATCAGAATAAGAAAATACTACATCTGCACTCCTGCAATATCTCAGTGGTATGAAAATGATTGTAAAGGTTTAGAGAAATCCTAGCTGGCTCATGTTGTTAGGCAACTAATCCTGCACATGACCCAATCCTTTCTGCATTCTTTTGACTGTTTAGTAAGAATAGACTGCCCAGTTATATTTGGCATCTGTTACTCAGAGTTCATTGTTTAGCGGTGACATGATGGCATGTTTACTAATAAAAGTAGGCAGATGGCTTGGAGCTGAGTGGAGCTGAAGAAACGTTTTACTTGATTTAATGTATTCTCCAGGATCTGCCAGTCCTGTTATAAACATAGAAAATGCTAATTTTAGTCACAGTCCTGATCAAAGCCCTTGATAATATTCTATATTTTGAATAGCAACCCAGTGCTGGGTGAGTATTGGACACCACAACATTTGCTGAGTCAGTTTATTTAAGCTTGTTGGGTTTAAGTATGTTTGGTTGTAATTTAAAGTAAGCAAACTTAGGACACTTTTTATATAGGCTGGGTTACTTTTGCCATAGTTGTTGTGGGTTTTTTATATATCATTTTTTAACTATTATTATAAGTAGTAGTAATATGTAAAGAAAACTGTACAAAAATATGCTGCTGGGCCAAGTAGAGTGAAAATGGAAATTTGACGCAATTGTGAAATATTAATAAAAAGAAGAAATATGTATAGCTAAATTATCAAAAATCTAACTATTAACTCGTTAGCATGTGATTAAACCAATGCACAACATATTAAAAAATAATAATTATTAAATAAACCTGTTTGACACAAATTAATAGAAATGTTAAACTTCTGTGCAAATTGTGTTAGTGGGGTGAAAAATAAATACTAAATAATTAATAATAATAATATAAAACATTGGTCTATATTTGGTGGGCTAGCAGAAGTAGTGAGAAACGAGAGACAGAGAGAAAAAGAATAAAATGCAGTAGTTGATCTTTTATTGTATTTTACTCACAACCATATAGCTTATCTTGGTATCTGAACATCATAATTGTCGATAGATAGACAGTTCTCGGAACTGCTCTGGCAACCAGCAGTAATTCATATTGCGTTTATATAATAGCAATATTTTTAAATATCCTTAAGAGTTCATTCTAATGTTTAGTTTTAATATATTTTGTGTTTAGAACTGAGGCTTGAATCAGTGCTGTCCAATAAAAAAACAACTTTCCAGGAGAGAGTAAAACGTTCTAAACTTTCAATGGAAGTCAATGTAAAAAGAGTTTATTCCAGGTAATTTTGAAGTATTTTTATTGGTCTGTTTATCAAGAAATTTTGGCAAAATATAAGGGACAGTTTGTCTGTTCAAATTATGTAGTAAACTAAAAATCGACAAAAAAATAATTTTCAATTGGACACTGATGATAAAGAAATTCAGTCATTTACATTAGCTTCTATACTTCTATACTATAGTTTTTTATATTCTATCTCAACTATACAAAATACACATTACACGTGTTGCTGTTGCTGCTACAGCAATGTTAATAGGTTCATAAGCTACCTATTAAAGCTAGACAAAATGACATTGTGATATAGGATACTTTTCTGAGAATACTAGAACCATTGTGCTCAGCTAAATTTCAGTGTGGACAGCTTATTTTTTTAGACAGGTGTAAGAACAAGCCAGAACAATAAAACAGTACATCACCTTTCTTTTACTCCAACTAGTCCTCATCCTGGCTTAACGCTGACTAATGAGTGGCTTTATAATCTAATCCCTGTTGGGAGTAAAGAGGCAAATCCTGAAATTCCATCTGTTTTGGTCTGGATGATCTCCCGCCAGCTGGCTGCTTTATCTGTAAACATGGAGACACACACACTTCTCTATGTAGATCTGTTTGGTTAAACTGTACACTGTTTTACTGTACGCTACCCCTTGTAAAAGAAAAGTGCATTTAAGTATGTTTTTAAAAGTATCTGTAACATTTGAAAACATACTTTTAGCATTTAAATAAATTTGTATTTAAATGCATACTAAATGTCATACTTTGGAACTTATGGCAACTTAAGTATGTTATAGTTACAATCAAGCTATATTTAAATACAACATAAATCCATTAGGTTGTGCTTTCGAATGCTTTTTTTCATACATCTTTAAACTTGAGTAGATTTAATTTTTTTTTTTTTTTTTTTTTTTAATTTTTAATACACTTGAAATATGCTTAAGTTGCCATAAGTTATCACTTATGGCATCAAAATATCACATTTAGTATGTATTTAGATATTAATTTTAATGCTAAAAGTATGTTTTCAATGTTACATTTACTTTTAAAAACATACTTCAATGCACTTTTCTTTTATAAGGGGTAGTGTACGTACTAAATGTTATATTTTGGAAGAACTTCTGGCAACTTAAGTATAATTCAATTGCAAGCAAGCTTTATTTAAATACAACATAAAAGCGTAAGGTTGTGCCTTTGAGTTTAGTTTTTTTTATATCTTCGAACTTGAGTAGATTTAAATATGTTTTTTTTTTTAGATATAATTTTGAATATACTTGAAGTATAATGTAAACATACTACTTTGTGTCCACCTTAATGACACTGGAAAAAAGCTACACTAAAGTGCACTTTAAGTATACTTAATGTGTATTTTCATTGAGTATATTAATTAGAAAATGCACTTTTAGTATTCTTTACCTACCGGTAATTAAACATACTTTTACTGCTCTTAAGAATCCTTCTTTTTCACAAGGGACATAATTCCATATGTGTCTCTTAATTGTTTTTATGTCTTTAATATTAATCTACAATGTAGAAAATAAATTAAACAAAGAGATAAATAAAACTTCAATCTTTTCACTGGTACTGTATATTAAGAACAAAATTATAGTGCATCCCTGCCCCCCACTATATTATATGGGGAGACCCTCATCAAGTTCTCAATCAGGTCCTGTACATGGGTATTAACTGTCATTAGCTGTAAGAGGATCTGTGGATCCACTCTGCTCAAACATGTTAAAGAAAAAGCCACTGTATCAGCTAGCCTGCCTGTGAAAAGTGCTATTGTAGTAAAACTACCCCCCAACAGGCAGTTTAAAAAAACCCAGTGCAAAGCAAAGATACAGAAGAGCAGATAAACAAGTAGGGGAGGCCCAGTGGGAGAGGTGCTTACAGCCAGGTGTGTGTGTATTGTTCCCTCCCCCACTGTGGCTATTGCATTACCAGATCCAGGTGAGCTTGTTCCATTCAGGCCCCTTTTTTGTATGTATATATATCAGTATGTAAAATGCTGCACAGCTTAGCATACATCTTAATATTCAGCATCCCCATAATATATCTACTAGAGACAAATTATATCTGTCCAGTATCATTTCTTTTACTTTAATCCTGATTATATGGAGATATTCGGAGTGCATTATTATTAGTATCATGACATTCTGGATCATTGTTACACTGTTACAAATCTGAGAAAAGTCTTGTAGTTTCAGTATCTCTGTTAGGGGTGTTCCATATGTATACAATAATACAAGTTCATTTTCATTTTGTTGCAGTAGTGTAATAATTTAAATATTTTTTTTTAGTTCAGTGTTTTATCATATCGCCAAGAGTATCGTTATTGCGAAAATGCTATTAAATATTGTTAGATTATTTTATGGCCATATCGCCCACCCCTACTGCTTACTATTCATACAAAAACTAACAAAAAATTAAATTAAATGTAAGAAAGAGTAGTTGTTATATAAGAACTAAAATAATCGTAATTGTAAATCACATATATAGCTCTGGAAAAGTTAAGAGACTACTTAAAAAGATGTGTTTCTTTGATTTTACCAAATTGAAAACCTCTGGAATACAATCAAGAGGAAGATGGATGATCACAAGCCATCAAACCAAACTGAACTGCTTGAATTTTTATCACCAGGAGTAAAGCAGCATAAAGTTATCCAAAAGCAGTGTGCAAGACTGGTGGAGGAGAACATGCCAAGATGCATGAAACCTTGATTAAAAACCAGGGTTATTCCACCAAATATTGATTTCTGAACACTTAAAACTTTATGAATGTGAACTTGCTTTCTTTGAATTATTTGATGTCTGAAAGCTCTGCATCTTTTTTATGATTTCATTTCTCATTTTTATTTGTAGAAATGTTGTCTGAAGTTTATAGAATAAAACCACAATGTTCATTATATACAGATGTATACCGAGCTGTATATTTGAAGAATATAGAGAATTATGGTTTTTTTTTTTTTTTTTTTAACAATATCGCCCAGCCCTAATATGGAAGTAATTAGAACTTCAACTCAGTAGTTTTCCGAGGAGCTGTAAGGTACATTTTGAAGAGGAAAGGTCACGTCACTCCTCACTGAAGTACGTGGTTACCTCACCAGGTAAGCTCACTGAGGCAGAGGCTGCAGTATCGGCTCAGTCAGGCTGCAGTATCAAGTTTCGACACAGTTCATTCATTCCTGGATAGTGGAAAGGCCGAAGATCACAGGTAGAGAGAAGCAGCACTTCCTAAAGGACACACCCAGCCTGGCTGAACCTGAGCTTATTGTCAGTACGCTGACACACAGTGCTGGGTGTGGCTAGGAGAATACCTGCATGGAAACATTTAGTCCCCGGCCTTTCACACCCAACATTACATATATGTAAATAAGGGAATTGGAGTGAAGCTAATGAAACCTGAGAAGAAGTGAACAATGCATTCCTTCCTCCTCATTCTGTGCCAGGTTTACTGCAGCATGTCTGTGTTCTGTTCCCTTATTTAACTTCTACATAATAGTTGTAATACGTCATGACTGCTCTATGCACTGCCTGTAATGGTGATGTAAATGTTTATTGCACTCTCAGCTTCCACAGACTTTTCTGTGATTAGTTTATGGTTCCCCCATGATTAAATAGAGAAGGTGTGGGTGTTGTACATTGTTCTGCCCGGGTTTATGCTGTGTATTCACTGTTTAGACCTTTTAAGGTGATCTTTGTAAATTCGTAGTTATCACAGACTGATTGAGATTCCTGACATGTAGCAAGATTGGTAAGGTCACTGATAAACTGGTTTATCTATAAGTTCTTTAGTACACACTACTTCCAACAGTTCCAAAAGTTTCGTAATGAGGTTGCAGGTCAGGTTTCCCTCTCATGACCCTTTCATAAGGATTATGTTTGTGCAAGCAATGCTGCACAGTGGAATAGTGCACCACTTCTTGACTCAGCTAAACTTTTATAGAGGTTCTATGGAGGCATATGGGGGGGTTTTGACTTTCTTACGAGCAAGCAGTTCTTTGCATGATTTCTTGATCATGCAGATTTATCCTAACCTCTACAGCTACCCTGAACTAGCTGAGATGTGATAATGTGACATTTAAAAAACATTATGCACTTGTTCACTTCACCAGCTATAGATTTTTATACTTCTGTATTTGCACTAATTATTATACACATTCTGTTTATACTGGTACTGTAATTGCCTCTTTAATCCTTGTCGTCTCTTGTCTCCCATATGTCTATATCTATGACCTTGTTGTGTTGTACACTTAGTGTCTCTCATATTTTTATATTTAGAATCTTATTTTGATGTACTTGCTGTAACTTAGGAAAGAGAGTAATTTCAATCCTCTGTATGTCCTTTACATATAAAATGACTTGACTTGAGTTTTGTTAGCTTTGGTACCATACAACACCAGTGTCGTCATAATTTTGGTGTTAAAGTGTCTGTTATTATGAAATCCAGAGCATCAGCCATATATATAAATTCTAAATATAGGAAATGCTTGGCTTTCTTTATATAGCCTTCCCTTCCTGCTCTGTGGACATTGATTACTTAAGTTTTCAGATCATTAGACAGTTGTTTATAGGAAGCCATGTTTGGTGGGTGTTAGTAAAGCTTTTAAGGAAAAAAAATATTTGAAATCTGTGTTATTTGATGTTATTTGAAAACTGGTGACGCGTCTTAGGCTTAAGTTGTTATTCAAGATCTAAAACCATGTCAAAATATGTTATGAGCTTTTGTGATGCTTAGGGTACCCAAACTTTTGAACAGGACACAACAATGATATTGTTTTAGATAAATGAGTCAATGCTAGACATCAGTCAGTTCTTTAGTTTTCTATATCTCATTATTCTCTCAGCAGCCCACACAGCCCACACACTTATCAGCCCACCAGAAACTGTCCATTAATTCTGCTGTTGGTCAGTTTATCCATTTTTTACACTGACACATCACTCTGTGACGCATCTAAATCAAAAGAAGACTGTAATTGCTAGTCTCTGCTATATATCTATGATGAAGTCTTATTCAGAAAGAGGTAGATATTGGTGAGGTATATGTTATGCTTTTGAAACATGTACTGGTGTAAAGGTTTGAGGAGTCTTTCAGAGGACTGAGACTGCATCGTTGATGTCCTTCGTAAATCTCTTTTGAATCTCTGACATCATTTCATTCATCATGTTTGCTGTGTTTCAGGGTCTTGGCCAGGTCTTTGAATTAGTCTGATGTCAGCAGAGCTTTTTCTATAGAGGTTTATTGCTGAGAAGCTGAAATACATTGAGCACAGTCTTTCATCAGAATAACTGAGAGAGTTAATTCACTGTTAATTATTGCTGGACCTGCTCCGTCTCCCGTGTACTCCTCTACTGAGTTAAAGTGATCAGTAAAAGATGGTAATTAGACTGGAGATTTGATAACACTTCTCAAAGTGTGCCTCATCAGTTCACTGTAAATCACAAGAGACATTTAGAGTGACGTATATAAAATGTTTTGCAAGATATTTGGGAAAATGTGTATTTAATAATGGACTAAAATAAAGATACTGGGCACTAGATATATCATGGAAATTTGATTTTTTTTAATCATGCTTTAAAAAAATGTAGAGCATTATTTTTTTTATTGCCAATTTCCCAAATTGCAGTAACCCAAATCTGATACATCAGCTAGCAGCATTACCTAGACATTACCTAGAGAGTGATGTGGGGAGGGAGCACCATCTACCCACCCAAAGAGCAAGGCCAAATTGTCCTTTCATTGACTCTGGCTGCTGATGGTAAGCAGCATGATCCAGGATTCAAATTGGCAATCCTCAGATCATAGTGGAAGTGCCTTAATCCACAAGAGCACTCAGAGCCCCCAATTGTCTTTAATTCTCATATTGTTTTATGACCCTGCTCCAAAAAACTAAGTGACTTTAATTCCCTTTTAATTAAGCGGTTTTCACTTAAATTACTCATTGAATACTAATAATGCACTGCATATATCCAGGACTGAAGTGAAATAAATGATACTGGACAGATTAAATCTTTCTCTAGTAGATATTTAACGTGGCAGCCTGTATTATTTTGTTTCTAAACTGAAAGCAGATACATTTCTGAGTGGAGAAGAGATAAAATATTTTGTTTAATAGTACCAGTGTGCTGGAACGACCATCCTAACATAGTTACATCACACGTACAGCCTCTAAAAGAGGATCTGGCTTAGTTGTACTGAATGTGAGCGGC
The DNA here is from genome assembly GCF_023375975.1 of Astyanax mexicanus. Lineage (NCBI taxonomy): Eukaryota > Metazoa > Chordata > Actinopteri > Characiformes > Acestrorhamphidae > Astyanax > Astyanax mexicanus. Next base: position 6,572,234 of record NC_064424.1, on the reverse strand, counting down.
TGGTGGAGCAATGGAGACTTCAGAAGGGGAAACTCAAAGCTCAGTAGCTCATTTACCCATAGTGAAGTCAAAAAAACAAATGAGTGAAGTTTCTGACTCTCTCTCTCTCTGAAATATATGAATATATTTCAGGGTATTGTTGTGTAAACAATATTTTTAAAAAATTGGTAAGATTATTGTGTACGACCCGGTATGGCACACCCCTATTTGAGTCTGTGTTTCTTTGTTCTCTCACTGATTCTGAGAGGTTGCCTTCAGGATCAGATCAGATCTGGTCATTTAGCCATGGTAAATGATTGTCTGGTGTTTACTATCTGTTGGAGCATAAAGTCCAGCCTAACCAACACCATCCAAGTTTCCAGCTCCTACTTGTTATATATGTCCTTCCCAGTGTCCAAATGAATGAGTACTTTTACCCTTACTTTTTGTCCTTCATACGAAAGAATTACACAGCAGGTGGGAAAATTGGACTATCATAAACTATGCAGATAACATCAGATAACCTCAGTTAACATCAATTTCTCTTATTTTTCTATTTATAGGTATGTGTTTGAGGAAAATGAACACTGTTGTTTTATTCTATAAACTACAGACAACATTTCTCCCAATTTCCAAATACAAATAGTTATTTAGAGCATTTATTTGCAGAAAACCCTGTTTTTTTAATCACAGTTTTTATGCATCTTGGCATGTTCTCCTCCACCAGTCTTACACACTGCTTTTGGATATTTTTATGCAAAATGCATATTTTGAGCAAGAATTCAAGCAGTTCAGTTTGGTTTGATGGCTTGTGATCATCCATCTTTCTCTTGATTATATTTCAGAGGTTTTCAATTTGGTAAAATCAAAGAAACTCATAATTTTTAAGTGGTCTCTCATTTATTTCCAGAGCTGTATATCCAAGACTAAATATTTGATTATTAATTTTAGACGTGACACAACAAGACGTGTCCACACTCATGAGGCTTAAGGGTCAGACAGTGGAACAGGTACATTCTTATACATATCTTCTACCAATTATTGAGTCAAAATTGACTTTTGAAGCCAATAGTGATGCTGTTGGCAAAAAAAAACAGCTGTGTTTGCACTGTTTGAGAAGAACTGTTGTCGGGTTGATAAAACCATGGTGACCCTTTTTTATCAGGCTTTTATCAAATCAATTGTATCTTTAGTTCGGAAATGTGACTCTAAAAAACAGGAATTCATTGAATTATGTAAAATTATTATTATTATAAATTATTTGATTTGGAGGCTCTGTATGACAGACAGCCGAAGCAAGTAACTGTTTTAGGTGACAGTGCTGCTCATCATGATTTAAAGACTTTCATTGCAGCAGCCATTAGTAACAGGGCATATTCCCCCTGAAATAATTGCAATAAACAATATTATTGTCATTTAATAACAGTTTAATATGTATCCACCAATATAATTAGAATTAAATAGAATAAGAATGCAAAGAAATGACATAATTTTAAAGGACAATTAAGTTTTAATTAATAATAATTTGGCAGATATATATTTATTTTTTCCTCCTATATTGCAGTACACTCTCTGTGTATGGAGCAGAGGTAAGACAAAAACTTGATATTGTGATATATTGTATTGTTTTTGTTTGCTGTACTCTACATTATACCACAGTTAGTTCCGACCATGCAGTGTGATTGGCTGAGAGGCATACTGTGAGTTCCATTATCAGCTGGTAATGCACTGTAACGGTGTGATCAGCTGCGTATTATTGCTTAATTATAGACACCTGGCATCAATGATTTATTTATTTATTTTTTTTTTTTAGAAACATAGGCACTCTAAACTTGCTGAGACATGTTTCCCCACTTAGACAGTTAGTATCATTGTTGTTGTGGGAAAAGTATTGTAATCATATCGTATTGTGAGATGCCCTTTATGGGGTATCACACCACTAGTATGTTGGTGCTGTTATTTATGCAGTTATTTATTGTGTAACTGGCTAAAATACTGGTAAATTTCATTTATATGTAGACAGACATGCATCATAAACGTTGAGGTCGGCAGTAATGATTGAGTTAATGTCTATCTATGCTATGATAAATCAATATAGTAGCTATCTACTGTATATAGCTAACATTTTTAATCTTATGTCATGTATGATTGAACCAGGCCTCTTTAGGAATCTATCTTTGGGCATTATTTGAGCGTGGATGTATTGTTTTCATTGTTAAGCTAATTGGTCATGACTGGGCTCTTTGTTTATTCACTGTATGGTTAAATGTAGGGCGAGATCTATGCAGGCCATGCAGCACCTTTACACTTAGTTTTTGTCTTTTATGAGGGACTGCTGCTAAATTAATTGCAAGGAATTTATTTGAATATGAATTAAGATTAGTGCTAGAGAGCAGGACTAAATGGTTGTTAGTATGATGAAGCTCTGGAGAGCTGTTTTTATTTCCAGACACGGAAATTAGCCTTTTTGAGGTTTGCAATAACCATTCTTTGTTATTGAATGCAGTCATATGTTTAGTCTAGGGCTGCACCATATTGGAAAACAATACTGACAGTATAAAATACATTGCAATTAAAAAAGAATAACACCAAAAGTATACAGCTCGGGAAAAAAATTAAGAGACCACTTCAGTTTCTGAATCAGTTTCTCTGATTTTGCTATTTATAGGTTTATGTTTAGGTAAAATGAACATTGATGTTTTATTCTATAAACTACGGACAACATTTCTCTCAAATTCCAAATAAAAATATTGTCATTTAGAGCATTTATTTACAGAAAATGAAAAATGGCTGAAATAACAAAAAAGATGCAGAGCATTCAGACCTCAAATAATGCAAAATAAAACAAGTTCATATTCAAAAAGTTTTAAGCGTTTAGAAATCAATATTTGGTGGATTAACCCTGATTTTGAAAAACAGTTTCATGCATCTTGGCATGTTCTTCTCCACCATGTTCAACTTCCTGCCACTCCTGATGCAAAAATGTAAGTTCAGTTTGATTTGATGGCTTGTGATCATCCATCTTTCTCTTAATTATATTCCAATCAAGTGTTCACCTTGGTAAAATGAAAAAAAATCATAATTTTTAAGTGCTCTCTTATTTTGTGAGCTGTATTATATTATATTATTATTTGCCTAAACATTTTGTGCTGTATGTTAAATTGCATGTTGTGCAGTGTAAGTGTAGGACTATAGCTAGGGTTGCTCAAATTAGATTTTATTTATTTTTTTCTTTACATTTAAACAACCTACTATGTTAACTAAACAAAAACATAAACATAAACATTTCCAGTCACCTCTCAAAATAAGTAGTATTTTTGCTTTTTAATAGTCTAAAATGGTCTTTTAAGTTCTTGATTTTTAAAATAAAACCTTAGTTGCCTGTTTAATATCATGAAATCAAACAAAGCACTACAATAAAGTGCAACACTGATCTTTCAGTATAATAAATAGTCTGGGTGATACTTGCTTGTTTCCAAAATAATTGAATGGTAATGATTATAACCCATATAACATTTAAATAAAATTACCATAATATAGAATTACCATTCTTGTTAACATGGTAGAACTCTACATTTCAGCATTGAGCAAATTAAATTCTCTTTCTCTTCCTGCAATCAAAAACTCCTCAAAGCTCTGTGCATTTTTTATGTTTATGATAATGACTTTCACTGGTCTTTCTCCTGTCCTAATTACTATCCCAGTGTGTTGCATTGTGAGAGTGAGCGCTATAAGAAGCTAAAACAAAAACAAGACAAAAAAACGGATTTTCCACTCAGTGAACCAGAAAAGCACTCTGTGAGAGTCTGCTCAATGTATTTAATCTCTGAGACTATTCTTCTCATTATAGACCATATGTAGCTATCTCCTAATGTCAGCTATTTTGCCTTTGCATGAAAATAATATAATGTACCAGAAGGGCAGGGTTGTTAATGTTTGCATAATCTCAAACTTTATTTATCTGTACATAAATAGTTTTGCTATTGTGTCTCATTTTACTTAATGGGCACAATGACCCCTTTCTTAGTGGCTATTAAGACATCAAAAGTATAGTCCCTTCTCTTTTGTGTTATTGTCCCACTGCATATGCATTTACAGGAGTTTCCTCTCAAATATTATAGTAATTGTGTATATAAGAGTTTTGTCAGTTATTGAGTTATGTAGAGAATCCTGCAGAGCTAGTATAGCCATGCCGTGAAATTGATTACAAAATAAACATTGGGAATGTTGTCCATCAGCTGGTGACAGTAGCCCAGAGCTTTCCCTAAACAGACATTTTACACACGAGTCTCTGTCCTATTTGTGAACCTATTTCAGTTAGACAGGTAGGTGGACCGACAAGTTGGCCAATCAATAATTCTATTTGGTCTGAATTTATCCTGTTATAATAATTACATTATTAACATAAACCTTATCTGAACAGGATTAGTTTCTATGGGGGGTCCTGGGGTCATTTTCTCTTTTATGGGGGTCCTCTGATATTTTATTCCTGTCCGGAACGACCATGTATGTGTGTTTTTCAGACATCCTCTGAGAAAATTACAGGCAGAATTACCTAGTTTTGTCACTTTGTGTTTAATAAAATAGCTATTTATTCACTGCCGCGCACTGTAATTACACTTTGGGCGAGCGTTTCCACAAAGATTCACATAAACACAACAGCGAGTGGAAATTGAGAACTATTGAGTGCAATGTCACTTGACCGAGAAATCCAAAAAACTCACTGGTCCTCCATTTTTTTTTTTTTTTTTATTGCAGTCCGGGTGCAGGAGTTTTATTACTGTGTAAAAGTGTGAAATATTTTTTTTTTATAGACATCCCCCTGAGAAACTAATCCCGTCCAGATAGGGCTTTATTGCCAAACATATTAAGTTATTTCTTAATATTACCATTTGTATGAAGCAAAGAGAGTCTATTAACATGAATAATCCGGTATGTAACTTTGTTTTAAAAACTAGTTTTTATTTTATTTATTTCTAATGCATATTATATATTTAAACTTTTTAAAATTTTAGTTCCATTGTCTGAATTTTCCAACTAATAAACACACCAATAAGCCTTTCTTTGCTTTTTCAAAGGGTGCAGTTGCATTATCATGCTATTATTTTATCATTATAGCTTTGGCATAAAACTATTTAAATAAAATAAAAATGACCAAAATATAATTTATCACAGTAAATTCTGCCACAATATATCGTCTAAAAATATTGTTATTGTGACAGAACTAGTCTTAATACTCCAATTGTTTCACACATATGTAGCCTCCAGAGATAACAGATAAAAGAGCAATTGATGTATTAATTTCTGATGGGATATACATTTTAAATGTTTCTAAAATAAAGAACACAAAAAAAAAACCAAAACCAGAACCCAGAGCTCATATCAGTTTATGGGTTGTAAGGTAAACATGACTGTAGCTTTCGTGGTGTCCAGGTATAGTTGAGACTGTCAGAGCAAGTTTTACAAATCAAATGAGCTGATGCTGTCACAGTGGGCAATTTGCATTAAACATGGCCTACTACTATAGAGACAAAACACAGTATAGGTGCTGAATATGGTCAGTGCTGTTTTCTGTGTGCTCTAACTGTAAGCAGGAAGTAATAATCTACCCCTTCACTCCTGCTGATCCCTGAAATCTCCCTCATGGCTATGATGAACAGTTCCACAGAAGTGATGTGAGGCTTTGGGGCAAGCATTTGATTATCTCACTTGACCCAGTTCTCTTTTGCTGTTGTAGGTTTCCTAAAATGAAAAAAGTATTCAATGTAATGCCAGTACAATCATAAACTACGGTGTTTTGAATCATTGCTCACAAACTCTAATACTTTTTCATCTTTGCAGCATCACATAAGCTATCTAGAGCTGTGTCTGGAACTGGAGAAGGCTGACTTAATATATTGCTGCCTATGTTCTTTCACAAGTCACAAATTCTTTAGAATTCTTTTTCCACTTAATTAAAAGGTGTAGCTCCCATCGATGCAATAGTAATTTGGGAAAATATTAATTTATCACCAATAGTTTGCCAATAATCGCCAATAATTATTTTTTTACTGAGATGCATGATATTTTACATTGCACATGATATTACATTACATTACTTTACATTTGACAGACACTTTTATCCAAAGCTACTTACTAATAATGATGTGCATTAGCTAAGGAGGACATATAATCCAAGGCAAAAAACATTTATCCCAAATTAAAGAAAAATGAGCAGAAAATGAGAAATGTCTAAAAATAATAAAAAAGATGCAGAGCTTTCCAACCTCAAATAATGCAAATAAAACAAGTTCATATTCATAAAGTTTTAAGAGTTTAAGAGATATTTGGTGGAATATGCATCTCGGCATGGAATTCATGCACCTCTGAATGTTCTTCTCCACCAGTCTTACACAATGCTTTTGGATAACTTTATGCCTTTACTCCTGGTTAAAAAATGTAAGCAGTTCAGTTTGGTTTGATGGCTTGTGATCATCCATCTTCCTCTTGATTATATTCCAGAGGTTTTCTATTTGGTAAAATCAAAGAAACTCATCGTTTTTACGCAGTCTCTTATTTTTTCCAGAGTTGTAAGGGCTGAATTTGATGGAAGTTGAAAAATTTAAATGACCCATGAATAGGTAATTCCAGGAGAAACAAAAGCCCTTGAGACCCCCAGCTTCACAGACAGATGTCTGCAGACATGCTAAATTGCACAGAGTGCCGTTCCAGTCCAGTGGTATGAGTCACTTTGTTGATTTTGTGGAGTTCCTGTATGTGTTGCGACTCATCAAATCTTTCCTGCTGAAGCTTCATAAACACAAACAACAACATTTGAGGGTTTTATTGCTCATGTGTTTCCTGCTGTAGTGATACAGGCTGTCCTCCAACACGAACCTGAGTTTTAGACTTCTACTGTATTAAAATCTATAGCACTTAAAATGTCATACCTGATCGACGTCCTAATAAAATGTAATTAGGCTTTATGATTTGACTTAAATATATTTAACTCCTATTAATTAAAGTAAAAGTGCCCTTGAAGTAGCTCTGCATAGCTTAATGTCTGCTTGACAGATTAATTGCCAGAATCTCATTTAGCTTTTAACAAGACTGTCTGGACTATAGAACCCTGAGCCTGTGACCTTACCCTAAGCCTGTTTTTATAATCATCAATCATAATGTACTCCAAAAAGGTTATACTGAAAAATAGGAAAAAGTTTATTTTACTTACATCAATAGTGGAACACGTTTGGGGTGCTATTGAACGAATCAATATTATGTCATATTAAACTAACTTCAGAGTGGATAACACTGTTAGTATTCTGTTTAAACAATAGGGTTTGTTCATTTGATAGGGCTGTAAATAATGATTATTTTGGTATTTGACTAATCTGTTGATTTTTTCTGCCATGACCTTCATCTCTGCATGCATCTGCACATCTGTGAATATCCTTCAGCCTAACTCCTCATTAGCAAATTAAAATAACGACATATAAAACCCAAAAAATTAACTTAAGCTTTGTAGCTTAATCAAATATAAATGTAATATTAATCCATGTAATATAAAATAAAATAAAGTTGATGTCTGCTCCAGAGAGTTCTGTTCTATTGGCAATTAGGGGTGTCACGATTCTCTAAATCCTCGATTCGATTTTATTTAGGGTCACGATTAGATTCGATTCTCGATTTTTTTTTTTTTTTTTTTGCAGCAGAGAGGCCAATGCCAGTTTTAGATTAGTATATGGTCAGTCATTGGTTTGATTCATCAAATTCACAATATCTTATTTCAAAAGGTGGGCTTGATAAAAGTGATGAAATGTGATACAAGTGATCTGTAATACACCACCTTAGGCACTAACGGTCAAATTTAAATAATTTAATTATGTATTTAATTTAATATATGTAATGCCATCTAGTGGCTTTTTTTGGTAGCAGCAGTGTGTACCATTAAAATAGCAATGTGCAACATAAAATAAATAATAAAAAAAATACAGGAACAGTCATGTACAAAATTATAGAACAATTAGAGCCTTAACAAACTGGACTCTATCCTACTATAACAGTTAAACATGAAAAAAAGACTTCGAAATCGTGACACCCCTATTGGCCATACTTTATTTCTCTACAGAAACTAGAAAAGCTGTATGTTTTTACATTGTAAAATAATTGAATATATTAGAGCTATAAAGGAACACATGCTGATTTATGTTGTGTTAAATATAGTGTTAAAGAAAACCAGAATATGTTTTATACTTTAGATTCTTTTAAGTAGCACATGTATCTTTGAGGGCAGATCTGAATACTCTTGGTATTTTAATCTCAGTCTCTTCATGAGGGAGAGTCACCTGGAATAGTTTTCTCAGCGTCTTAAAAGAAGGAGTTCCTGGAGGTGCTGAATAATAGTTGCTGCTTTTCCTTCAAGTTGTGAAGCTCCAGCTCATCCCAATTAAATCACCTCAAATCACCATTTCAGTTTATCAGGTTTAGATCAGGGGCCTTTTTTTTTTTACTATTTACCACGTAATTCCATGGGTTGTCCTCTAATTGTTTTCATATCTACAATAGGTATTCCTTTGTAGAAATATTTCATTTAACCTTTCAGAGACAAACATTAAAGCAAAACAGTACAGTGGTTAATGCACTCTCTCTTTTGATGAAAATCCTAGAGCGCAGTCTGTCCCTCTCTGAAACTGCTTTCACCCTGACTCTCTGATTCATGTCCTCAATGTGCCAGCACTCATTCTTTTGATGAAGCAGAATCTCATCCTAAACTTTTCTTACTAGAGCCCTGATCATGAGTAAGAGAGGAGTCAGATCTTCTCTCTGAGCAGAATTTCAGCCTTTCCCTCCTTACTGGCACTCCAATATCGAGTGACACTCCATATGAAGTCACACTCTTTCAGGTGGAAGTAGGACACCTATAGACACCAGACGCTAGGGCTGCACGATATTGCAAAAATTTACATTGCAAGTGTTCATTTTTTGACGATATTGCATTATTAAGCAATGCAGGGTCCATGACGTCAACAGCCCCGCCCCCACCCAACGTCCGGACCGATCAAGAGCTGTGTTAGCGCCGAGCACTCAAAACTCGTGGAAAACGGCAAAACAACAGTAATCGGCCCTTTGTTCAGGCAGTTAAATGGCTTTTTAAAAGGTAAATAAGAGCGTTTTTCTGGGATTAAAAGCGTGAATTCAGCTGCAACTGGAAATATCTGCACTGCAAAACTGTGCTGGACTGAGGTGCACAGCTTTCCACACGTGCGTTTACAAGCACTTACCCAACCATGTGGATGGAGGCCATGCGGTTACCTCGTGTTTAATCCTGCACCCCCCCCCCCCCTTGCGCTCCCCCTTCCCCCTGTGTAAGCAGCCTGTCACTTACACAGACACAGAGACAGAGCTGTGTATCCGCTTCTTGTGTCAAGAATCAAAACATTGCAACATGACGTGCTTGATTTAATTTAATTGACTTAAGTGACATTGCATGTCCTGCGATGGGACTATTGTTAATGCACACATTGCAAAGACATGCTTGACATTATGGTTAAAAACATTTGGGGTAAAATTGACCATTTATGAAGTTTCAGTTCACCAATCACACATTCAGTCGCTTTCTTTAAAACACTGAGGGAGACTATGTTTGAATTTGTCCTGAACCCTTATAAATATATTGTGCTGACTTTGTGATAGGATGTCACCTATGTAATAAGTTAAGTCATGAAATTTCCTCACTGCTTAATATTCCATAGACAACTGTCAGTGCTGTTATAACAAAGTTGAAATGATTGGTAAAAAACACACATGCCTGCCTTCACGGTTTAAACTGCAGAGGGATGCAGAGCTGCTGATATGCGCATGCAGAAGTATAAACATGCACCGCTGCGTAGTGCACTCTCGCTGGATACACATAGGCTACGGCATACTGAAAACAGCGTAGACAGACACCAACAGACAGACATTCACTGCCGTCTTGGCACGTGCATACTTGTTGTACTAGTTTTTTTGCATAAACAGTAAACAGAATACAAAATAAAATACCATTATTCAACATCAACACAAATATAGGTAATTGTCCTGACCTGCATGCACACCTTCACAGCTGCTGGTTTATTTTATGTTACGCCCAAAACACACCCATGATTAGTTAAGAGAATTAGTACATCAAATCAAATCAAATTTATTTGAATAGCGCTTTTTACAACTGATGTTGGCACAGAGCAGCCTTACAGAAACATGATCACAGGACAAAGAATCAGCCAAAACATTAAACATAGAAAATACAGAATACAGAACCCCCAGTGAGCACGGAGGCAAGGAAAAACTCCCTCAGAGTTGCAGGAGGAAGAAACCTTGGGAGAAACAAGACTCACATTTAAGGGGGGACCATCCTACCACTGGTCAAACAGCTTTTAAATTATTTTTAAAAAGTATTTTATACATCCATATAGGTCTTATATATTCAGGAGTATAGCCACTAATGGCTTGGATGTAATTTTGTATTTTCTGTGCAAGGTGTACTTTTCCCATCATTATGATGGCAAAGACACATTGACACGCTCTAAATCAAGCTGCACGGTGCACGGTTGACAACTCACATATAGATCGCTGCAATAGGGCCCACATCGCTACAACTACAGACCTCTAATATTCCTGTGGCCTTTAAATTAGTTCAGTCATATTTATTTATTTTTTTTGCTGCACATCATCCAATTAAACAGCAGTAATTACACTCTTTTAAGGTGGCAGCATCTCTGATGCCATGTTTAAGTTCCTTGCTTGGGCAGGGTTAGCGATTACACTATCAGCTCTCCTCGTTCAGATATAGAGTGACTCCTGTTTGCCGGAGGGTGAAAACTGTACAAGCTTGGACTGCAGTTCTTGATTTAGAGATGTCGTCAGGTGCGTTTCGATCCTGTATACAGAAGCCTGTCTTGCTCAATTATTCAGGCTTTACTTCTCCTCTTAAACTTGAGGTAAGGTGCTGCCGCAGTTATGAGAGGCCAGAGTTATCATGTTTTCAGAGACTTTTACTTTAATATCATTGCACACAGAAACATGATGCCTTTGCTTAGAGTGTTATTTTGTACATATGGCTGAGGGCTTAAAGCAGTGCATTATATGAAGCTGTGGGTTGTTGTGATTTTATTACAGAGTATTTAAACATCTGTCAGTACTCTTGTTGGACCATCCATCACTCTTTAATAAAGGACCGTTTTTGGAAAGAAGTCTGAAGAACCTTTACACTGACTTCTTAAATCCTTTGAAAGTTTCTCATAGCCTAAAATGGTTCTTCTATAGGAGCTCTTAAAGAACCCTTTATAGCAACTTTGTTTTTAAGAGTGATTGTAATCTCAAGAAAGATTAAGATTTTTCAAATTGATGTTTAATTTCATGATGTCTCTTAATATTAAACTCCTTAATCACAGCAACTTTTAAACTTTTTTAACCCGTTTTTCTGCACTAGAAATGCGCACCCTCTCCGCTTTTAGACTCTTTTACCCCGTTTTTCTGCGCTAGAAATGCGCACTCTCTCTGCTTTTAGACTCTTTGGCCTGTTTCTGACACCTAGCGTTCAAACTTTGAATCTCACATTATAAAAACCTGCTTAACAGCGGGCCGACTTTCATTCTATTTCTAAAATACCTCGCGGGCTGCTCCAAAAAAGGAAAAGGGCCACAAATGGGCCGCGGGCCGTAGTTTGCACACCCCTGGTTTACAATATATGGAATTGTATCTTCTGTATCTTCTGTGATGTGTATCATATCGCCAAGTTCTTAACAATACATAGCTCTACAACTTGAGGGATTTAGAGATTTGTGAGTTGATCATACGTGAGCATTTAATTTATATTTTCCACTGATTTTTTTTTTTACTTATTAGCCTACAATTAATCAGCAATAACAAAATAATGAATTCTAAAAAAGAGCTGAACAATATAATGATTTTTTGTTGTATCGCGATGAAGTTTCTTATCATGTTGACAATCAGCATATCGAGGATGTCATCAGTACTGTTTAATTAGATTATGTATAGAATTAAGAGCATTGGTAGGAGCATTTGAATAGCAGAATAGCAGATGTACTTGAATGCGTATAGGTGTGTCAGTGGTTAGACTTGTTATGAAATTGGACCTGCTGCAATTCTTCTGTCTGCAGGTCATGTGATCATGAAGGTCATGGGCTTTTTGACTTTGTAACTGCAGGTCCAGTGGAAGTAGCAGTTCACTTTACCCTTAGAACTGATAACACTGTTTGTGCAGTTGTTTATATTTCATTCTAAACACAGAGCGTTCAGCTTACTCAGTCAGTACATTCTTTACAGTACAGTCTTTGAGACATAAGTCATGGCAATATTGAACATTGGAATAGAGTTAAATAGAGTTTAAATTGGAATAGAAATTTACTTTTACAAAAGTTTGGGTTTTCATTCTAAAGCCCTATGTGGATGGGATTAGTGTCTCAAGGGGTCCTGGGGTCCTCTGTGATTTTATTCCCCTCCGGAACCACCATGTATGTGTTTTCTCAGGCGTCCTCTGAGAAAATTACAGGCTGAATAATCTAATGGTTTTTACTGAACTCCGAGGTCGTAAGGTATTTTTATTCCTGTCCGGATTCAAATCTCTGAGTTTCGTGACCTCACGTTTAATAAATGAGCTATTTGTCCATTGGCACGCACAATAATTACACTTACACATGTGTTTTCACAGAGATCTGTGTAAACATAACAGTGAATGGAAATGGAGGAGCTACTGAACGTGATGTCATGTGACCGAGAAAGCTAAAAACTTACTGGTCCTCCTGGTTTTTTTTTTATTGCAGTTCAGATGCAGGAGTTTTATCACTGAGTAGGAGAATATTTTTACCAAACCTAATCCCATCCGGATAGGATTTAAGACTCACCAGTATCTACTTTTTATTTAATAAAAAAGTTAAACTATGATCTCTATTTGTTTTGCCGTCTTTAGTGTTAATACATCTGCCTGTTTTGTTTAAATACGTTTTGATCTGTGTTGTTAGTAGACAGTTTTAGTTTATAAGTCCCTGTTAAAATTTAGAGAGAAATGTATATCTACCATTTAAGGTGGTACTTTCTCAGCAGGTGCTGAACAAAAGTTGCTGCTTTTCCTTCACGCTGTGAAGCTCCAGCTCATCCCAAATAAAACATCAAATCACCCTCTCAGTTCATCAGGTTTAGATCAGGGAATTGTGGAGGGCAAACACTTTTTTTTTTTTTTTTTTTTTTTACTTTTTTGTTTACTACGTGATTCCATATGTGTCCCTTAATTGTTTTGCTGTCTTTAATATTAATCTTCAATGTGGAAAATAAATTATATAAAGAAAGCATTGAATAAAAAGGTGTATCCCAAAGTTTGAAAACATAAATGTTCACTGTGAATGTCAAAGCAAATACAAAATAGACTGCTTTCTGCTAATATAACAGTATTATTATTTTTTTTTATTGTTAAGAAATTATGACAAAGTTATTGTTTACTGCAGTATAATATGGCACACTCCTAAATTGCGGTACGTCCAAATATATTAAATCATAACCCCTGTATTGTGATACATGTAATATTTCCATTTTCTTGTCAGTAAACAGGCCTAAAACAGAAGCAAGGAAGCATTTTGGGTTACGTTTGGTACTTTTATTGTCGAGAGTGTGGAGTGAATGCATGCTTTGCTCAACCCCTTAAAAAAGAGTTAAACAGCAAAGCCTTGAGGCGTAGGGAAAGATAATGAACACTAATTTATTCTTTGCTGCGCTCCTGCGTTCCTGCAACAGTGTACTAGTTCTTTCAGACCGCTCTGCTTTCCCTTTTATCTCCCCCGTCGTCTCCGCAGTGTGCCGACTAAACGTCAGGAGTAATGTAGAGATGCTATAGGGAGTCTTTTGCTGATCACCCGGTTCTCCTTAGCTGAGTCAGAAACAGAGAGAGAGAGAGAGAGAGAGAGAGAGAGAGAGAGAGAGAGAGAGAGAGGGAGAGAAAGGGAGCTTTTTTTGGTGCTGCATCAACAGCACATATGCACCAGTGATGGGAGAGAGTATAGATTTTTTTTCTGCTCAACCTGCTGTGCAGCTTCTGCCACATGTAGCCGATCTGCATCTTTTATCAGTGTGTGTAAGTGGCAGGAGCTGTGAAGAAGACTGCAAGTGGTCTTGACAGTTCTTGCATTTTTATGAGCAGCTTATTCTAAGATACCTGCCTTGATTCAGTGTAGCAGTGATGGTATTAGTGCCAGGGGTGGGCAATATTATATTGTATACAATATATCGTGACACAGAAATATCATGATATTAAAAATCCATATCGTGATAATAGAGATGTTCTGTCTTAAAAGTAGTCTATTATTTACTATGAAGCTTTAGGTGTATTTTTTGTATAATTGTTTTAGTTTGCAGTTTATATGCATGCACTAAATATTCTGCAATATTATTTGCTGCATTATATTATTTTATGCTATATTATTTATTTTGCCACATTATGATTATGCTGTTATACTCTAATTCTTCCAAATTCCAAATAAAATATTGTCATTTAGAGCATTTATTTGCAGAAAATGGTAAAAATAAGGAAAAAGATGCAGTACCTTAAAAAATGCATAGAAAACAAGTTAATATTAACTTAAACTACAATGTTTTAAGAGTTCAGAAATCAATGTTTTGTGGAATAATCCTGATTTTTAATCATAGCTTTCATGTGTCTTGGCATGTTCTCCTCCACCAGTCTTACACACTGCTTTGTCACTCCTGCCTCAAAAATTCAGGCAGTTACGCTTTGTTTGGTGGCGTGTGACCATCCATCTTCCTCTTGATTATACTCCAGAGGTTTTCAATGGGAGTTGTTTATTGTGATATTAAGAAATACAAACATTTAACCAGCAGTCGACCAACATCTTATCAAATGAGTTATGTTCTTATTAATAAAAAAAAAAAACTAAAAAAAAAAAAAACTAAAAAAAAAATAATTTCTCTTTAAAATTATGTTGGTGCATTATTGCTATGCTGTATTATGATTTTATCACTGGCATAAAATAGTCTTAAATAGGGATGCACAGAATATTCTCAACATATATTTATTTTGCCACATAAGCAAAAACAATCATGTTTGGACAAATGTTTTGCCAAATTATTTAAAACTGTGTTATTTAAAGCTGTGTTTAGCATTCAGCCTTTTGGCCAATTTATTAATTTTTTGTTTGGCTTCGGTTTTATGACATGTTCATTTTAATTTTTCATTTCTGCAGAGGAGGGGTCCATTTAGTTTGGGGCCCCAAATGCTTTTAAAAGGCTGTACAGTATGATCTTTCTTCTTAGTTGTGGTTTGTCTGATTTTTCATTCGGTATTCAGTTTTGTTCTTGTTTTGGGAGCAGAGCAAACACACAGCACAGAAACACAAACAGAAACTTCTCTTTCTTTATTAGACTCTGTGAAGCTTCTTCTCTCTACTGCTTTATTAACTCATGTGCCCTGAGCTGAGCTTCAGCAGGTCAGCTCACATAAACAAAGTGTGTGTAAAGCTGATACAGCATTGTAATACTGCTGCTTTGCTCTGTTTTTGTTTTGGGCTTTTTCTCTATGCAAATATCCATTGTGACATTTCTGTCCGCACTGAGGAGTTGATGTGGTCAATTCTAATTTAGTGAAAATATTACAGTAATGTTCAGTAAAGGTCCCTATTGATGTCCATGATGATCACCATTGGATGATGGTGAGATAAAGATTTGCCTTGGGACTAGGTGAGGTCACCTGCGATCATGTCAGAAGAAATAACCCAGCATAACCCAGGCCTGCTCTGTTGTGTGTGTTTTTCAGTACACTCGGGTTTGGATCCCCGACCCAGAGGAGGTGTGGAAGCCCGCTGAGATTATCAAAGACTACAAAGAGGGAGATCCTATCCTGCACCTCAAACTAGAAGATGAATCGGTAAGCAGTGCCTCTCCTCTTAAAACTCCTCATATACCTTTAGTGCTGTGGAGTTTAATCTCTACCTAATAAGATTTTATCAGACATGAACTCAATCCTTTTATTTCAAAGTTTTTATCCCATTTTCTCCAAATTTACACTGCCTATTACCCAATCCACTCAGATGCCCCAACACCAGGAGGGTGAAGACTAGCACATGCCTCCTCCAATACATGTAAAGTCAGCCACCACCTCTTTTTGAGCATTACCGAATAGCATCACAGCACACTCGTTTCTAATACATCAGCTCACAGATGATTTATGCTGATCGACATCACATTTTGGTGTGATAAGGGCAGAGAGTGTCATCCACTACCCAGAGAGAGCAAGGCCAATTGTGCTCTCTCAGGGCTCTGGCAGCTGATGGCTGAGGCTGTCTTAATAATGCGAGTTTACAATTTCGAATAAGTTATATAAGTTACTTATAAATCGAAATAATTTGAGCAACTAATAATAATTTTTACTAGTCAACAAAAAAGAAATTAACTAGTCAACTGTTTATAATTTCCATACCTTAAGCAAAAAGAAACACAGGGGGTTGATATAATTAGTTTTTTTATATATTTTTTATATTTAGTGCTTAAATCTCCTTGACAAGCAAATTTAAATGTTCCATCCTTTTGCCATAAGTGTTAGCTATTAGCACTGGATGTTTTATTTTGAGCTTGTTTTTGTCTGTAAAACCATAGCAACTTTTAACAATGACATAGCAACCAACTGGGGTTCCATATCAGCAACCTAGCATTCAGCCAGCAACCCCATAGCAACCACCTGGATCTGAAAGCAGCCACTCAACGACAGATTAGCAATGCAATCATCTGGGATAGGCATCTTTCAAAAGCTTAGGAACACAATAGCAAACAGCTACAAAGACCATGGGAACCCCCTGGAATGCCATCGCAACCACATAGCAGGAGGTGAAATCCATTTTATCAGTGCAACCATCCTACATTTACTGGAAACTGCCCCATATTTTTGATATTATTTTAAAATGTTCCTCCATTTATTTTTTCTTCATTCTGTGTATTTTTGATGCCAGAAAAGATAAACGTTGTGTCCTATTGTATTAAATGATATTATATTCAAGAGTTCTTACCTACTTCCAATAGATGGGTAAGTTAAATATTAATTCAACTATTACTAATATGTTTATAATATGTTTTTGTCTCAGACATTGGAATATGCAATTGGTCCCAAAGACAATCAACTCCCCTTTCTTCGGAATCCTGATATTCTGGTGGGAGAAAATGACCTCACGGCACTCAGCTATCTGCATGAACCTGCCGTGCTACACAACCTCAAGGTCCGCTTCCTGGAGTCCAACCACATTTACACATACTGTGGTAAGTTTGTAGTGGCTGAAACCCACTGATATTACTTTATACAGGGTTATAGATACATAGGATTATATATATTAGGTTTACCATACAATTGTTTGATGCTTTATTTGATTACTTGATTGAGTAAACAAATATCATGATAAATAAATGTATATTTATACAGTCAAATAAACTCCCCCACCCCTCAGACTGTGCAGTCCAGATTATTTTTTATTCTTAAATTTTAATACTCAGTTAATAGTTTAATGTAATTTATTTAATAATTAATTTTCTATACGGTTTAGTAAGGCCAATTCCTCATTCCCTGCTTAAATGAATCCCCCCCAATACTAGTAGGGAAAAGGCTAGCACATGCCCCCTCTGATACATCGTCTAACAGACACCTGTGCTGGCCTACATGGGCACACTAGGCGTGATGTGGAAATGAAGTGCTATCTACCCACTAGGGGTCTAAGAAAAGATTGATATCATATTAAATTGTAAAATTTAGTTTTGCAAGACTGATATTCATTAAACAAAAATGCAGTAATTTTTTTTACGATTAGTTTACATGTAAAAAAGACAGACAGTGGTTCATTTTGTTCTTTGTTCTGACTTCAGATCCCACAGTTATAATTGCAAAAACATTTAACTTTCATTTTACTTTTTATAAATATGATACTGTGTTTTTTATACTATGGCACTTTTTATCAATTAATTTGGATGATCCATTATAGATGCCTCATAGATCTCAACTTACATTCAACTGCATGCCTATTAAATGCAACTAAACTCTAAAGTCAAAGTAAATTAATTTATAGTGAATGAAACCCTACACCTAACCATAACCCAAACTCTAATCTTAACATTTTAGGGTTAGGTTTAATGGCAACACTGTATAATAAGGGCACATTAATTAACGGAACTTACCACAGAATATCTTAACTAATTATTGTACATAACTAATACAGTTTAAGACATTATTAATCATTACTAAAGTTTTAGGCTAATATCTCAATTCATTATTATTTACAACATTCTTAAGCATTAAAATGTATTTATGTTTAACAATGTGTTAACTAGTGCCAATTATTTGAGAAGATACTTATATTAACCATATAACAATCGTTTATTACTGTAGTACTGTTAATTGACGGTTAAAATTAATGTTTAGGTTAGGTTTAAGGCTGGGTTTTAGGGTTAATTCATGGTTAGGGTTAGGTTCTGTAGAGAATCATTTACATTCAACTTACAGTTCAGTTACATTTAATAGATTTTTAGATAAATGTTAGTTGAGCATCTATGAAGCATCGATAAAGGACCATCCAAGTAAAGTGTTACCTCATTTATTTAATTTGATTTAAACAATCTTAATAGATCACCTTGCTTACAGTAACACAATATATTGAGAAATATTGTATCATGAGCCCCATATCGTGATATGTAGCATATTATCAAGTTCTTGACAATACTCTTACTATCACCCACCCTGAGAGAGCATTGCCAATTGTGCTCTCTCTAACTCTGGCTGCTGATGCCCAGCTATTAATTTTTGGATGTTGTATTGAATTTTATTTCTAATGGAGACCCTTAATCATAAAACTGCCCACCAGTGAGTCTTCACTCACATTCTTTGCTGTCTTTATCGTCTCCACAGCAGTAAAGTTGCTGTGTGGTTTGCTGGGATTTGGAATGCGCTGCCAGCTTGGTTTAGTGGAGGTGAACAGAGAAAGCGTTTCTTCTGCCCATTGTTGCGTGCAATAAGTGTTTTTATTGGTTTGTCCATCCCCATGGCAACATAGCAGTGCTTGTTAAAGGGCAGTTTTCATTGTCTGAGTGACTCATTTTCATTGTTTAAATTTTTACTTTGCGAGTTTTCTCTCTCCTAGTTTCATGCAATTACAGTTCAACCTGCATGTTTAAATAATTCCAGAGTCTAGGTAGGTCTTGATACTTTCCCAGACATACAGACACAGCCATTTGACATGCAGCTCTAGTGCTGCTATGATCAGTACAGATAGAGAGGAAGAGCTTCACTATCTCTCTGCGATTAGTGTAGAGTGTAGAGGACTGTGATAACAAGAAGATGAGCAGAATGTTTAAATATGTTTGCAGAATAATCTCACTTTCATGAAAGAGTAAAGTTTGGAGAGTTTTCACATCTGAAAAACCCTGGATCAAAGTCTGAACCAAGGTTGACATGTTTGGTACAATGTAATGTTTAAGTGAAGACCACTAGAGCCCAGTCTAGTCAAGATCAAGTCCAGGACACATCAAGTTTGAGTCAAGACCTAAACCAGAAGACAGGGTTCGTACAGGGCTTAAAATCCTGGAAAAATGTTTGAATTTTAACATTCTGTGTTCCAGGCCTGAAAAGTGCTGGAATTTTGGAGAAAGTGTTTGAAGATGCTTGAAATTCTAACTACATTTACTTTACAATAAATTACTAAATAAATTTGCTAAGTAAAGTCTTAAATTTCTTCTTCTGCT